>NC_090725.1:160846511-160869011 GCF_036898095.1 Palaemon carinicauda | reverse complement strand
TTACGAACAGGATAGAATTGTCCAGGGAGATCTGAATGTAAAGGATGGTCAGAGTTATGAAAAATCTTATGCAACATGCATAATGAACTAATTGAACGACGGTGCCAGAGATTAATATCTAGATCAGGAATAAGAAATTTCATAGACCGTAAGTTTCTGTCCAACAAATTAAAATGAGAATCAGCAACTGAACACCAGACAGGAGAACAATACTCAAAACGAAAAAACGGCTGCCACTGTAATTGAAGATGAAGCTCTTAAATATATAGGTGGTTATATTGTAAAAAAGTTTTCTACAAAATATCCACAATTAGGAAGACAGATGAAACAGTGTAAAAATTCAAATGAATCGTGGATTGGGATAGTAAACAGAGGTGAATTGTACATGCCATCATATGAATTTTATTCTCAATTAATTGTGCTACGAGAAGTTTTCAACACAATCCACGGTTCATCACTTTTAGAAGGGAAATCGTGCAAAAAATCTCTTGTTGCTGAATTGCAACGATCATGAGTAAAGGTCCCAGACGACATTATTGATTTTTTTGCAAAGATATCTATATATTTTAGACTAAGGTACTTAAATAATGCTATCAAAATTAAGAAAAGAAAGACAAAAATTGAAAATGATCGGGGAGATGCCAGAAAAAAATTAAAGTTAAATATTTAGATATGTTTAAATAGTTTTTACATTTCAGGATGTTCAAGCAATGAATTTTTATATTTAAAGTTAAATATTTAGATATGTGTAAATAGATTTTATTTATGATTATATTTAAGTGTGTACATATTATTTTCATTAATAAAAGTTACAACTACAACCGAGTTTCCTTCAATTCTCACTGATGAATTCACACTGCTGTACTGTCTACAGTAATTTTATTTTATCAATAAAATTGTTTAGGCATTCTCAGAATTTTCTGATAACGGAAGTATCAAATTAAGTAGTCAAGAGGAAGAATAATTCAAAGGAAATAACAATAATGCCTTAATATACAAAGCCACGGCCTAACAGAGAATCACCAGTTGGAGCCGGAGTGACGTCACAGTCAGCCAGTGGCGGGAAGATGACAGTTCTGTCCGACCGACCTCTATATATTGGCCTTGGCTGTAGCCATCTCGCCACATTCCATTTTACCGTGGACTATTTTTGCCGCAGACTAGTCTCGCCACATGTATACATATATTGCAAAAAGAAGAATTGTTGCATAGGTTCTTTCAACTAATTTGAGTGGTAATATATGATGCTAATCATAAGGTGGTATAAAGTCAAAATTTGTTTAATATATATATATATATATATATATATATATATATATATATATATATATAAATATATATATATATATATATATATATATATATATATATATATATATATATATATATATATATATATATCATACAAATAAGTTAGATTGCGAGAGAGAGAGAGAGAGAGAGAGAGAGAGAGAGAGAGAGAGAGAGAGAGAGAGAGAGAGAGCCTTATTCGCCAATCATGTTAGTTTTTATTTGGCGTTCATCAAGTACAAAGAAGTACGTCCAGCCCCTGAGTACCTGGAAGAACTTCCTTCCACTCTATTCCCAAAGTTCATTAACCTTATTTTCATATACAGTAGAAAGTGATTTTGAGGGGAAATTAATAACCACCGATGGTGATGAAGTAAAGATAAGTCAACATGTGAAAAATCTAGGTCTACAAATGGACAGGTACATGACATTCAGTACTCACATTGACAAGCTGAGTAGAAAAGTGAGTGGCATTCTAACGTATCTAAGTAGAGTAAAAGATTACTTTGATGATACTACTCGAGCTTTGATTGTGGAAAGTCTGGTCTTAAGTGTAATAAACTACTGTATTAAGATATGGGGGTTAACTAATGATATGCACAAGGAAAAAGCTCAAAAAATCCAAAACTTTGCAGGTAGATTAGCCGTTATTGGGGTGAAAAAACACAATCACATTACCCCAATCCTCCAGCAATTAAAGTGGATAAAATTAAAAGAAAAGTGTATGTACGATGTTTGTGTTTTTGTTTTTAAAAATTTGAGAAAAGAATATCCCAACTGGCTATACACATTTCCTACAGTTGGTAATTGTAGGAATACATTAACAAGACAATGAAAATCTATATGTAGACAGCTATCGAACGGATTTGGGTTCACGCTCAATGGCAATAAGGGGCCCAGCTTGCTGGAATAAACTACCTCTGGAAATAAAAAAAATGTATAAATGTTAGTTCTGATTTATTAAAAAAAAAAACTAAAGCAATATTTTTAAAATTTTACTTGAATATATATATATATATATGTATATATATATATATATATATATATATATATATATATATATATATATATATATATATATATATATATCCTAGATTTTTACAATCCAATTATTGTGAATTTTATGTAAATAATTTATATTATGTAACAGAATAACCATTTTATAATGGAATAAAGGTTTTTGACTTTGACTCAGTATACGAGTTATTTACGTTTTTCTTCATATTTTCAACCAAATGATGTACAATAAGAGTCTAAAGAATATTTGTTATTTAATAGAATTCATTTTGAAAATATGAAATTACATAGTCACATTGATAGTCTAAATCAAACAAAGTAAATGCATAGTGTTATAGAAATATTTGAAGTGAGCGAATCCACAGAACAAAAGACTATTTTACGTTGAAGAAAAGGAGAAAGAGAAGATAAGGGTATATACGATAAGTTGTAATTAGAGGGTAAAATAAAGGATGAGTAAAAGCTTTTCTCAAGGTTCTGTGGTGAAGACTGACTTTCGTTGATGAGAATCGCTCGACCAGGAACTTGGAGGTCATCCAGTCAGACAAGTAAAAAAAAAAAAAAAAAGAAAGGAATGACATTTTTATATAATTGCCATATTGGGTATGAATGGGCACGACTTCTTAACCAGCCTGTTTGCCTTTATTATCTCACCTTGGGGGAGACGCTGTGTTGGGTGATATTCCCTTTTACTCGCAATCGCTGTGACAGGGCCTGGCATAGAAGGAACCTATAGGCTGCCTTATTCAATCTGCGGTCTAAATATGGGGAGAAACCAATCTTATCATATACTATTTCCAAGGAAACACTTATTTTTTTATGTTTTGACTTTACGTTCAAATTATTTTATTTATCAAAACTTGAATTGGGTCACCAATTGTATAAAGAGAGAATTACGGTCAGATGAAAAAAAAAATTCCCATTTCTTCAATTTACCTTATTTCTTATAAAGACTATTGAACTTTGTTTTACAACATAAATGGTTAAGCCTGAAAACCTGATAAAAAATCGTTCCATAAGTTTTTCTATATCAATAATGCAGGAACTAACACTGCCACTTTTATAATGTCATTGATATCAGAGAGTTCAAAACTAACCCTAACTTCTACATTCTCATTGTAAAAGAATAAAAATTTCTGTTATTTGTACGATATTATTTATGTTCTGGATTTGATTTATTTATCAAACTTATGCCGAACGTCAGTCACTGGCTCTTTAAAATTTAGGCCAAACATCGGGCATTCACTTGTTAATATCTAGGATAAGCGCCAGTCACGGACTATAGAATTTAGTCAAAACCATAATTACTGTCCGTTAAAATTAAGACCAAAAAAAGACGTCGACTTGCTGAAATTTAAGCCAAACGCCAAGCAATGCCTGGTTAAAATTTGAGCATAACAGCAAGCTCTGGCCTGTTAAAATTCAGGTTATTCACTAACCACGAACTCGTTAAAAGTTAAACCAAACACCAGGAATTGACAAAATAAAATTCAAGCCAAACGCCGACCAATAGCTCGTTAAAATCTAAGCTAAATACTAGACAATGAGACTAGTTCAAATTTAGGCCAAACACCAGTCATTAAAATGTAGGCTAATTGCCAGGTACTAACTCGTTAAATGTTTGATCAAATATTAGGCGCTGACTAGTTAAGATTTATGCCAAAAGCTAGGCATTGACTTATCAAGATTTAGGCTGTACACTAACTGTTGGTTCATTGAACTTCAGGCCAAGAGCCGGGAACTGACCATTTCAAATGTAATCTAGATACAAGGCATAAATCAATAAGATTCAAGCCAAACCAAATTTAAAAACACTGACTAGTTAGAATTTAGGTCAAATGCCAGGCACTAAATCTTAAAATTTATGCAAAATGACAGGCAATGACTCTTTAGAATTTAGGCTAAATGCCTGGGGGTGACTCGTTAAAATTGATGTAAACTCCAGGTTAAAAGCCACGCACTGACTTGTTAAAACTTAGGTTAAACACGGGCAGTGACTCACAAAAATTAAGGCCAAATACCAGGTAATGACTCATTTGAATTTAGGTCAAACGCAAGATAATGACTAGTTAAGATATAAATAAAACACCAGTAAATTACTAGGTAAAATTTCAGCCAAACGTCAGGCACTGAGACGTTAAAATCTATACCAAATGCCAGGCAGAGATTTGCTAAATTTAGGCCAAAAGCTGTGCGATGACGCGCTAAAATTTAAGTAAATCACCAATCCCTCTAACATTGAAAATAGCCCAAATTCCAGGCAAGGACACTATACTAACCATTAACTTGTAAAAATTTAGGACAAAATACGCCATGCACTGATTAGTTGAAATTTAGGCCGAACACCAGGTGGGGACTCATTAAAATCTAGAACAAAAGCCATGCACTGACTGATCAAAATTTAGGTCAAAGCCTAGGTACTGACTCATTGAAATTTAGGTCAAATCCCTAGCATTGACTTGTTAAAATTTGAACTAAACGCATACACTGATTTTCTAAATTTTAGGTTAAATCCCCGGCAATGATTCGTTCAAATTTGGACTAAACATCAAGCAATGACTCGACAAAATTTAGGCCGAATCCCACGCACTGACTCATTAAAATTAACACCAAACAGCAGGTATTGACTCATCAAAATTTAAGTCAAAGCCCAGGCAGTGACTCTTCCAAATTTCGATCAAACCACTGGCACGCTCGTTGAAATTTAGATCAAACCAAATGCCAGCCACTGACTCGTTTAAATCTAGGCCTAATGCCAAACACTGACTGAGTTCAAGTTTATGCTAAACACCAGCCACTGACCCACTAAAATTTAGACGTAACTGTAGCCACTGATTTGGTAGAATTTAAGCAATGCACTAACAACTGCCTTACTAAAATTTAGGCCAAAGTCTAGGAATTGAATGTCAGGAACCAACTGGTTAGAATTAAGTTCAAATGCCAGGCACCAGCTCATTAGAATTCTGGTCAAATACCAGGCAATGGCTTGTTAAAATCGAAGCCAACATTAAGCACTGTCTTGTTAAAATTTAGGCTAAATGCCGGGCAATAACTCGGTAAGATCTATGTTGAACACTAACTGCTGATTTGTTAAACTTCATGGTCAAGTGCGTGGAACTAACATGTTGAAATCTCTGCCAATCACAAGGCCCTGAGTTATTAGAACGTCGGGCACTCGCCCATTAAAAGGTAATCTAAACACAAAGCACTGACTCGTCAAAACCTAGGCCATATGGCAGGCAGTGAATGTTAAGATTTGGCCCAAATGCCAGGCACTGACTCTTCAAATTTATGCCGAAAGCCAGGCACTAACTTTAATATTTAGAACAACTATCAGCGAAAAACACATCGAAATTTAGGCCAAATGCAAGGCAATGAATCTTAAAATGTGGGCCAAGTACAAGGCAATGACTTATTTAGATATTAGCCAAATACCAGGCATTGGCTTTTAAAATTTAGGAGAGACGCCAGAGACTGACTCATTTAAATCTAACCTAAACGGTAGGCAATGATTCGGGAAAATTTACCACTGGCTCATTGAATTTTAGGCCAACTCCTGGCATCGACTCCTTAAAATATGGGCCAAATACCAGGCATTAATTCTTAACATTTATACCAAGAGGCAGGCACTGATTCTTTAAAATTTATGACAAATGCCAGCTACTGACCGATTAGAATTTATACCAAATCCCAGGCACTGACTCAGAATTCTATGTCATGTGCATGGCACCGACTCTTTAAAATTGATACCAAATAGCAGGTACTGACCAATTAAAATTCAAGCCAACTCCCAAGAACTGACTGGAAAATTTATGCCATATGCCTGGCACTGACTCTTTAAAAATCATGCCATATGCCAGGTAGTGACCCATTAAAATTTATGCCAACTCCTAAGTACTGACTGGAAAATTTATACCATGTGCCAGGGATTGACTCATTAAAATTCAAGATAAATTCCCTGCGCTAACTCGAAAATTAATGCCATTTGCTTGGTGCTGACGCTTTAAGAATCATGCTAAATACCAGGTACTGACCCATTAAAAATTAGGCCAAATCCCATGCACTAACTCGAAAATTTATGACATATGCCTAGCACTGAATCTTTAAAAATCATGTCAAATACCAGGTAGTGACCCATTAAGATTTAGGCCAAATCCCAGGCACTGACTTAAAAAATTATTTCATATACAAAGTACTGATTCTTTATAATTTATGCCAAAAGCCAGGTAGTGACCCATTAAAAAATAGGATACATTCCTTGCACTAAATTGAAAATAATGCCATGTACCAGGCACTGACTCTCGGTAATTCATGCTCTGTTCCATGCAGTGAACCATAAAAATTTAGGCCAAATCCAAGGCATTGACTCAAAAAATTATTTCATATACAAAGTACTGATTCTTTATAATTTATGCCAAAAGCCAGGTAGTGACCCATTAAAAAATAGGATACATTCCTTGCACTAAATTGAAAATAATGCCATGTACCAGGCACTGACTCTCGGTAATTCATGCTCTGTTCCATGCAGTGAACCATAAAAATTTAGGCCAAATCCAAGGCATTGACTCAAAAAATTATTTCATATACAAAGTACTGATTCTTTATAATTTATGCCAAAAGCCAGGTAGTGACCCATTAAAAAATAGGATACATTCCTTGCACTAAATTGAAAATAATGCCATGTACCAGGCACTGACTCTCGGTAATTCATGCCTTGTTCCATGTAGTGAACCATAAAAATTTAGGCCAAATCCAAGGCATTGACTCAAAAAATTATGCTATATGCAAAGTACCGATTAGAATTTGGGATAAATCCAATGCACTAACTCGAACATTAATGCCACGTATCAGGCGCTGGGAGTAGGTGTGGGTGTAGGTGTATGTGTATGACTATGTGTAGGTGTAGGTTTAGTGTAGGTGTATGTGTATATGTATGTGTAGGTGTATATGTATGTGTAGTTCAGGTGTATGTGTATGCTTATGTGTATGTGTAGGTTTAGGTGCAGGTGTAGGTGTAGGTGTAAGTGTATGTGTAGGTGTATGTGTAGGATTTGGTGTATGTATATGTGTAGGTGAAGGTGTAGGTGTATGTGTAGGTGTAATAATAATTATTAATGAAAATAATAATTATGATTATTGATAATAGTAATAATTATTATTATTAATGATAATAATTAATAATAATTAATAATAATAATAATAATAATAATAATAATAAAAATAAAAATAAAAATAAAAAAAATAATAATAATAATTATAATAATAATTATAATAATAATTATAATGATAATTAACATTCATGCCAAATACCAGGTAGAGACCGATTAAACTTTAGGACAAATCCCAGTAGGTGACTCGAAAATTTATGCCATGTGATAGGCACTTTTCTTTAAAATCTATGCCAAGTGCAAAGCCATGACAACTTAAAATTCATGCCAAATACAACGTACTTACTCATTAAAATTTAGGCCAAAACCCAGGCAAGGATTAGAAAATTTATGCCATGTGCCAGGTACTGATGCTTCAAAATTTATGCCATGTGCCAGGTACCGATTCTTCAAAATTTATGCCATGTGCCAGGTACTGATGCTTCAAAATTTATGCCATGTGCCAGGTACTGATGCTTCAAAACTTATGCCATGTGCCAGGTACTGATGCTTCAAAATTTATGCCATGTGCCAGGTACCGATTCTTCAAAATTTATGCCATGTGCCAGGTACTGATGCTTCAAAATTTATGCCATGTGCCAGGTACTGATGCTTCAAAATTTATGCCATGTGCCAGGTACCGATTCTTCAAAATTTATGCCATGTGCCATGTACTGATGCTTCAAAACTTATGCCATGTGCCAGGTACTGATGCTTCAAAACTTATGCCATGTGCCAGGTACTGATGCTTCAAAATTTATGCCATGTGCCAGGTACCGATTCTTCAAAATTTATGCCATGTGCCAGGTACTGATGCTTCAAAATTTATGCCATGTGCCAGGTACCGATGCTTCAAAATTTATGCCATGTGCCAGGTACTGATGCTTCAAAACTTATGCCATGTGCCAGGTACTGATGCTTCAAAATTTATGCCATGTGCCAGGTACCGATTCTTCAAAATTTATGCCATGTGCCAGGTACTGATGCTTCAAAATTTATGCCATGTGCCAGGTACTGATGCTTCAAAACTTATGCCATGTGCCAGGTACTGATGCTTCAAAATTTATGCCATGTGCCAGGTACCGATTCTTCAAAATTTATGCCATGTGCCAGGTACTGATGCTTCAAAATTTATGCCATGTGCCAGGTACCGATTCTTCAAAATTTATGCCATGTGCCAGGTACTGATGCTTCAAAATTTATGCCATGTGCCATGTACCGATGCTTCAAAATTTATGCCATGTGCCAGGTACTGATGCTTCAAAATTTATGCCATGTGCCAGGTACTGATGCTTCAAAATTTATGCCATGTGCCAGGTACTGATGCTTCAAAACTTATGCCATGTGCCAGGTACTGATGCTTCAAAATTTATGCCATGTGCCAGGTACTGATGCTTCAAAACTTATGCCATGTGCCAGGTACTGATGCTTCAAAATTTATGCCAAATGCAAAGCACTGACTATTTAAAATTCATGCCAATCACCAGGCACTGACCCATTAGAAATTAAGCAAAATCCCAGTCACTGACTCGAAAAGTTATGCCATGTGCCAGGCACTAATTCTTTAAGATTAATGCCAAGTACAAAGCACTGACTATTTATAAATCAAGCAAATTTCCAGGTACTGAACGCTAAAAATTTATGCCAATACCGTGCACTGATTCAAAAATTAATGCCATGTATCAATCACCGACTTTTTGAAATTCTTGCCAAACACCAGGTACTGACCCATTAATATTTAGGACAAATCCCAGTCACTGACTCGAAAATTTATGCCATATGCCAGGCATTGATTCCTTAAAATTAATGGAAAGCACTGAATATTTAAAATTCATGCTAAATGCCCGGTACTGACCCATTAAGATCTAAGCCAATTCCCATGCACTAACTCGAAAATTAATGCCATGCACCAGGCACTGACTCTTTTAAAATTCATGCCAAATGCCAGGTACTGACTCATTAAGATTCATGCCAAATTTATGCCATATGCTAGACCCTGATTTTTTTTTTTTTTAATTAATGACAATTGCAAATCACGGACTATTTAAAATTCATGCCAAAATGCCACGTACTGACCCATTAGAAATTAGGTCAAATCATTTGATCTGACTCAAAAATTTAAGCCAAGTGCCAGTCAAAAACTCAGAAATTCCTGACAAATGCTAGGTAATGACCCATTAGAATTTAGGCTAAATACCATGGACTAACTCGAAAATTTATGTCATGTGCAAAGCTCTGACTTCAAAATACATGCCCAATGCCAGGTAGTAACCCCTTAAAATTTATGGAAAAACCAAAGCACTTATTCTAAAATTCCTGTTAAATGCCTGCTACTGCTCCATTGAAATTTAGGTTAAATCCCGGGCAATGACTTGAAAATTTATGCCAAGTTCTAAGCACTGACTCTTTAAGATTCATACTAAATTTCAGTTACTGGCCCATTAAAATTTATGCCAAATCCCAGCCACTGACTCGAGAATTTATACCCTCTGCCAGGCACAGACTTTTTGAATTTTATAACAAATGCCAGGCACTGACTAATTCAAATTTATCCCAAACGGTAAGCACTGATCCCGTAAAAATTTGGCAATGCACTATCCACTGATTCAAAGCCAAATGCCAGGCACTGACTCTTAAAATCTTATGCTAAGCTGTAGGCACTGACTACTTATAATTTAGGTCAAATAGCATGCATTGGCTTATTAAAATTAAGGCCAGAAGCCAGGCACTGTCTCTTTATAATTTAGGCCAAATGAAACGCAATGGCTCTTTAAAACTTAGGCCAAATGCCAGGCACTGACTCTGTAAAATTTAGACTAAACGTTTGGCACTGATTCGGTAAAATTTAGCCAATAAATTAACCACTCTCCAAGCATTGACTCGTTAATATCTAAATCAAACGCCAGGCAATAACTCGTTATAATCTAGAATAAACTCCAATCACTGTACCGTTAAAATTCAGGCTAAATTCCCGGCAATTACTCATTAAGATTTAGACTATACAATAACCACTGACTCATTAGAATTTAGATCAGACGCCAGGTAGTGACTCATTAAAATCAAGATCAAATGCCACACACTGACTCATCAAAAGTTAATTCAAACTCCAGGTTTAGACTCCTTAAAAATCAGGCAAAACTCCAGTTACTGACTTGGTAAAATATAGATCAGAAACTTGACCCTATTTTTGCAAATATTCAGTCAAGCTACAACCAATGACTCTTGTCCGGGGCTAAGGTAAAGTGAATAAAAAAAGGTTATATCTTTGCATTGGAAATTTCTAACAAAAGAAAAAAAAAATTGTCAGTAAGACATCCGCAAATTAGTTTACATAATTATATTAGTATACATAGTAAGTTAAGATATAAATGATCATTTATTAAGCATGAGTTTCCATTTCTACTGAGGATGATGTCTACACATGGAAATTGTAGATTCTATCAGTTTCAGTTTAAAAAGAGATTAATTTTCGGGGTAAGATATCTGCTTCTATTAACGTGGTGTAATTACTTGAGGAGGTACAGACTTACCAACCCTTCAAGGATACACATAAAAACGGGGGCCAAAAAAAAGTATACAATTAAAGAACCAAAGATGTCTACATATTGAAGAGCAAAATTTCTTTTCACTCCGAAATGTTTGCATTTGGGTTGCTGCGTTTTTCACAGTGAGGAAAACCGTAAAATCAACGTACAGTATAATAAAAACGATAAACGCCTAAGCCTAAAGTCTCCGTATGGTAATCCATTGTCCACCGCTATTCAGGTTAACAAGACTACTGATTATAGAGACTATCAACTACGCAATTTAGACTTAGAATATATATATATAATAAAAAAAATCTTCCATCAATTTACGTAGAAAAATTCCATTACCTAAAACGTGGCTGTATAAGAGACATAGAAATGTAGTCCTCAAAATGCATGGCTTTTATGTAATTTTTGGCTTCATCAACAGAAAAAAAGCACTTTGGGAATATAGATTATAAACTTACATAAGATACAAATAAGAAATGGGGACACTGGTAAATTGTTTCGCTTCAAAAATGAAAGTCTAGAAAACGAATGCATAGCTTTGATGACAGTTATAATCTTCCTTCTCATATTTCGATCACTAAACATTGAAAATATCACAAATTTGCAACTCATCCTCTCCTTCAATCTTTGGGAACTGAATAAACACTGAAATGGCGAAAAAGTGTCCACCCTTCCGAAGGACGAATTTGATGAAAAACCAGATGGTAAATTAAACACAAAGGCCTTTCCCTTATATATGGTAGGAGTGACTGTTGTGAGAAAAAACACACTTCGTGCATACATACATACATATATACACAGACACATATATATCTACACACACATAAATATACATATATATATATATATATATATATATATATATATATATATATACTCGATGTGTGTATGTATATACATATATATATATAAATATATATATATATATATATATATATATATATATATATATATATATATATATATATATATGAGTGTGTGTATAAATATATATTTATATATAATAATAATAATAATAATAATAATCACCAGCCTTAACAAGTACACTTCGAGACAAAGGACTCAGACATGTCTTTCCACTCCCATCGGTTTATGGTCTTTTTATGCCAGTCTACGTATACCAGCAAATTGTCAATCAATTGTCTTCTTTTCCTTCCCCTACTTCTTTTGCAATCTCTAGGGACCCATTCTGTTATTTCTAATTCTACCTATTACTACCCTTATTATATGTCCTGCCAATGTACATTTCTATTTCTTACATGGTGTTTCAATATCATTTACCTTAGTTTGCTCTCGTATCCATGTTGCTATGCGAAACATTTTACCAGGATAAGGTATTCTTAATATATATATGTATGTATATATATACATATACATACATACATATATATATATATATATATATAAATATATATATATATATATATATATATATATATATATATATATATGTATGTATATATATATACATATATATATGTGTGTGTGTATGTGTGTAAAAGAGAGAGAGAGAGAGAGAGAGAGAGAGAGAGAGAGAGAGAGAGAGAGAGAGAGAGAGAGAGAGAGAGAGAGAGAGAGAGAACAGTTTCAACAGATGATAAAATGAGATTATCAGATTCGAAAAGATATTCAATCATATCATGCTTCATCATTGCATATTTTCACATAAAGAGGACAAGGTAAAAGGATGTGACAAGGACATAGAAATAGGCAAGTTGCTGACCCGTATCTATGGAAAATGCAAGGTTATATATTGAGAATTCTATGTTGTCTAACTGGCAGTATATTCCATTTGGTAAATGAGTTTCCGGTGCAAAGTCATACAACAAATACAAGTGTATTTATGCAAATAAATTTCCAAGGGGTGCATTTTTGGGAAAGCAAACAAATACATTTCTATAAGTAACATTACCCGGGCGGTATATGATTCATTCTTGAAGTTACTAAGAGTATAAAATAAACTGAATAAGATGAAATTGGAGTTGGACGCCACCATAACTTCTCAACAAAGATTTGAATCATAATAGCAAGAGTTAACCATGAAATGTACTTTAGGTGAAAAATGTTTTTCTACACAACTATAGAGCTCTATGATAATGAGCTAATAATGACATGAAATGGACGTCTCAATCTAGGAGCATCTCTTTAAAAGGTAAAGAAAATATACGTTCAACCTTTCAAAGAAAACTGTCACTGAGGTGAATGGAATTGTGAAAAAGTGTGAGTACTAATTGAATCACATAGCAAATTATGAATGAATCAATAAATTAAACAAATGTAAATAAATAGCGAATAGGATGAAGAAACCGAGTGAAATACGCACAGAAAAGGACAGAATATTTTCAGATTCATTAATCATACAAATGCAAAAACAATATGGTTATCAAGGATTTGGGTTAGGGTGGGACAGACTTCTGCTAGCAATCACTAGGAAAGATGCTATAAAAGCTGAACCCACTTGAACCGAGGATTTCATTTTGTACAATCCCGGTAGCTTTTGCTAGAATCAAGGCACCTCTTTCAAAATCTTGCTTGTAAGCCTGCTTCAAAATTTGCTGCATTCCTTGTTCAAACACAAGCATCTTTTGTTTTCCACGATTTTGCTCTTGTGCATGGGGGAAGTGATTCACTATTAATACGAAAGTCTGCAAGACATTTTCAGTAGAGGTTTCTGTCTGGCGAGTTTGAAACAAAATATACCTTCCTCTACCTTATTTTCAATATGTGTGAGGAATTTTACAAAGGCTCTTGCTGCTTTGAGTTTTTTCCCATCCACAGTTTCATCTTTGGAATATCCTTCCTGTCTTGCTAGAGAGCGAGGGCGATTCCAAAACCAACGAGGCAAGGTTGATGATACTTTGCTTCCAAGGTAATAAAGTCACTGGTTCCTTCAAGCCTGTCCATTAGCTCTGTATACTGCAAATCTCTTGTCATAGCCTTGACATTATCATGTGTGTATAAAATTCTAAATTCATAAAAGAGTCCATCTTCCTTTGGGCAAAATATGCGTCTGACCTTGCAAAGTCAGTGCATGTCTTCAGGGGTAGTATCCCTCTACCTCTTTCTTGCTCTTCCCAGCCTGTTAGTATTAAAATGAGAATGTCAGAATTTCTGCCACTGTGCATAATTCCTAATGAGGTCATCTTCTGTGATCTCATAGCTGAAATTCAGTGGCACAGGTGAGAGTTTCAGTTCTCTGACGTGGGCAACATTTTATGGAATGTTGCATAAGACACTTGTTATGATGAGATGGCTCCATGCGCATTCAAGGGGCAGTGAAGGGATTCATTTATAGTTTGTTGGCAAATTATACAATGTGACCTCTCTATCTTCATGAAATTCAGTTCAATAAACCTGCAACAGAACGAAATTTGCACCATATAGTATATCCGCTTACAACATACAATAGACTTATTGTAATATTATTGCAATCACAAGAAGAATTACAAAGTTGTTCCAACCACGCATTTTGCTGCTCTGAACAGTTAGTGCTGGTTTTTAAATTAAAGCTTGGATGATGAGGAATACCTGGAAAACATTTGGTGCTTTTGTCCAGCATGTTGGGTGAGTGAGTTGTTAAGAGAAAACTGGGAGGGGAGGTGAATGCAACTAGCTTTATTTCAACAGGCAGTGAGCTTATATACAATAGTTTTAGAGCAAGAAGGTCACAAAAATTCAAACATAACAATTCATGAAAAGAGATTTAAACAGGTCCTGTTAACAGTGAGGTGTAGAGCGAGATAACAATGAAAACGAAAATACCATTACAGTGGATGAGCTAATATGAAACATGTGCAGTACATTGCTCCCCTTAAAATGGGGTGCCCTACTCTTGAAAGGCATACTGTAGGTGGGTCATATTGCAGGGGATAAGCAAGTTTTAGGGGATGAAAGGAGATCCAATCTTGTTTGCCGAGAATATTGAGTAAGAAAGCCTTAGGATTACTACGGATCACAAGAAAAGGGCCCTTGTAAGGGGGCATTAGTGGTGGCTTACTAGTTTCATTGCGCAAGAAAACATGCATTGCAGAGTAAAAATCTGATGGTATGTGTTGCTTATCTGGGGGTTTGTAAGTCTGGCGGCATGGAGTAAATTTTCCCACAATGAAGGAAGTTGTCGATGGTAAAAAAATCGAAAGGGACGACAAACAGATCATCATTCATCATTTAGGCTGCTGAGACATCCAGGGCGTCTTTAGGAGGGGTCCTTAATCCCAGGAAGACCCAGGAAAGCTGGGAAAACCATTTGGAGTCCTTGTAGAGGTACATCAAAGCTGGTTTGAAGGTGCGATAGAAATTTTCAACCATTCCTTTGGCAGCAGGTTGTAGGCAGTGGTCTGTTGTAGGGTGATTCCCAGGAGATTCGCTAATGCCCACAATTGAGAGGTGAACATAGTACCTCTCTCAGAAGTAATATTGTCATGGGTACCAAGTCCTGAAAGTAAGGCAGATGTACATGAGCCTGACATTGCAGTATCCATGGGAATGGCTTTAAGCCAACGAGTGGAGCAGTCGATGATGGTAAACAGGTAATGATGTCCTTGTGATGTGGGTAGGGAGCCTATTGAGTCGGCGTGAATGTGGGCAAAATGATGTTGAGGTTGAGGAAAGCTGTCCACTCCTGAATCCGTGTGTCAATGTACTTTTGAAGTTTGGCGAGAGATACAGGCTCGGACGAAATAATCAGTATCTTTAGTACTTGTAACTGTCTAGTTGATTGGTGCGAGGCATGTGAGAGGCCATAAATGAAATCAAACATCTGTCGGCGGTTGGGAGCAGGTATCCATGGTCGAGGTCTACCAGTATTGACGTCACAATGGAGGTTGGCATTGGAGTTGTCGACAAATGAGACGTCTTCCCAACGGAGAAATGTTCGGGATATCCTGCGTACTTGGTACTCTAAATCTTTTTATTAGGCTTCTGCAAAGGGGAATGGCAGCCAATGTGTTTATTTACTGGGTATCGACAATGGGATTCATTTTCCCAGGGATGTGTAGAAAGGTATAATTGAATTCAGCCATGGCGGGGAGATGTCATCGTTGACAGGCATACCACGCATCAGACTGTCGAGTGAAGGCATGCACTAGAGGCATGTGGTCCATGCGAATGACAAATGGCATACCTTCTAAGACAGCCAAATGCACTGCCAGCAATTCTTGGTCGAAGGTAGTGTAGCCAGATTCTGCCTTGAACAGTTTCTACTGAAGAAGGCCAATGGGTGGGGCGAGCCGTTGACCACCTGCTCAAGTACTGCATTTGCTTTGCTAAAGCAGCTTCTTTAAGGGGACCCCACTTTAGGTCTTTTGGCTTGTGCTTGAGGGAGGTATAGAGGGGGGCAAGAGTAGCAGCAAGGGCTGGGAGGAAACGGTGATAATATTTGATCATGCAAAAGAATTATTGCAGTGCTTTGATGGTCGAGGGCGTGGGGAAGCTCTGAAAGGCCGCTACCTTCTCAGGGAGTGCGTGGACTCCTTCCGGAGTGATGCGGTACCCTAAGAATGATACTTTGTTGGCACCAAAGGTACACTTGTTGTACCGGACTACCAGGCCATTTGTTGCAAGCAGTCAGGCACGATGCGAAGGTGACAGATGTGTTACCCTTTGGAGGAAGAGAACACAAGAATGTCGTCCACGTAACATAAAAAGAAGGGAAAGTCCCCTAAGAAGCCATCCATGAGGAATTGAAAAGTGGTTCCAGTATTGCGAAGGCAAAAACAGGAGTAATTGAAGGTATATATGCAAAAGGTGGTGATGATGGCACCCGTTGGGATGTCTTCTGGGTTCATGGCGACCTGATAATACCCCTCAGGAGGTCGTATCGGCGATGTTTGGGAGGGGGTGGTGATTTGGTTCTGTCTGCACGTTCAGGTGCCTGTAATCCCTGCACGGACGCAGAAAGCCCTTTTTTCTTCAAAACAATGAGTAAGGGTGATGACCATAGGCTTGCGGCCTTTTAGCAGGGGCCCATTTCTTCCATTCCTGAGAATGTTTGTTTAGAGGCTGCCAAACAGTCCGGTGTCAAACGCCTGAATCTGGCAAATACTGCGGGCCCCGTCGCCTTGATATGGTGATAAATACTGTGTTTGGCGGGAACTGTAGATGTTTGGCGAAGTTTTGGGCCGAAAACTTCCGAGAAAGTGTCATCAGAGATTGCCACAAGAACATAGTCTGCATTGGTGCTTGACTGAGTCTCGCCCTTGATGCGAAACGGGACCTCGGCATGCTGAAACCAGGCGAATGCCTCTGTAATGGAGAAGGCCAGTAGTTTCATGGATGTGGTGTTATTGAGAAAATCAGTGTTGGAGGGCTGCATCATCAAACAGTAGGACGCAGCAGTGAGAGGGAAGGCGGGAAAAGCTGGTCACTTCGGTGGTCACCAATTGTGCGAGTGCGTAGTTTAGTGATAACTGAGGGACGAGGTGAATGCAACTAACTTTATTTCAACAGACATAGAGCTTAGATACAAGTTTCAGAGAAAGAAAGTCACAAAAATTCTAACTCAACAATTCATGAAACAGGTTCTGTTAACACTAAGGTGTAAAGCAAGATAACAGTAAAAATGAAAATACTGTTACAGTGGGTGAGCATATGTGAAATACGCTCATTACAATATACCCATTAACTACCTTCGCTGCCTCATTATACTCTTACCCTAAGGGAATGTACATAGATAGAGTATTTGCAAATAAAAGTGTATCCCAAAAAAGCTCCAGAAATTTCTTGCTGCTTCTAATTTCATTAATTATTATAACTTTTTCATTAATAGATCCCTCGTTTCTCTCTGAGTTGATGAAATGTAAATGTAAATTAAGGTCATTAGAATGATTATCAAACCCCATGCACGGTACAGAGAAAAAGCTATATGCATATATATATATATATATATATATATATATATATATATATACATATATATATGTATATATATATAAATATATATATATATATATATGTGTGTATATATAATATATATATATATATATATATATATATATATATATATATATATATATATATATATTTATATACATATATATTCATATATATATATATATATATATATATATATACATATACATATATATACATACATATATATATATATATATATATATATATATGTATATGTATATTTATATATTTATATATATGTATATATATATATATATATATATATATATATATATATATATATATATATGTATATATATATATATATATATATATATATATATATATATATATATATATATATATATATATACTGTATATATATATGTATATATATATATATATATATATATATATATATATATATATATATACATACATATATACACATACATATATACTCATATGTAAATATCAACTACAATGGCACTTAATATCGAATTTTACCTTTGGGAATGTATACCCACTGGAAATTCATTTATGATAAATGCTTTTGACCCGGCAAGGATTCGAACCTATGCCTATGAGTCGAAACAATTCTTGCAAGGACCTTTAACCAATCATGCTATCAAGAGAGATAGAGGTCCTTGCTGGTACTGTTTCGACTAAGAGTTATAGGTTTGAATCCTTGCCCAGTCAAAAGCATTTATCGTAAATGAATTTTCAGTGGATGTACGATACATTCTCAAAAGTATAATTTGATAATAAATGTTATTTTGGTTGGTATTTAAACTGATTAAAATCACGAGTGTTATTGATAAATGTTTATTTGTTTACATACACATACACTCACACACGTATATATATATATATATATATATATATATATATATATATATATATGTGTGTGTGTGTGTGTGCGTGTGTGTGTAAGTACGAAGTAATAAGACAGGACTCTCAATGCCCTTTCCCTTAACAGGTCAGCGGAAAACATGAAAGGAAAGAGGAGATTGGGAATAAAGCATAAATAGTGGAAACTTTATGAGTCACGGAACACAAAAGAAGAAAGATATTTTCAACGGTTGAAAGTAAAGAGAAAGAATCAAGGAATGTTACACATTTCTAAACTATAAAATAAATAAGGAATTTTCCCAAAAGATTCAAAATAATAAGCTTATAGTAGACGCATTCTAAGACCATCGCCCGGCCACGCCCATATCCTCCCTACCACACACAACCACTGAGTGAATGACATCTCAATGTGATCAGTATCAATGCCCAGCAGTAAATGATATTCGGTGTGATAATATTATGTATGATCTCATTTTATGGTGACAGAGGAAGGGAGTGGGGCTGATTGATATTATTAAAATGAGTCGACCTCTTTTCCTATTTCACTACACCACCTTCTTTTCTTATTGGCATATGAAGCTGGCATGAGAGAGAGAGAGAGAGAGAGAGAGAGAGAGAGAGAGAGAGAGAGAGAGAGAGAGAGAGAGAGAGAGAGAGAATATTGGTACGCATGTTAGGTGCAATCATAAAATTCCTAGAGTAAGTGTTACCCTAATATTAAGTTAAACCAAATGTATGATTCAAACATTCATGGTTCACCCCATGAATAAAATGTTCTTATCCGACTATTCATTCCTCTTCAAGTTATTTACCATGCTAGAACTTTTCTAGCTAAATATACTTTTAGTTGATTTTAGATTGTATCATTTGAAATTTGCATAATCTACAAAAATTGAATTATCAGAATCTACTGCTATTAGAGACAACAACAACAATGATGATGATGATGATAATAATCGTAGAACTAATAATAATAATAATAATAATAATAATAATAATAATAATGCACCTTCCTTGTAATTTCCCAATCATTCTCTCTCTCTCTCTCTCTCTCTCTCTCTCTCTCTCTCTCTCTCTCTCTCTCTCTCTCTCTCTTTATGTAGCCATAGCGTGTAGAGACTTGACCTCTGACATTTGTATCTGTAAAGATTATTTCTGCAGCGTTAATGCTGGAATGCCTTGCTCAGACACGTACAGCATCTTTTAAAGACATTCTTCTTGTTGTTTTTCCGGTCTTTTATCTCAAGTGCCTTTTTCACATTTATACAGTACAGAGGGGGAGCACAAGTACAGGTATTTTATGCATATGTCTGTGTACGTCCCTGGAATTATCAGCGTGATTATAAAATACCTATGAACTTATTCCTATATGTTCACGCTGTATTTTCACACACATCCATACATGTACGCAACCATCAATTAGTCTCAAAGGATATAAGATTTCAGAAAAAAAATCGATTAGCGTTAAAGGAAATCTTCTCAATGGCTGAAGAAAAAAGACCCAATATTGTTATGGGAAAGCAAAAGATGAATTACAAAGGTAGAATAAATCTGTAAGAATTGGAAATGTTTTTTCATGAAGGAACAATCTTATAATTCGTATTTTTTACAGATGACGGAAATGTCTTTCTGCCCTTATGTCAAAGGTTTCATATCCTTCATCATCAAGAATCAAGTATTAGGCGTTGAGTTTTGCAAATCTGGTAAACATCATTTATGATGAGATTATAATTACTTGTTAAAACAAACTTGTTTTATCTTGTTCATTTCAAAATAAATCAAATTCCATAATAATCTGTATTTTTAATAAGTTCATCTTTTAATTCATCCAAGCATTCATGGGTTGCACATCCTCCGTTATCTAAGCTATTTGGATACATGAAGGTCGACAGACGGAAAACACACACACACACACACACACACACACACACACACACACACACACACACAAAAGGAACTTGGATTCGATGGAAGTAACAGAGCAACTTCTAAAAAGAATGAAAGTTGTGATTCCCCCAAAAACAGTTGACAGAGAATTCCAAAGCGTTAAAGAACGAGGATTGCTCCTCTCGACAAATGAATGAATTAGGTGTTGGCTTGTTGGCGGTTGCCTATGCAAATTATTTTCTCTCACTTTTATCAATTGTAAACGTAGTGTTCCTGCAGCCAAGGTTTGCTTTTCTCAGAAGAGAGATTCAACACCAACGTTAGTAAGAAACTATACAAGATCAGATAATTGTGAGGTCTTTTAACCATGAAGATAATCATACTAAAAAAAAAAAACCTACGCTTTCTTGACTAAACAGTACATTGCCTAGGGATTCTTTTCCGACCAGTAAGAGTACCTTGCACTAACAGTCACTTTCTGCCCGCCTCCTTCCCCAGACATTCGTTTAATCCCCTTATCCAATGGCCTAGCAGGTAAGTATGGAGTGTTAAACCTTTCACTTTTCGTCTACTTCGTAAAACTTGAATCATATTATAAATCATATTTGGTCACGTTAATATGTGAAGGCAGCCCTTAATATTATGCATTAAACTGTATTGTCTATGATCCCCAAGGATAAAGAATTAAGGTTTAGTATGTTTATTACGGACAATTTAAGGTTCATATATCAAATATAAATCCCTTAGGGATATGAGATACTATGCACGAGGAAACGGATTCTCTCAATGTGACAACGTTTTCGAGTGAATAGACAGAACTGAATGGAGGAAAAGGCAATGGAATTTTATCACTTTATGTAAATATTACTGACTTGTTTTCCATGGGCGAGGCAGGATCAAGACTAATATTTTAAAGGTGATTGCGGGTATAATGGTCAGGAAGCTTTTTCAAAGAGAGAGAGAGAGAGAGAGAGAGAGAGAGAGAGAGAGAGAGAGAGAGAGAGAGAGAGAGAGAGAGATTTAAGTTTTACACTCTTAATTATAAGGAAAACTAAACTTTTTCACGGTAATGATATACCTCAATATAGAAAAAACTGTTGGCAGGATATTCTATGAGCCCAAAAGATATGAATATGAGAAAGAAGCCACCTGTGTTATTTGATGAATTGTTTCCCTTTTCATCAAGATGTTAAATAAGTGGAAAGTAATTAAAAGATACCATGTTTGTAAAAAAAAAAGTGGTATAATTATTACGCTTTGATGTGGTTAAACCAGGATCCTGACGAGGAGAGGACTGGTGCATTGAGAGTCTATTTTATGGGAATAGCTGGAGAATTTGTTTAAGGTGCATAAATCCTGTTGCAATATTAAAAGATGTCATATCTATCAATTCTATCAGTAATCTATAGGAATAACTAATCTATTTTCAGCCAACCGATATCACTGGGGAAATTCTGGTATCCGTGTCAACTTGATTCAGCATTTTGACACATTTCTGAATCTAAATGATAATATTGCTTATACAGCCATAATGCGAAAATTAAAATAACATGAAACTAAACACCAGGTCACAGAAAAACTGAATTGAGGCTCATAAATGAAGCAAAAGATGACGAAGAGAGATATAAAAGAGTGAATAGAGTTTGGTGTTCAATTTAATTTTCGTTTCAATGAAGCTTTGCAAAAGGAAATAAAATTAAAAAGATTAAAGAAGCTATTTGGAGGCGAGAGGGAAAAGGAAAAGCGAACAGTTAAAAGTGACTCTTTCCCGAAAGCTCAAGAATCATCATCCCTCCAAAGCTTCATGAAAGTGACAAGTTAAGAAAGAGAAAGGTGAGAGAAAGGACGAGGAGAAGGTAAATAAGGTTCAGATTATCATC
>NC_090725.1:160839011-160844011 GCF_036898095.1 Palaemon carinicauda | reverse complement strand
GCTAACTCATTTCTTACACCCGTTCTCACCCTCACTACAACATTCCTAATCCTATCTACTCGAGATATACACCAAACATACTCCTTAGACACTCCATCTCAAACACATTCAATTTCTGTCTCTCCATCACTTTCATTCCCCACAACTCCGATCCATACATCACAGTTGGTACAATCACTTTCTCATACAGAACTCTCTTTACATTCATGCCCAACCCTCTATTCCTCACCATTGCCTTCACTGCCCCCAACATTTTGCATCCTTCATTCACTCTCTGACGTACACCTGCTTCCACTCCACCACTTTGCTGCAACAACAGACCGCAGGTGCTTAAACTGATACACCTCCTCAAGTAACTCTCCATTCAACATGACATTCAACCTCGCACCACCTTCCCTTCTCGTACATCCCATAACCTTACTCTTACCCACATTAACTCTCAACTTCCTTATTTCATATAGCCTTCCATATTCTGTAATCGGCTAAGTTTCTCTTACGTGTCTGCAACCAGTACAGTATCATCCACAAACAGCAACTGATTTACCTCCCATTCACGATCATTCTCGTCTACTAGTTTTAATCCTCGTCCAAGCACTCGAACATTTACCTCTCTCACCACTCCATCAACATACAAGTTAAACATCCATGGCGACATCACACATCCCTGTCTCAGCCCCACTCTCACCAGAAACCAATCGCTCACTTCATTTCCTATCCTAACACATGCTTTACTACCTTTGTAGAAACTTTTCACTGATTGCAACAACCTTCTACCTATTCCATATAACCTCACCACATTCTACATCGCTTCCCTATCAACTCTATTGTACACTTTCTCCAGATCCATAAACGCAACATACACCTCCTTACCTTTTGCTAAATATTTCTCGCATATCTGCCTTACTGTAAAAATCTGATCCATACATCCCCTACCTCTTCAAAAACCACCCTGTACATCTAAGATTGCAATCTCTGTTTTATTCTTAATCCTATTAATCAGTACTCTACCATACACTTTTCCAACCACACTCAACAAACTAATGCCCTTTGAATTACAACACTCATGCACATCTCCCTTACCCTTATATAGTGGTACAATACATGCACAAACCCAATCTACTGGTACCATTGACAATATAAAACACATATTAAACAATCTCACCAACCATTCAAGTACAGTCACACACCCTTCCTTCAACATCTCAGGACTCACACCATCCATACCAGACGCTTTTCCTACTCTCATTTCATCTAGTGCTCTCCTCACTTCCTCTCTTGTAATCTCTTTCTCATTCTTATCTCCCATCACTGGGATGTCAACACCTGCAACAGCAATTATATCGACCTCCCTATTATCTTCAACATTCAGTAAACTTTCAAAATATTCCGCCCACCTTTTCCTTGCCTCCTTTCCTTTTAACAATCTTCCATTTCCATCTTTTACTGTCTCTTCAATTCTCAAACCAGCCTTCCTTAGTCTCTTCACTTCTTTCCAAAACTTCTTATTCTCTTCATATGAACGACCCAGTCCCTGACCCCACCTCAGGTGAGCCTCCCTCTTTGCCTCAGTTACCTTGCGGTTTATTTCCACATTTTTCTCTCTATACCTTTCATACTTCTCTATACCATTACTCTGCTGCAATTTTTTAAATGCACTCTTTTTCTCTTCCACTTTTACCTTCACTCCTTCATTCCATCATTTACTGCCCTTCCTTATGCTGCCTCCAACAAACTTCTTGCCGTGTACATCACTTGCAATCCCAACAAAATTTTCTTTTACTAACTTCCACTCCTCTAAATTATCAGTTTCTCTTACTTTCACTCTGTCATATGAAATTTTCAACTTTTCTTGATATTCACTTTTTACCTCAGGTTTTATTAACTCTTCAACCTTCACTAGCTCCCTTTTACATCCCCCCACTCTATTTCCCCACTCTTTTGCAACAACTATTTCCTTCCACCAAAATATGATCAGACATACCTTTAGCCATACCCATAAACATGTGTATGTCTTTCAATCTTCCAAAAATTCTTTTAGTTACTAACACATAATCCAATCATGCCCTTTGGTGAAATGTCTGGTAGAGTGTCTGGGATTGAAAGGGGAAGAGCAAGAAAGGGTATGGCTTTATTGCTGATTAAATGGATGGCAGGTGAAGCAGTGGAATGGAAGGAGATATCATCTAGGTTAATGTGGGTAAGGGTTAGGTTGGATAGGGAATGTTGGGTTTTTGTCAGTGCGTATTGGCCAGGTTGTGAGAAAAGTAAGGAAGACCAGAATGAGTTCTGGAATGAATTAACTAGGTGTGTAGAAGGACTTGGTAAAAGGAATTATGTAGTTGTCATGGGTGACTTAAACACTGGAGAGGTAGAAGGTGTCATTGGGAAGTATGGCGTACCACGTGGAAATGAGAGTGGTGAGAGACTGGTGGATATGTGTGTTGAGCAAGAGATGGTGACAAGTTCTAGCTTTTTCAAAAAGAAACATAAAAACTAGTATACATGGGTACGAGTGGTAAATAGAAGAGTGGTAGAAAGGGCGTTAATGGATTATGTGTTGATAACTAAAAGAATGTTTTGAAGATTGAAAGACGTGCACTTGTTTATGGGTATGGCTAACGGTATGTCTGATCATTTTTGGTGGAAGAAAAAGTAGTTGTAACAAAAGAGTGGGGGAATAGAGCAGGGGGGTGTAAAAGGGAGCTAGTGAGGGTTGAAGAGCTAATAAAACCGGGGGTAAAACGTAAATTTCAAGAAAGGTTGAAAATGGCATATGACAGAGTGAAAATAAGAAAAACTGGCAATTTAGAGGAGTGGAAGTTAGTAAAAGAAAATTTTGTTGGGATTGCAAGTGATGTGCATGGCAAGAAGTTTGTTGGAGGCAGCATGAGGAAGGGCAGTGAATGGTGGAATGAAGGAGTGAAGGTAAAAGTGGAAGAGAAAAAGAGGGCATTTAAAGAATGGCTGCAGAGTAATAGTGTAGAGAAGTATGAAAGATATAGAGAGAAAAGTGTGGAAGTAAAGCGCAAGGTAAGTGAGGCAAAGAGGGCAGCTAACCTGAGGTGCGGTCAGGGATTGGGTCGTTCATATGAAGAGATTAAGAAGAAGTTTTGGAAAGAAGTGAAGAGACTAACGAAGGCTGGTTCAAGAATTGAAGATACAGTGAAAGATGGAAATGGAAGGTTGTTAAAAGGAGAGGAGGCAAGGAAAAGGTGGGCGGAATATTTTGAAAGTTTATTGATTGTTGAGGATAATTGGGAGGTCGATATAATTGCTGTTGCAGGTGTTGAAGGGCTGATGATGGGAGATGAGAATGAGAGAGAGATTACAAGAGAGGAAGTGAGGAGAGCACTAGATGGAATGAGAGTAGGAAAAGCATCTGGTATAGATGGTGTGAGAGCTGACTCAGCTGAGATGTTGAAGGAAGGGTGTGTGACTGTACTTGAATGGTTGGTGAGATTGTTTAATATGTGTTTTGTGTTGTCAATGGTACCAGTAGATTGGGTTTGTGCATGTATTGTACCACTATATAAGGGTAAGGGAGATATGCATGAGTGTTGTAATTCAAGGGGTATTAGTTTGTTGAGTATAGTTGGAAAAGTGTATGGTAGAGTACTGATTGATAGGATTAAGGATAAATTACAGATTGCAATCTTAGATGTACAGGGGGTTTTAGAAGAGGTAGGGATGTATGAATCAGATTTTTACAATTAGGCAGATATGTGAGAAATATTTAGCAAACGGGAAGGAGGTGTATGTTGCGTTTATGGATCTGGAGAAAGCGTATGATGGAGTTGATAAGGAAGTAATGTGGAATTTGATGAGGTTATATGGAGTTGGAGGAAGGTTGTTGCAAGCAGCAAAAAGTTTCTACAAAGGTAGTAAAACGTGTGTTAGGATAGGAAATGAAGTGAGCGATTGGTTTCCGGTGAGAGTGGAGCTGAGACAGGGATGTGTGATATCACCATGGCTGTTTAACTTGTATGTCGATGGAGTGGTGAGAGAGGTGAATGCTTGAGTGCTTGGAAGATTGAAACTAGTAGACGAGATTGACCATGAATGGGAGGTAAATCAGTTGATGTTTGCCGATGATACTGTGCTGGTTGCAGACGCGGAAGAGAAGCTTGGCCTATTAGTGACAGAATTTGGAAGGGTGTGTGAGAGAAGGAAGTTGAGAGTTAATGTGGGTAAGAGTAAGGTTATGAGAGATACGAGAAAGGAAGGTGGTGCAAGGTTGAATATCATGCTGACTGGAGAGTTACTTGAGGATGTGGATTAGTTTAAGTACTTGGGGTCTGTTGTTGCAGCAAAGTTTTGGAGTGGAAGCAGATGTACGTCAGAGAGTGAATGAAGGATGCAAAGTGTTGGAGGCAGTTAAAGGAGTGGTAAGGAATAGAGGGTTGGGCATGAATGTAAAGAGAGTTCTGCATGAGAAAGTGATTGTACCAACTGTGATGTATGGATCGGAGTTGTGGAGAATGAAATTGACAGAGAGACAGAAATTGAATGTATTTGAGATGAAGTGTCTAAGGAGTATGGCTGGTGTATCTCGAGTAGATAAGGTTAGGAACAAAGTAGTGAGGGTGAGAACGGGTGTAAGAAATGAGTTAGCAGCTAGAGTGGATATGAATGTGTTGAGGTGGTTTGGCCATGTTGAGAGAATGGGAAACGGCTGTCTGGTAAAGAAGGTGATGAATGGAAGAGTTGATGGGAGAAGTACAAGAGGAAGGCCAAGGTTTGGGTGGATGGATGGAGTGAAGAAAGCTTTTGGTTATAGGAGGATAGATATGAGAGAGGCCAGAGAGCGTGCTAGAAATAGGAATGAATGGCAAGCGATTGTGACGCAGTTCCGGTATGTCCTACTGCTTGCTCCAGGGCCTTGGATGACCGCGGAGGTAGCAGCAGTAGGGGATTTAGCATTATGAAGCTTCTTCTGTGGTGGATAACGGGGGAGGGTGGGCTGTGGCACCCTAGCAGTGCCAGCTGAACTCGGTTGAGTC
>NC_090725.1:160807408-160832408 GCF_036898095.1 Palaemon carinicauda | reverse complement strand
GGGATGTGAAAGGCCGTGAATGAAATCAAACACCTGTCGGCGCATGGGAGCAGGAATCCAAGGTCGCGGTCTACCAGTACTGATGTCACAGAGGGGGGTGGTGTTGAAGTCTTCAAGGGGGAAGTCTTCCCAACGGAGAGACGTGCAGGATGTCCTACATACTTGATACTCTAGATCCTGTCATTGGGCTTCAGCCAGGGCGTTGTAATCCAATCCCAGTTGAACGGCAGCCAACGTGTTTCTTGAGAGGGCATCGGCAACGGGATTCATTTTCCCAGGGACGTATTGAAGAGTGCAATTATATTCAGCCACGGCGGAGAGATGTCGGCGTTGCCGGGCGGACCAGGCATCAGACTGTCGAGTATAGGCATGCACCAGAGGCATTTGGTCTATGCGAAGGACGAAGGGCGTACCTTCTAAGAAATGGCGAAAGTGACGGACAGCCAAGTGCACCGCCAGCAATTCGTGATCGAAGGTAGAATAACCCGATTCTGCCTTGGACAGTTTTCTGCGGAAGAAGGCCAATGGGCGGGGCGAGCCGTTGACCACCTGCTTGAGTACTGCACCAATAGCGACGTCGCTGGCATCGGTGGAGAGAAGGAGAGGGGCATGTGGGATAGGAAAAGTGAGAGCCGCAGCAGTTGATAGGGCCTTCTTTGCATTGCAGAAGGCTGCTTCTTGAAGGGGACCCCACTTCAGGTCCTTTGGCTTGCCCTTGAGGGAGGCGTAGAGGGGAGCAAGAGTGGCGGCAATGGCTGGCAGAAAACGGAGATAATAGTTGATCATGCCCAAGAATTCCTGCAGAGCTTTGACGGTCGGGGGCCCGGGGAAGTTCTGAACGGCTGCTACCTTCTCAGGGAGGGGATGGACTCCTTCAGGAGTGATGCGGTGCCCTAAGAACGACACTTCGTTGGCGCCAAAGGTACACTTGTCGTACCGGACTACAAGGCCATTTTGTTGCAGGCGGTCGAGCACGATGCGCAGGTGACAGAGGTGTTCCTCTTTTGAGAAAGAGAACACAAGTATGTTGTCCACATAACATACACAGAAGGGGAGGTCCCCTAAGATGCCATCCATGAGACGTTGAAAAGTAGCCCCTGCATTACGAAGGCCAAAACAGGAGTAATTGAAGGTGTATGTACCAAACAGAGTGGTGATAGCAGTCTTGGGGATGTCTTTTGGGTTCTTAGGCACCTGATAATACCCCTTCAGGAGGTCGAGCGTGGAGAAAACCTTCGCTTTGTGCAGGTAGGAGGTCACGTTGGCGATGTTTGGGAGGGGGCAGTGATCCGGTTCTGTTTGCATGTTCAAGTTCCTGTAATCCCCGCATGGAAGGAGGGAGCCGTCTTTCTTCAGAACGATGTGTAAGGGTGACGACCATGGGCTGGAGGCCTTTTGGCAAAGGCCCATTTCCTCCATTTCGGCAAACGTCTGTTTGGCGGCTGCCAGTCGTTCCGGTGCCAAACGTCTGAATTTTGCGAAGACTGGGGGTCCCGTCGTCTTGATATGGTGGTAAATACTGTGCTTGGCAGGAACCGTGGGTGCTTGGTGAAGTTCTGGACGGAAAACTTCCGGGTACGACGTGAGGAGGTGGGTGTAGGCATCCGTGGGTGCGCTGATGTGGAGAGCAAGGTTAGAGGGGACGGGTTGAAGAGGTGTCGACAAGTACGAATCGGCGTTCACCAATCGTCGGTGGGCGACATTGACCAGAAGGTGGAAATGAGAGAGGAAATCCGCACCGAGGATTGGCAATGTGACGTCAGCAACGAGAAACTTCCAATTGAATTTACCGTTTCCGAACGATAATGTGAGGTTCTCATAAACGTAGGTGGGTATCACAGATCCTTTGGCAGCTACCAAGCAGACGTCGGCAGATGTAGACAGACAACGTCGTGTCTTGAAGAGTTCCCTTGGCAAAAGAGAACGACAAGCACCCGTGTCTACCAAAAATCGCACGCCCGTTCCTGCATCATGTAAAAAGAAAAGATTAGAAACACGGGAGGCCACCACCACGAGCGATGGCCAATTTACACGTTTTTTGGCCACTGACAATCCTCGGCACATTTCTTCGCGGTTGCCTCCTAATCTGAAGTGGTAGTAGCAAAACTGCGGCGGATGGGAGGTAGTAAGTGGCTGTAGAAGTCATTTGTTGGGGCGCGAGCGATTGTTGGGTGGTGGGAGGCTTTATCGCCGCTTCGGCACATCACGGGGTAGGCATGTATGTCCTACGGCATTCACGTCAGCTTTGGTTGACGTTGAATAGGCATCCTCTTCATCAGGGGTGGAGGCGTTGATGGAGGTCTTGAAGTGGCTGTCCATAAGGGCGTCGGCTTTGGTCATCAAGTCTTTTATGGGTAAACTATCGACATCGGGTTATGGCAGCGCGTATAGGTCCTGCTAAACGGCGTATCCAAAGGGCACGAAGTAGGTTCACCTCACAAGGAGAGCCGTCTGCGGCAGGTTGAAGGCAAACGATACTGGTCATTTCCCTGAGGGTGAGCGAAGCCCTTTGGTCCTCCAACGGTTGTTGCGAGAGCTGAAAAACCTTTGCTATACGGGCGGCTGGCGACGGCGAGTACTGCTGCAGAAGGTATGTTTTGAGGGCGTCGTACGCTATTGGGGTGTCTCCTTATTCACAAAGCCAGTCGGATATTTCCGGGAAGGTGTCCTCGGGTATGGCCGCGAGAATATAATCTGCTTTGGTGGTTGAGCGAGTCACGCCCTTGATGCGAAACTGGACTTCTGTGCGCTGAAACCAAGCAAACGCCTCTCCGCTAGCAAACGATGAAAGTTTCAATGGGGCAGCCGCAGTGCCAACTTCCGTAGAGTCCGCCATAGTACCAACGATGGAGGGGCGAGGAGGGTGGGGGTGGAAGGCGGTGGGAGCGAGTCAACTATCGGGGTCACCAATGTGACGGGCCGAGAGAAGGTTGTGACTCAAGGCAGGTTGAAAGCAACTGAGTAATCTATTTTAGAACACTCTCCTTTATATACAAAACCTCAAGGTAACAGGAAATTTCATGTTCGAAAAACAGACAATGTTACAGAGGAAAAACGCAGACATGTTTATTCTGGTTCTTTTTAGTGCGAGGGAAGAGCGAAGATACAAGCATAATATATACAAAATGAATTATGTACGATCGGGTGACACACGGTTGGTACACAAGCATTCGGTGTGTGTGTAGATATGATCGGACAATTTATTAGAGGAAAATACAACTGGCCTCAAAATGCAGCTTCAGTTATCCAAGAACCGAACGCTGCGTGCGAGGATATGACATTAAATATTTGGGAACAGCTGCGAACTCTCCATGAGTCCTTAGTCTTCAAATGGTTTTCGTGGCTTCTCCCAGAGACTCCCAGAGACTGTCGTGCAGTCGCCTCTCAGGATGGCTTCCTCGGTGGGTGGCTGCAGCGCTGTCCTTGGATTGGGGGCTTTTGGAAAGCCCGTGAGGAACTTCGTGGGTGTGAACTTGGATTGTGGCAAATAGAGGCAGAAGCTTTGAGATTCAACGACCAGTTGAAATCAAGATGGTTCGTTGGCAAACTTCTCCCCGAATTCAACATCGGAGCGAGGGAGGAAATCCTTTCTCATGGTAACAAGACAACTTACATTGGTTTGGCTGCTGCTAGCGCCATATTCGGTGGAATAATATTTGCTATGAGAAGGAGGGCTAAAGAAGGACAACTAAATGAAATGAGAAGAGTAAGAGATGAGATGAATACAGAGAAAGAGACGCAAGTAAAACGGAAAGCTCATAAAGAGACTGAGTATCAAAAGCTGAAACTTGACTGCGCTGAGAAAGATCTTCAGATGAAGGAACAGGAGAAGAAACAGGAAATTCTAAGCAGGGAAATGGAAGAAATTAAGAAAATTTATAATGAAAAAATAGAAAAACTGCAAAACGACTGCTTCCAAAAAGATCTTCAGATGAAGGAACAGGAGAAAAAATAGGAAATTCTAAGCAAGGAAATGGAAGAGATTAAGATAATTCATAATGAGAAAATAGAAAAAAAATGCAAAACGACTGCTTCCAAAAAGATCTTCAGATGAAGGAACAGGAGAAAAAACAGAAAATTTTAAGCAGGGAAATGGAAGAAATTAAGAAAATTCTTAATGAGAAAATAGAAAAACTGCAAAATGACTGCTTCCAAAAAGATCTTCAGGTGAAGGAACAGGTGAAGAAAGGAAAATCTTAAAACGGAAATGGAGGAAATGGAAGAATTTAAGAAAATCCATAATCAGAAAATAGAAGAACTTCGTTTTGGCGTTAGTAAATGCAAACGAATTGGCAAAATATTTTTTTGTAAGTTTGAAAGTGTAATCCATTGAACCAAATGAAAAGCTGTGTTGCGTTGCATGATAGGCCCAAGTTCCTTCTGCTGCTGTCATATTCTTTTCTTTTTCTCCAAATCCTTTCTTCTGTAGAAATGTGGTCAATAACTTGCTTAAAAAGGTGGAGGTACCAGCACGCTTATTACTATCAATCTTTTAGGTGTTCAATATTATATTTCCCACCATTTTTTTTTTTAAATACGACATGCGCTCTGAACGCTTAACACTACTTTCACTTTTTTGTGAAAATATATTACACTTCTATTGTTTTATTGTAAGTACACTTAATTAGGATGCTATACTTATGCATCTTTTCTGTGCTACTTGATTACTAATTTACTACCAACACTAGTACCTGGTCTTAGCTATTCATTGACAATTGTAAGAGAGATTACTGGCCGTGAACTTCTTTCAATTGTCTCTTATTTGGTTAAAGAAAAAGGAGCACAATTCTACGTGTACCTATGATACTTCAAATTCTAAAAAGCTTCGAGAAAAAAATTACCATAACTGTTGTCTTTCAACAATCAAGAAAACATTACGATTTTCATATGCAATGGGGGAACACATGGCGTGCAAGCTCTACATAGAGGGTCATTAGTACGTCACCCAAAGGTAGTGATATTTTGGGAAAGGGTGGCCAAAGATTCAAAATGGAGGACTATCGGTACCGAGTCATGGATTGTAAGTCCATGCGGACTAAGAACTGTTCTGCAGCATCAAATGTGGTGAAATCGGAAGTAGATGGGTCTGAAACAGCGCATAAAATAGTTTGGAAAATGGTTACCATGATATCAGCCTGACAGTAAAGGGAACAAAAAGTAAGATGGGAAAACTATTCTTCTCTGTTTAACAGGGTTATGCCTGCATACAATCTAAATAAAAACGCTGGAAAATAGAACAAAATTAAAAGAAAAGTTCAGAATGTATGCTGAAGTTTTTGCTGTGTGCATAATTTTATCATTATGGGTGTATACATTAGAATTATTCCGTACCTAGAGCTTTGTGATTACATGTGGAGGAAGGTAAACAACCTCCTATTCGACTCTTCAGAAATTGTGTAATACCAAAAGGAAAGTAAATTAAATTACTTAAATATTCTCGAAATCTACGTGCTGACTCCAAATTTAGGAAATTCAGACCACTGCAATCATTGTGGTAAAATAGAACTGTATTCTATGGTCACAAAGGTCAACTATAACGCAACTTTTATTTCGAAGTATATTCTTTTCCAGACTGAATTATTTTCGTTGTCTATCCTCAACCTTTCATCAAGAAGTGGGGTGCCTGGTGGATGTAATGAAACAGACAGATTTGTTCCCTTTTGACCTCTCCGGATATGAATTTCCTTCTATGACCTCTTACTAACGCCACCCTTTCTCTTAACGGTTCAACTGCCTACATTGCATAAATCAGAGCCAAGTCTTGTGGACAGAGTTGGAAATACGATGATACAATGTGTATTTCTTATAGACTACGGGATTTCAGAACATATTTGATATTGGGAAATAATTAGGTAATTTTTAAATTCATGGCGTAATATTCTCTCTCTCTCTCTCTCTCTCTCTCTCTCTCTCTCTCTCTCTCTCTCTCTCTCTCTCTCTCTCTCTCTGAAGAATGAAATAACAGTTTATCAGCAACTATACAATAATATTTACTATTCTAGTTTTTTCTCAAAGCAACGTATGCAACAGGTGATTCGTCATTTACAACCGGCGATTATGGCATCTCACCCAACTTAATATTCTGGCCATTATGCCTCTCTTCATAGTAATTATAACTCCCCAACTTCTCTGGCGGAAAAATCCTCCCCAAACATAATCATTTGGCAGTAATTTGCATTGCATTGTTCCACCCTTTGCTTAAATATAAGTGTTGAAAGAATGGATTGGGCAATTAGGAACTTTGAGAGGAGCAGATACTGACAGAATTGATAACTGAATATGTGTCCTTGGAAAAAATCTCAGATATATATACAAAATAGATGGGGATTGCGATTGCAAAGATGAAGTATACGTCAAATTAGGTGAAAAAAAATAACAACAGCAATAATAATAATAATAATAATAATAATAATAATAATAATAATAATAATAATAATAATAATAATAATAATAATAATAATAATAATAATAATAATAAATAGGAGCATATGTAGCGGTGATTCCTTCGTTATTAAAAAAAACCTAACATAAATCTGATGAAGAAAGTTTCAATCAGTAATGATAGTTTGCCTAAAATTAAGAAAATTTAATTCTTAAGTTGATTTGAGTATTGGTTCTTAATATGAAAGCGTAAGGTAAAACAATTAGGAAACTAAATATGCTTAGAGAATGTTCATTAAATGGTGAACTAGAAAAGGGAGAAAAGACTGTCAAAGAAACCGTAAAATGAGTAAATTAGAAAGTGGAGGGCGAACAAGAACAGAAAACGAAGAAAGAGGAACGAGTCGCATTACAGCAAAAGAAAATAAGAAAAAGAGGAATAGAGGCATGAAGAGAAAGGAAAAAAAAGGAAGAAAACAGGGTAACATATGTCCGTGCACATGTTATACTTCAGAGGAACATAGAAAGAATGTATTTGGAAGAAAGAGTGGAAAATGTGCATTTGTTTTACAAAGGAATCTTGTAATAGAGAATTTAACATGATGTTTTGCTAATAATATCCTTTTCAAATAACCTTCGTGAATTATCGCTCAATTTTTATATATCCATTAGCCTTATTTATTTACTTTCACTTGCCAATCTCCAGGCGACTTCCTTTCTAATCGTGAAAAAATAATACAGTACGTGCAGACCATACATACATGCTCACACTTAACACATGCATGCATACATACATATAAACATATTTCACTTTAACGATTGCTCTCCTGGTTCTATCACACATGTAACCCTTTGCCCTACAGAGCCTACAAAAATTTGTTTATCGTATATAGTAGCGGATTGTAGCTGGAAAAAGAAAATTAAACTCGGACTGCCAAATAATTTCAAATTATATGCAATACACACACTCACACACATACACACACACAAACACACACACACACACACACACTTTATATATATATATATATATATATATATATATATATATATATATATATATATATATATATATATACATACATATATATATATATATATATATATATATATATATATTTATATTTCTATATATATATATATATATATATATATATATATATATATATATATATTTATATTTCTATATATATATATATATATATATATATATATATATATATATATATATATCATATTATTCTGTAAATCAAATATAAATTGAAAAATATCTAAATATTAAAAAATCAAAAAAATTAAGCACATAAAATAACAGGTTAATGTAAAGTTCCTCAACAAATAGCTAATATACGTAAAAATCACGCTGGAAAAATAACTCATAGATGATAGGGGTCCGTCCACATGGTTGAACAGTGTCTGTCGGACAAACACTGCTGCCATATCATAAAGAGAAGGAGTATGACATAATAAGACAGATATCCTACCACGATATCTATGGTAGGATATCCATGATTATAAGCATTGAAACGAGGAATGTTGATAAGGTAACAAACAGTTGTCCCAGATGAAGTTATCTACAGAATAGTCAAGTTCACTATGCCAATAAAAATACCTTCGTTTAAAGTTTATGGAGATTAGCAAAATTATATAGTTTCTAAAATCTTACAACACCATGAATCCTAAAATGAATGCTTTCATTTGCCCTGATGCCTGCACGACTACCATTTTTTATATATAAAAAGGCTGCCGTAAAATAAGAATTTAGGGATATAATTTGATTCAAAATGCTTTTCCTGTTTTAGAGCCCAGATAATGGAACTATGATATGTTCAAATATTTATTTCTAATGTATCATTGATCTAGCAAATTTCTAACGTCGTTGTGGCAAGTATGTCTTTAATTTTTTTCACCACAACTCTTCAGGATGTTCATTAAAGATTATATAATCATATATATTTATAAACTTAATTTTTTTGGTTTAACAAAACTTACATTTAGAGTCACAAAGACAGTTCTGTGCACGGCAGGTGGTTCCTTCTGCACGAACATCATTGTGTTGAGCAGTTGGGTTTGCACTGGCATCTCATTAACTCTAAGATGGCCTGTGAAGCAGCAAGAATTAATGTAGTAATTGTCAGCAACTGACCACTTGTGTCTTTATAGTATCCGATTTTCATCGATCAAACGGTGTGTACTGCATGATGAAACCTTGACGCCACTCCAGGTGGTAATCTGTTGCTTCCAGCAAGTTGTTTGCAGAAAAGTTGCCATCTTAGATTAGGTATACTTGAAATGTTAACATCCTTTGGACAGTCACAAAACAGACAAACTTGGCCAATACATCTTTGACCTCTTGTGTAAGATCACCAGCCTGTAGCTTCAGGAATTCTCTAGGTAAATCGACGTCAGCTTTCATGTTCTTCTCAAACCGTTTTGATTTTCCCATACATGAGAATTTTCCACGTCGTCTTCTAAGTATGTTTCTATTATTCCTGGTCTTACCCAAGGCAGATGTAATAACTAACTGACAAGAATCCTTTATGTAATCAAGGAATTTTTGATGAGGTAGACAGTAAGGTCTTATTTAGTGTTTCTGTGAGACAGGAAGTAGCTCAGCATAATGTGTTTGATCTTTTATCTTCTGCTCTCTGTTATCATATAAAAACCCTTGTCGTCTCTTTCTAATTTTTCCTATGAGTGTCCCAGGTTTGTAGGTACCGATAGCTAGAATAACTTGACTGAATTGTTCTGTCACTCTTGTTTCTTTGTCACTAAATGTCAGGACAACATCTTTCACCTTGCTTTGTGTCCCCGTTTTATTCATCAGCTTTTGGTTAATAACCATTCCGTCAACAACAGTTATCTTCTGTTTTCTTGTTGATGATGCAGAAGCATATACAGAGCCATCATCCAGCGCACTTGTTGCTTCATTTTATTCTTAATCATTGTTTTCTCTGTATTTCCCAATTTCTAAAGCTCGTGTATCAATTTAGATTTGTCACTGTACGGTAGCATTAATCCATTGGGTGAAGAGAGTGGTCTCGGTGTGAGAGTGAATTCATGGTGACCAATAGTTTTCTTTTGGTCTATGTCCCGGTTAGATCTGATCAAAACCATCAATCGATTCTACAGAATTTGAGTCTCTTTCCACCTTATAAGCGCGCTTCTTGTTCCCAGACATTTACAACATGTTCTGCTTCATGACAGGTGACCAAAGATAGACATCTCCATTAATCCGTTCATTAGCATAACCTATGTAAAGCTTCTGCCCAATGATTTTGTCAACAGCTTCATGTTCTCACCAGATAACTGGGGTCAGTGGACCTTCATCATCCCATTGAGTTGCTCAGAAGCGCAGTGTATACCTAAGTGTTTTAATTCTTTCATTCTACCTTGTTTTGAGTATTGTTCTCCTGTCTGGTCTTCAGCTGCTGATTCTCATCTTAATTTGTTGGACAGAAACTTACGGTCTATTAAATTTCTTATTCCTGATCTAGATATTAATCTTTGGCACCGTCGTTCAATTAGTTCATTATGCATGTTGCATAAGATTTTTCCTAACTCTGACCATCCTTTATATTCAGATCTCCCTGGACAATTCTATCCTGAGGTCCAACATCATTTATAAATTCAAGTACCCGGGATGTCCCGGTATCTATGTTGGATCTTGCCAAAGGTTGTTGCAGGTGAGATACTGTAGCCATAAGGGATACAGCTTTAGAACTGGTCAGAGACTTGGTGACCCAGAATTTTTTAATATAAGGAATCATGCCACCATTTGCAAGATCCAAGTAAACAAAAAACACTTTTCAATTATTGGTGGGACAAAACATAGCGAATTTCTAACTACCCTTGAGTAATTATACATCAAACGGCTTGTTCTTTCTTTAAACTCTAATATCTCCGCTTCTCCTCTTTTTTTTTAGCATAACTGAAGTCATAGGTGGGTAACACTTTTTACTCATTCTTTCTTCACCATTTCCTATGGATGGTCTGGTGAGCACTGGTTCTCTTGTGTTTTACTGTTTTAGTTTTTACGAATTTGTTTTAAAATCAATAATGTTTTAATATTCTTTTACTATTTTGTTTTAAATTATTGTACACATCTTAAGAATTTTATATTATATCTTTTACAAATTGATAATGAACATTGCAATGTTCGAAACATCTCTAAATAAATTATGGCCTTTTTAACTGATGTGTTTTGGACCCTGCTGCACACCAAATATAATATCTTCACCCGTACTCCCTATGTATATATATAATATATATATATATATATATAATATATATATATATAAATCGAAACGAGAAAAAGGGTATGGTGAATAAATATGTATGTATGAATATGGTAGAGATAAAGCGAAGTGCAAACCAGTTTCTCTCGGCTTTGATTACTAATCCGAGTATATAAGTTCTTTTCTTTAAAGATTCAACAAAAGTTATGAATTTTGGGGGTATTTCATTGAACAATATATTTATTATTTTTATGGAAATCTATATCTAATTCATCACCGTCAGAATTTCTTCATACAATGTTTGTGAATACAGCAACCCTCTAACAATAGAAAGACCAACGTTTTTCAGAATTATTTCTTATATTTGTTACTTTAGCTTATGATTTTTTTATTGGAATATCCTCTAAAGCTTAACAAAAAATGGTAATGGTTCGCGAATGGAAAACTATAAAACATTTAACCATGATTTCCTCCGTACATCAAATTTACCTCTAATTTCCCGCTGAATTAATGATAACTCACTGTTCAATGAATAACACTGGTAATACATCATAACATCATTCATGGCATCATGACTATGCTATCTTTAGTAACCCATTTTTGCGTTACATTTTTTTTTTTTTCAAATGATTTTGTTAGCTTCTAATTGTAACTTGGAGGGTGCAAGGATACTGACAATTTTATTTGATTAACTTACTCGTGATGTACTTGCCGATTATGGTTTACGTGAAGATAAATGCCTGGCTGCCTGACTCTCTCTCTCTCTCTCTCTCTCTCTCTCTCTCTCTCTCTCTCTCTCTCTCTCTCTCTCTCTCTAATCTAATGGACGTGTTACTTTCAATCTCTCTTTTCCTGTTTCATTAAGACTACCAGTTTATACTCAAGTTTACATAATCCTATATAAAGAACGGGGTAATATAAAGAGAAGTGTCCTTTAACGCTAATGAAAGAAAATCTAACTTTTAAATATTACTTACAAGCCTACAACACTCCTTGACCACTGGTGCCAGCGGCAGTTAAAGGAGGGATAAACTGAGTGATTGTCCATTTTGCAATAATCAAATGTATAGAATGTCATTAAAACATACACTATTAACATATCATCATACTCTATATATATAGTAGTAGTAGCCTAATAGTATTATAGTAAGAAAAGCCGTTAATCCTACAGTAAGTACCGGCAGAGGAACATTTATTTAGTTGTCACTTTCTAAAGAGAACTGGTTGTCTTGTAAGCGACATTCTTGTTGGCTCAGCAAATACGAAATAGCGTTAGGAGTATTCATCAAGTTTTCAAGGAATCGCTGCAGCCAACACATTTATACCAAAATTCAAGTGAAAGGTTCGACCATTTAGTGCCCTTAGCTAATAGGCATTCGTATACAGTAGATACGTACTATTCACATTTATATACATGTGCACATATGATTATTACTACAAATAAATCTTGAAATCAGGTAAAAAAAATGGTGAAATTCATTATGTAAGAAAGGTTGGATTAGTATTACAACAAGCATAAATTCTGGAGAATCTTGCGTTCTAAAACGGACTGTGATAGTTGACAGGGGATCAACATAGACAGGTCCTTTTTATTGTGCATCTTATCGAGAGGAAAGGCGGGACGGAATACTTTAGTGTTTAGCAAAAACTGGTTTGTAATCGCTGGTTTACATCAAGTGGAGGTGGAGTTCTTTTGTGATTTATGTTTGATGTGGTTAAGAATTATTTTGGACAGACATTTTTGCTAATTTTGTCACTAAAAAAGAAAGCTGTTTAGCTCGTCTTACTAGCAGAACAGCGGAGAGAGGAATAGGTTGGTGAATATTACATCCGTTTCCATGTTTCCTTTCAAACGCAAAATGAACACAGATTGACTAAACCTTGAGCAATGGACAAATATATCTATTTTTATTGCATAATAAGAAATAAGCTGATGTTATTTGCTGTAATCTTATTGTATGTTTGACTCTCATTTGACTGTTCCCAAAATACTGCCATCTTTTACAGGAATGTTGAGCTGATCCTGAGGTCAGGTGACTTCCCTTTCATTTCCCTGTTTTGGTGATACCGGGACTATTGGTTTGGACCGAGTGGTGTGTGCCCAAGAATAGAATGTGGACTTGGTCGGGTTTTGCCAAAACCCGACAGGAAGTTTCATGTTTGCGTCTGTTAGGATATAAGAGTAGAGCAGTGTATGCAGACCTTTATTGGTCCTTATAAATAGTTGTCAATAATACTGTGTATTTCATCAATGGATATACGCCATTTAACGCAAATACCTCCTAAATAAATCGATGGATCAGTATGATATCTCAGTACAATACTTCTAACAACCCGACCAAACTTATGGTCTACCTACCATATTGTAATGTTAGGTGTTTACCGAAGGATGTTAGGCCTAATCCAGTCATCATAAGGTGATATAAAGAATCGGACAAGTGTAAGGTACTCATCTAACCCCTCCACCAACAACCCGGAACAACCCCCACACAACTCCTTCCCTCCCAACACTAATTTAGCATTCTGTGTTCTTGCCGTCTCCTCTCCCAGTCACAGCAACCTTCTCCCATGTTTGAAGTTCCGTTTTTTTTTTTCTCTTTTTTTTTTTAATTCTAATTACGTACATAATATCTTACTATGACAATATGTATATAGGTATCATACATTAGTAATACTGTATCATTCTAATACAGTTACTGTAATGTGTGGCCATAAAAACCAGACTTGGTCAAACGACCAAGAAAATTATGGCAGTCTAATCACTTTGTTAATATTATTAATGGCTGTAGAGCTGGATGACCGCTTATAACCGAACTGAAGAAAGAAGTCAGCTTTGGCTTTGGGCAACCAAATGAAATAAATTGTTTGCATTCTTTTTATACAATATATATATATATATGTATGTATGTATGTATGTATGTATATGTATATACATATATATATGCATATATATATATATATATATGTATGTATATATATATATATATATATGTATATATATATATATATATATATATATATATATATATATATATATATTCCTCCTGCTTCATAAAGTTAATGGAATGTAGGTGATATTTTTACAATAAAATGGGATGCAAATACGTATACAATAAAGACTATTGCGCATGAAAACATACAGAGAATTGATTGCGAGAAATATATGTTGTTTATAGTTTTGTAAAATTACATATATAAAAGAGTTCAGACAACAATGAAATATTATATTAACTAAACCAAGTTGACACTTTATGATGAATCACACTATGCAATACTGCGATAGTAACAACTTGTCCAAGAAGATCCAGAACACAGATAATACCAACAGATCGTGTTCATTCGGTTATCCATAAGGACTGCAAACAGAGCCCTTCTATTTCGTGTGAGTAAACATCATGTTGTACAGTACTTAGCAATGTGAGATGCGTCTTGCCAATGTGAAATTTTATAATTACTCGTAGTTGATAATCATATGTATCCATCTACAACTACAGACCATTTGTAACATATATTGATGGGACAATGAGGGAGGGACACAAGAGTGATGAGGGAGACGAGGAGCTAAGGGGAGAAGAGGAGGGCGAGAATGATGGAGATCGAACTAGAGGCGGTTACGGAATGATTTGGGAGAAAATAGCTGGGCGGGGGTCAGAATTGCAACTTTTTCTTCGAATGCATCAGTATGACTGATCGGCATTCTGTTAGTAAAACTCGTAACATTACACATGGAGCAATGTGCTATTTCGGCCATAAATCCGGTTAGAATTCTATAGGTAGTGTGCTGTGTGAAATATCCTGCTGATGCAACGATTCGTTTATGAGATACTTGCTTACACGGCATTTATCACTTGCTGAAATGAATGGAAGTGAATGTTACAGCGATATAAGTAAAGAAAGATGCACAGGTGAAGAATAGTATTTGTGTGCACCTTCGTTATTGTCGATTATTTTTGTGATTAACAATATTGAGTATTGTTTTTACTAATGCAATAAAGATTTGACATTACATGAAGATACAGTATTATCATAGAGTTACGATACATGTCATAGCTGTATCAGTTCTTCCTACAGTATATTTATATTCAGATGTAAGGTATAAAAATTTTGGCGTAATCACGCATTACATTTAGTGTTAAGTGCATTCGATTGAGGATTAGTAACATTAGCATCATTGATTTAGGTGGAAATGAAGTCAAGTGTTATTTCATAATATCAGGACTGTGTAATATAGGGGTGTAACAGCTGATCTATTAAGTGGTATTGGGGACAGTTTAAACTATTATTAAAGGTTAACGTGGCTAGATTCAGTTCCAGTATTATCTGAAGAGACACTCACCAGAACGTCAGCTGTGCAAGCAACCGCCAGCCCACCCCCACCGTGTGGTCCCTAACCACAGCAGTAACCTCCCAAGTAAAAAGCGTAAACTTACGCCCCCCCCCCAAGCTGGAATCGATCTGTCGCCATGCGAATGCAAGGCGAACAAGTTATCAAGGTGTAACTAGCCAGGAGGATATTGACGGTAAGATTGTGGATTATCACAATTGGTGGGTAAATACTGGATAAAGAAGAACATAATTATTAGTGGGTTTAATTATGTTCCAAAATATCCCAAATTCCACTCCAAATTAATTTAAAAGAATATTAATAACTTAAACAATCATGAATTTACAGTAAAATGGGAGTTTTTACTTTATGAATTGCATAAGCACAAGCATTATGTATTTAGTCAAAAATTCGTATAGATGATGGGGAGAGAATTCTTAAAGAATATACAGTAAATATAAGCCTGGGAGATTATTATCATGCAGTTGAAATTGCGAAAAAATACTTAAACTAAGTTCCAAAACCTAAGGTAAACCCAAAACCGTAGACATTCTGCTAGAATCCATAAAGGAAAACTGTCCATAAAACTAAAAGATCGGACACAGCATAATTCCGAAGACCCCAGTCTAATGAGTGAATGGCAATATCACCATTATGAGCAAGATATATGGGCAAATACAAATTCTGTTAATGATATTTAAAAAAAAAAAAAAAAAAAAAAAAAAAACTCAGTTTTACGAGCCATTTACCTTATGAAAATTGACCGATTTCTGGACTTTGAAACAAAGATAAATGTGGCAATTCATCTTATAAAAGTTTGGAAACTGCTATTAGCCAAGGACATTTTATGTGTTGACTGAGACTAAAGTAAAATGAAATCAAGTTACTCTAGTAACTATATCTTAATTCATCATAAAGATACCGCATCTCACATTCAGGGTGACATAACCAAAGCACATTCATTGCCATGAAAACTGCAAAGGGAGCCGTTTATGATTATGAAGGTCGATTCATAGAAGGTGGGTGAGGGTTTCCATACAGGAGTCGTCCCCGGGAATTCTATTTTTTTTTTTTTTTTGTTCTTATTACATTAACTAGAAGTTTCCAAATCAACATAAGGATGAATGGGCAAGGGAATAACCCAGGTACGATGGCGAGGAACAGAAAAATATTTTTTTTTTTTTTCAGAACTATAACTTGCCTCCTGGCGTTCGATCATTTTATCACACGATAAACAGAAGTAATTGTTACCTGAACTGATGAGTATTCATGTAATTAATAATGCATTATCTTATGATGGGAAAATAATTAAATAAACTATAATCTTAAAAGTCCAAATATCAGCATTTAATAAGCCATAATGGGAAACAACAAAACAAAAACATGATGCAGTCATACTGGGTGGTAGAAGAGGATACGAAAGAAAAAGTTAGGGATATTCAAGAGGAAGAGAAAGAAATAAAGAGTTATGCAAAATTTGAGTTTTGGAGAAAGGTAAAGCATTCGACAAGTAAATTATAAATACCCACAAAGTAAACGTTGGACAAAGACCAATAGAGGAACACGTTACCAAACAATTGAATTTAAAACATTCAGAATTCCAGATAAGCATGCTTAGCAAAAAGGATATGATTTAATCTGAGAATAAAAGAAACGAAAAGATGCTTTCGAGATGCCAAAGTCAAAATCTCTTCATCTCATAGATGACTTTGGAAATGTTAAGACTCTTCCCAAGAATAAGAAGGAATTGAAGAATTCATAAGAGGCAATCTTTATGCTGATGATCAGGAAGAAGATACAGAAGAAGTAGAAGAAAATGAAAGTAAACAAGGATTTCCCACAGAGTGAATTAAGAAAAGAAGAGAAGAAAAGGCAGCGAGCCTAAGGAAGACAATTACTGTAAAAGACAGAAAAAATTATAGGGACATATATATGAAGAAATGTGATTTGAAATACATAAATATTGTAATGATGAAAGCAATAAAAAGAAGCGAGGGATTCCTCAAGAAACAAGAAGAAGAAGAATAATTCCTCGAGAATTAAGAAAAAAAACAGTTTGTTGTAGAGAAATAAAAAGAAGCGGTGGATTTCGAAACAAGCGATTCGCAGAGAAAAGAAAAAGGAAAAAGAAGGGCGTCTCCTGGTGCACATTATCTTATGCTCATGTTACGCATTCAACATCCATCAATTGGTCATGATGCAAAATATCTTTAACTTCAAAAAATCATCGTATGCGATGAAGAATCTCTTTATGAAACCCAATCACAGCAGACTAAAGAAACCTATTTTTTTTTTTTTAGTCCAGTAGAAAATAAACTTAGGTTTAATGAAAGACTCAAAGCAATAAAATCGTCATGATTTTTTTCATATATTATCATTTTTTTTTAATTTTTTTGAAAAGGCAGGATACCAGGGATGTAAAAATCAAAATCGATAGGTTTCTTTACCAATGTTGAATATAGTAAAAGAAATACCTTGCATTTCAATTCTCCTTAACGTTAGGTAAAGAAATAAAAAAAAATAATCGAGAGAGAGAGAGAGAGAGAGAGAGAGAGAGAGAGAGAGAGAGAGAGAGAGAGAGAGAGAGAGAGAGAGAGAGAGAGAGAGAGATGGTACTGTAAACTTGAGCTATAAAATGTAAAAAAAAAAAAATCCGTGGTATGCCAGCAAAGAGAAAGCCATTAAACTCTTATGAATGAAAACTGTCTCTAAAGTTAAAAGATGAAGATCTTTGTATGAATAGGTCATAAATCTAAGATAGAGAGTATTCAAATACAAAGAGCATATACAGAAGAAATATCAAGTATCACTTTGAAGAACTGAATTATGGTTACCATGAAACCTGCAAGGAATAAAATTAATTTAGGCTTCATGCACTCACCCTCGCACACACGTGTGTGTGTATATATATATATATATATATATATATATATATATATATATATATATATATATATATATATATACATATATACATATATATATATGTATATATATATATATATTAATATATATATATATATATATATAGATATATATATGTGTGTGTATATATATATACACACACACACACACATATATATATATATATATATATATATATATATATATATATATACATATATATATAATCTCCTCCTATACCTATTGACGCAAAAGGCCTCGGTTAGATTTCACCAATAGTCTCCATCTTTAGCTTTTAAATGAATACTTCTCCATTCATCTACTTAACGCTGCATAGTCCTCACCTCAGCCATGTTGGCCTCTGTCTTCTAATTCTTTTAATGGCTTGTGGAGCCCAATTAAAACTTTGGTGAACTAATTTCTCTTCGAGAGTGCAAAGGCGTTACCCAAACAATCTTAATCTACCCTCACCATGATCTCCTCCACGTATGGCACTCGAGAAATCTCTCTTATTATTACATTTCTAATCCTGTCCTGCCATTTAACTCCCAATATTCTTCTGAGGGCTTTGTTCTCATATCTACAAAATCTGTTGGATATTGTCTCATTGTTATACCAAAACTCATACCCATTCAGCAACACCGATCTCACTAAAGTAATATCAAACAATTTGATTTCCAAATTTTACTAAACCTACCCATTGTCCGGCTTGCTTTTTGCAATCTGTCATTAAACCCAAATTCTAAAGACCCTATATTACAGATCATAGATCCTAAATATTTAAATGATTCCTCTTGTTAATACTTTCTCCTTCTAATGATATTTCATCTTCCATTGCATATTCTATTATCATGTCTGTCTTTCTTCTGTTTATCTTGAGCCCAACTGCATGTAATATTTCATGCATTCTGGTAAACAAGCACTGCAAATCCTGTGCGTTCTTCTAATAAGGACAGCATCATCAGCATACTCTAAGTCAGTTAATTTCCTATTACCAATCCAGTTCAATCCTTCTCCACCATCCCCACCTATTCTATGCATTACAAAGTCCATGAGGAGGATAAACAACATAGGTAACAACACATTCCCTTGGAGTGCTCCATTGTTCACTAAATATTCATTTGATAGGACTCCACTAATATTAACTTTGCACTTGCTATGCTCATGAACAGACTTAATGAAATTTACACATTTTAGTGGAGCGGATACCTGACAAAATAGTTCATTTTATGATACAAGCATAAAACTTTGCACAAAGCTTCCTTGTGATATTCCTAAAGAAATAAAACTGTGAGCCACTCAATTTTTTCACTTTTCAAGATGGGTGCCCCATTTTTTTAAAATGGCGGCAAAATCCCATTCAAGAATTTGACAAATTGACCATACGAAGTAATTTTGATGACCAGTGGCCTAGATTTGAGGTAAAACATTTATATTTTAGTCAGTTTTCACTATAAATACAGTTTTGTGAAAACTCTGCAAAGTGCATGCGCAAAATTAGACTAACAAAGTCATATTGATTCATGTATCTTCGCATGTACAGGTGCATTATGCTGTGCATTCATATCCTGACCTTTAGCACTTACTATTGGCTGCAAGCTGGTCCATTATGGCGTCCAAACATTGTCGTCTTTTTGCCAACCCCATCTTTCAGGTGAAGGTAATTTCATAATGCAAACCACAGACTGACCCCATGTGTGCCCCGCTTGCAGTACAGCTCGCTTCACATGCTCTACTAAAGCTGCCCTAGAGGGTGGGATGGCATTATAAGGCTTCTGTTTTCGTGCAAACAATTCAAAACTTGCTTCATCGACTTTGTTTGTGGTACTTGAGCGGTCGTACATAACCACAACAAACTCTTCAATAACTCCCATGTCAGAAGATGATAAGTCATCTTTAGGCGAACTAAGTCTTGTAAAAACCGCTGTTGCCTCAGGATAGACATTCCATGCCTGTCAGCACGACTTCTTACCTTTGCCAGCAAATGCAGACACTATCACAACCAGAGAAGGCGTGAAAAAATGGCAATCCTCTTGCTTTTGGCCCTAGTGATCTAGATATTTCATGTAAAGGGATTCATCTTTCCCAAAAGCAATCCATAGACTTTCTATATTCAAGTCTGCAAACAATGAAACACCAATGACTACATCTATATCAGAACTTACTATCATGATACTCTGACTGCCGTTGACAGCTGCGTCTTTTCCATGAAGAAATATTCGAGTGTCGGCCTCTTCGTGGTTACAAGGAGAAACCTGGGAAACATCTGTTTCGTTGTTTGAGATAACATTCTCCTCTCGAGTAACAATAATGTCTGTTTCATTGTTCATCAAAGCAATTTTGTTGGCAAGGAAAACAAACAGTTCCGTTGTGTTTTCATCACATCTCAAAAATGTGTTCCACGATTTAGGTGGTCTACTGTTAGCGGTATTATTATTATTATTATTATTATTATTATTATTATTATTATTATTATTATTACTAGCCAAGCTACAACCCTAGTTGGAAAAGAAAGATGCTATAAGCCCAAGGGCTCCAATAGAGAAAAATAGACCAGTGAGGAAAGGAAATAAGGAAATAAATAAATGATGAGAACAAATTAACAATAAATCATTCTAAAAACAGTAACAACGTCAAAACAGATATGTCATATATAAACTATTAACAACGTCAAAACAGATATGTCATATATAAACTATAAAAAGACTCATGTCAGTCTGGTCATCATAAAAACATTTGCTGCAACTTTGAACTTTTGAAGTTCTACTGGTTCAACTACCCGAATAAAACTTCTAGAATACTGTGTAGTATTGAGCCTCATGATTGAAAAATCCTGGCTATTAGAATGAACTGCTTCCCTAGTATTACGAACAGGATAGAATTGTCCAGGGAGATCTGAATGTAAAGGATGGTCAGAGTTAGGAAAAATCTTATGCAACATGCATAATGAACTAATTGAACGACGGTGCCAAAGATTGATATCTAGATCAGGAATAAGAATTTAATAGACCGTAAGTTTCTGTCCGACAAATTAAGATGAGAATCAGCAGCTGAAGACCAGACAGGAGAACAATACTCAAAACAAGGTAAAATTAAAGAATTAAAACACTTCCTTAGAATAGATTAATCACCGAAAATCTTGTATGACTTTCTAAATAAGCCAATTTTTTTTTTTTTTTTTTTTTTTTGCAATTGAAGAAGACATAGACCTAATGTGTTCCTCAATAGTAAATTTGCTGTCCAGAATCACACCTAAAATTTTAAAAGAATCATACAAATTTAAAGAAACATTATCAGTGAAGAGCCACCGTCCTTGACCTACTGTACTTACAATCATACTTTAAGTTTTGTTAGGATTCAACTTCATACCCCATAATTTGCACCATGCACTAATTTTAGCTAAATCTCTATTAAGGGATTTACCAACCCCAGATCTACATTCAGGGGATGGAATTGATGCAAAGAGAGTAGCATCATCTGCATATGCAACAAGCTTGTTTTCTAGGCCAAACCACATGTGATGTGTATATAGTATGAAAAGTAATGGGCCAAGAACACTACCCCGTGGAACACCGGATATCACATTCCTATACGCACTATGGTGCCCATCAACAACAACTCTGCGATCTATTACTTGAAAAATTAATAAAAATGCTAAGAAACGACCCATTCACTCCCAACTCTTTGAGTTTGAAAACAAGGGCCTCATGATTAACACGGTCAAAGGCAGCACTAAAATCAAGGCCAATCATACGAACTTCCTGACCACAATCAAGGGATTTCTGTACAGCATTGGAGATTGTAAGAAGGGCATCACATGCTCCAAGGCCTTTACGAAAACCAAATTGCAAACTAGGGAATACATGATTACCTTCAGCAAACTTATTAAGACGTTTTGCCAGAAGACATTCAAAAACTTTAGATAATATGGGAGTTATAGAAATTGGGCAGTAATCAGTGGGACTTGAGCTACCACAAACACATTTACATAGAAGAGTAACATTACCAATTCTCCAACAAATGCTAAAAGCTCCTCTTCTTGCTAACTTGCGCAAAATAATAGATAACTTTGGAGCTAAGAAATCTGCAGTCTTTATAAAAATCAAAGGAAAAATACCATTTGGGTCTACACCTCCGGTAACTTTTCTTCTTCCGCCTGTTCCGCGTTTTCGTCTAGTTTCACCTTTCAAGCTATCGTCATAATAAACATCAAACCTGATGTCTATTCGTCGGTGATTCCTCGCACAGTGCTGGACGTACGGCTTAATAACATCGTCGGCATATGCATCAAGGGTTTTACATGTTCCTGGCTGTTTCGAGTTGACCAACGCAGCACCTTTTATAATGAGAGTATCTGCCTGTGGTGCTGTTGAAGGGACCTGTATGTCACTTTCCAGCACTGGCATCAATTGTGATTTTGTTCCAGATTTTAAACTCCCTTTTTGTGATATTGATGGTGGATAGTTTTTATTCTCGTGACGAAAAAAATCTTCTAAATCACATTGCCTACTTTGGCAAGAGATGAACAATCTTGAAAACAGATTGCAGTCATCTTTTAAGCTTGCAACTTTGACTTTGATGCATTCGAGTCTGATTTTGGCTTTGAACTAAATAGTGGAAGTTTTTTCTTTGCAATTGGCTCGTAAAGTTCTGACTTTTCTGTATTGTTAACTTTTTTTCAAGAACTGATCAAACTAACGACTACCAAGCTTTGTCAGTTGTCGTAGTGACTCGGCTACCTTGCTGACAACAACATCTGTTGTGTCAATAGCATAGATATCTAAAGACTCTCCCTCAAAAGGGTTTCCCATTTCTATAAATGCCGCCTTAAGCCTTCTTATTTTTTCAAAAATATGTTTTTGTGAAGGAAGTGTTTCTTCTTGGTGTTTGGATCTTTTTAACTTCACGATATAATGGTGTAAGGTACTGAAATGAAATGCTGTCTTCATAAAAAACAAGAAAAACATTTATTTTTTCGTAAAGGAAAAAAAAAATTATTTCATTCCTGAGAAAAAGAGAAATTTTTTTAAAATCCTCAGTGTTACACTCAGCGGAGATGGCTAAATAGCATATCAAATACTGTCTAGAAACTTATTAAAGCTATGTTACAAACATCTAAATATTATAGTACAAAAAAATGCCATCATGTGTAGTACGTTGCTGTTCACAATTCATGCTACAAACTAGGCCTACTTGATGAGCAAAAGTTCACTAATCATCTTTAAGAAATGTCTAAATTTGTTTCATTGCATCATTGATGAGAACCTATTCAGTACTGAATCAATATACCAAGTTCACGGTAGTTTATAACAGCTCGGAATGTTCACGACACTCCAACAATTCTATGGGTTAACAGGATACCCAAAGTATGTCTGATATACATACGTTCCCGCAGTCCACTGGCTGGGCTATTTCATAGCAGTTCAGGGCAAATCCCTCACACTTGGGAATTTCTGTCAACATACATTGTCAAATGTCTGCCGTATGATTTTATTTTCTTGATAAAGAAACCTATTATTGTACCTCTGCTTGACTCCCTACTGGGTGTAGGGTCTTGCTGTCATTACCTGTTAAAAGAAATAATAACAAATTAAGGCACTTTTTTTTTTGTGGGGGGGGGGGGGGACGCCACTTGAGGGCTACAAAAAAATGCTAAAAATTAAATGTTTTTTCATACATTCCTAACCATAAAGCTTTTTTTTTCTTTTTTTTTTTTTTTGGACACAAACCATTATTTATTGTACAGCAACTGTCCATCTTTGAAGAGCTGAAGGATCTTCCGTCAAGCCAATGGCTCCTCCATCACCTTTTACGACAGCATTATTTTGCTCATGAGCTTGATCTATAACAATACACGAAAACCTGCTCTTCGTTTTCCCGACTGAAAAGTTGCCTTTCAGAAACTTTGAAAAAATTCATCATTTCATGTTCATTCTAACATCCTTTAATGTTCATTTTATCACCCATTTCATGTGGCGCTGCTTGAGAGTAAATAAATAACCAACTTTTTTTATGCCGCCATTTTGTTCTTGACTGCCATTTTGTAAGAAACCCCTGGTGAGATATAGGCAATATCAATTACACTATCAGAATGTTAAACTCGCAAATCTGTACAATTGAATTATCAAAGAAACAAATTTAACCACCTAATCACTAATAAAATGAATAATTCAGGTCAAATTTTGCGCATGCGTACTTTAGAATTTTCACGACATTGTATTTACAGTTACTATTGACATAAATATAGCGGTTTGCCTTCAAATCTAGGCCACTGGTCACCAAAAGTGCTTTATATGACCCACTTGTCAAAATCTTACATGTGGAAATTCGGGGGTTTTGCCGCCATTTTAAAAATGTGGCGGGCATCTTGAAAAACGAAAAATTTGAGTGGCTCAGCTTTATTTTCATAAAAAACACCATAAAGAACTTTCATGCAAAGTTTGATGCTTATATCATATAATGAACTATTTTGGTAAAATTTTAAGGTTATCCGCCCAACAATTTAAGAGAAAGTCCATAATAACGCATGTGTGTGTGTGTGTGTATATATATATATATATATATATATTTGTATATATATATATATATATATATACATATATATATATATATATATATACATATGTGTGTGTGTGCGCGCGTGTGTGTGTGGGTGTGTGTGTGTGGGGGTGTGTGTGTGTTTCATACACTGTTTTCCCTTAAGAGTTTTACGCCCGAAAAGTCCAACCTGCTGGTTACTCAGAAATTTCACAGGGGTTAAGGTTGCTAGTACCTTGCCTTTTATCTCAACTCTAGCTGATGCTGGTACGTATGTACTAGGTAGGCTTCTGGGCAATGTTTTGGAATGGAATGAAACCCGAAAATTCTACAGCCTGATTGCTGAACCAATCTACCATAGTGCACATCGTCCAAACTCTCTCTCTCTCTCTCTCTCTCTCTCTCTCTCTCTCTCTCTTTCTTATAGGAGAGGTTTACCGTGTTTCAGTGGATTCTATCAAAACAGAACAAAGTTTAAACTCAGGTTTACGAAATACAATATTCTTTCGAACCCTACTGAGCTACAATGACTTACAAATATTACTGTTGACTAACGGTACATATATGGCGTTTTCTATAGTCAGACAACACTTTTCCAGTTTCCTTATGTCATTTT
>NC_090725.1:160787408-160797408 GCF_036898095.1 Palaemon carinicauda | reverse complement strand
AATTGGTCTAAAAGCACCAAAATTGGCACACATGTAGATTAATATATTCTAAACATTTTTGGATATGGAGGCATTCAAGATTAGCCCTTAGGAAGATATGGCGGCCATTGTTCAAAATGGCCGCCATTTAACATTAGCGTCATTACATAGACTTCATTATGTGTCGTTAGTTTGGTGCTAGATGGGCCAAAATTCCCTTTTTTTACATCAGAATTAACATCAATAAATGTTTAACAGATATTTAGATGAATCTTCTCAAAAATGGCCCCCAAACTGGCCGCCATTTTGTGGAAAAAGTGGACATTTGATGAAGATTTCAATACTCAATGACATAATACCTCTAATAACCAGTACCTGATTTCAGGAACACACTTTAATTGCTCAAGTTGCTTTTTTATTTCAAATTGCTGGCAAAATTGCTAGTCAAAATAATACACAGAGTACGGGAAGTTTACAGTATGGTCAGATTGTAGTTATATAGTCGACCAAAAGCCCAGTCTCTAGGCACAGTACTTGTGTAATCCTGCAGTACATACATGTAATACAATAACGTAGATTTTGCCACACTATGTTAATTATGATTCCGAACTTTTCAAATCTGGTCACCAGAATTATGAATGTCTACAGATCATAATGTTGGTTAGCAAGTTTTCTGTCCCAATCTACTGGCATTCGCCTTCACAGAAACATAGACCAGTGCATTGCAGTGAAGCGTTCTTGCACTTGCAGCGGTTTTTGCAGCCTTTCTTGCAAACATCACCACCAGTTGGTCTTCTCCATATGTGTTTGGCCACTTCCACTGGATCTGTTTTGCTAGAGTGAATAGTGGCTGGTCGCAAGTCAGAACTGGAGTTTGGCCTGGGTTGAGATGTTTAACTGCACTCCTGACTACATCAATAGAGTGTCTGATCATTGCCACAGTGTGAGCACTCTCCTGGAACAAGGGAAGCAGGGACGTTGGTGTGATGACTGGTTGCTTTGGATCTTGGTGCCTTGCATGGTATGCAGCCCATGATGTGTTTTCACAGGCCTCAACATCATCTTTGAGAACACTTCTCGTGTTCTCCAGCCACATATACTCATCTTCTATGTGCTGCTCACAGTTGTGGCGTCTAAGAGAGGTCACAGAAGTAGCTGGGATAATTTGCCCTTTGACAGAAGAAGCAACAGGACGTACATCCGTGTAATATTCTGGTAGAGGCTCAACCGTCTTTGATCCAGTATCACGCCCAGTGAGAGCAATGCTACGATCCACTCCCTCATCTGCACACGTTGGGTGTTGAAAAAGCGAGATTCCTGTTCCATGGAATGAATTCTTGGCTGTGGTGGCATTTGGGTTGTGGTCAATGTTGTCCACAGCCGCAGTTGTGAACACATTGCTACGCAGGGTAGGCGGGCAGACCACTTCCTCTATGCGGTACAGCTGACACACGCTGTTTCCCATCTGGGCAGAAAGACGTAGGACTCTGTCATATGAGATGCTTAGGCCCAGAGAGAAGAGCTTGTCCACAAGTCCTCTCTTGCGTGTTTCAGCATACAGCATCAGCCCAACATAGGTTGGAAGAGGAGTTTCTTGAGACGTACTGTGTCTGACAGCTGGAGGCTCCTGTGTCTTGGTTGCTCCCTGCTTCCGACTTTGCTTGACACTGTTGAACTTGAGAAGCTGCGCAATGGAAAGAGCTGCTTGTGTTGAAGAGGAATGGCTTTGATTCTTGATGGTGGGGCCATCCAGCACCATATTTACCATTGCAACTAGTACGTTTGGCACAGAGTCCTCCTGACAGCCGCCCGGGAATGATCCACGGAATTGGTAAGTGTCTTCAAACATATATCGACGAACTATCTGTGCAGCACGCGCAAGGTGAACTGCCTCAGTGTCACAGTCTTGCTCGCAGGCTTTGCCTAGCGCTTCACCAATGTCTTCATCAAACGCTAGTAAAACATCTCGGCCTTTGCTGTGGGATCTCAGGCCTGGTATCTGGGCTAACAGGCGCTCTTTCAGCCTTGTGCTATTAACTTTCTGGCACAAAACAACCCCGAGCTGTTCCATTCTTGTTGTGTATAGCTTTACAAGTTCTGCGAGTCTGAAGACTGGGGTGGTGCCCTCTTCTAGGTGGGTTTCCTCGATATACAGGACCAGTTCAGCCAGTACGATTCTTGACATTACACCTTCATGGTCAGTTTTCTGCTCGGCTTCTACAGTGGTCTTTGCACGATAGTAAAGAGCCAACAAACACTTGGAATGGTACTTGGCCTCCAGAGCCACCATATCACCCATGCTGAGCCTGGCTATGAGTTCATTGTCCCCAACTTGCGCTGCACACTTCCGTACGCGTGTGTCCACCTGGAAGGTTGTTACTTCATGTAGGGTCTCTGTGCCAGACTTTCCACAGAAAAAGCAGGAGGTGCCGCTGGTAGTGGCTTCTGAAGAGTGTGTTCTGGCGCGCTTGGCCTGGACATTGTCAGTACTATCAAATGCTGAGCTGCTTGCGATGCGTCTCTTCTCTGCTCTTTGTAGCATTGTGTTATTGTATTTGAGCATACATGTTTTATGCCACTTGGCCTGGTGGGCAACCATTGTCGCCTCAACACCTTGTCCTTCATCTAGTCTCTGTAACTGAACAGTTCTTGGCAGTTCTCCGAGTTCATCAAATTTGACCAAGTTTGCAGCCATTGTCGTGTATCCACTCCCAGGGTCTCGGCGTTTAGACAGTACTGGGCAGACAAGTGACTCTGTTGTCTCCTCTTGACATACAAGACACAGCTTCCAGTTTGTCTCAGGAGGTGTTGTGGGAGTACGTTGCTCAAAAGTATCGACCAGTTGGAACTTCTTTGCCATGGCTGCAGTCTGGAACAACGCGTCTCTGATGTCAGGTGGTGCTGCTGCTGCCTCACCTGCAAAGACACAAAACACCACCATGTTACCACAAGTTACTACTACAAGCACCATGACTATCAACACTATACTATTACTGCAGCCGCCGTCACTGCCACCAACGCTGCCGCTGCAAAGTAAAATTCATTTTCTTGTGAAATGGTAGCCAAATTATTTGGTAAGCACAGAAGTATGTGTAATTGTACAATACTTATCACCTCTAGCACACTTATCACCTTTAGCATCCACAAAAAGACAAATTATGGTACATATTCAATGACGCTAACGGTAAATAGCGGCCATTTTGAAAAATGGCCGCCAAATGTGCTACGGGGAGAATCTTGAATGCCTCCATATCCAAAATTGTTCAGAATGTATTAATCCACATGTGTGCCAATTTTGGTGCTTTTAGAACAATTTGAACAATTGGTTTCATATTTCTTACTATGCCGCTGGGCTAAACTTCAACAATCAAGGGATGTGACCCATCAAAATTTGCTAACACTTTAGAGTCTACAAAATCTAGCTTAAGACATTTAAATGCCTTCTGTTCAACCTTTGTCCATTTACACTTGGCCTCTTTCTTCAATAAATCATACAATGGAACTGATTTAGTTGAAAAATTCTTAATAAATCTACAGTAAAATGTAATCATCCCTAAAAATGAGTGGACCTCTGCTAATGAGGTAGGACATGGAGCAACCAAAATTGCTCTTACCTTCTTTGGGGATGGTTTTATTCCTTCTTTTGATATACAGTAACCTAAATATTCAATACATTCCATATTTAAAATGGTTTTACTCTTATTTAGCTGTACATTATAAGATTGCAACACCTTTAAAACTCTCTTGAGTCTCTCATCATGCTCATCTGTATTTTCACCACTGACAACTATATCATCCATATATACAACAAAACCCTCAATATTACATAAGATCTGTGAAAAAAATCTTTGAAAAATCCCAGAAGAAGACAACCCAAATGGCAACCTCTTGTATTTATACATCCCCTTATGTGTATTAATAACTAAAACCTCTTGACTTTGTTCTTCAACAGGTATCTGCAAATATGCATTCTTCAAATCAATCTTAGAAAAAAATTTCCCTTTACCAACACTGCACAACAGTTCCTCAATTTTATGTAATGGGTATTTACCACATTGTATTTGCTTATTCAAATGTTTAAAATCTGCACATATGCGAATTTCTTTCTTATTTTCTTTTAACACAGGTACAATAGGATTCTATAATATTTTCACTTACTAATTTATCAATGGCAACTTCAACCATTTCTTTAAGGCAAAATGGAACAGTGCGTGCTTTTACAAACTTTGGAATAACATCATTCTTTAAATGAATTTTCGCTACATTTCTAGAAATAGGTTCGCCTACATCGAAATTATAATCTTCAAACACTTGTTCAACACTCATATTATGAACATTGTTAACCTTGGTACTTTCATCTAATCCTACCAAATAAATACCAACATATTTCATTAGATTTTTTCCACATAAATTTGTGTTATTTGAACCAACAACATAAAAGACTTGTGATACCTCATATCCATTATACACAACGGAAGTAATCACTTTTCCAAAAACCTTTATATTAAAATCATCATAAGCCTGTAAGGGTTTCTTACATTGTTCAACTTTCAAATTCAACTTCTCAACCCAATCTTTGTTCAAAGTTGAAACAGTAGCACCACTATCAATCGCAAATGGAACTTGCATCTTATCAACCGAAAAATAAAATTGCTCAGCATGAATAGCATTTGATTTTATCTCTTGACAGTTAACAATTTATCATCCTCATCCTCATCCTCATCCTCATCACTTAATGATACATCTTGACCATCCACCATCTTTACAGTTTTCCTACTATTAAACTTGGGTTTACTGTTAAAATCCTTCTTGCTGGGTTGATTTGAACCTTTAGCTGTACCATAACCACTCTCTCTTTTGGCTTCTTTACAAACCTTCTGTAAATGACCCTTTTTATGACAATTATTACATGATGAATGCTTAAATCTACAATAAAAGCTGTTATGAGAGAGACCACAATGTTGACAAGATAAACCTACATACTTTCTTCTTACAACTTGAACCTGTGACTGAACCCACTCTTTCTCACTTACAAATGCTTTTTCCATATTCAAAATTCTCTCCAAAATAGCCTGAGAGGTCATTGCTTGGAGATCTAAGTTGAGAGCCACTAAATTTGAAAAATAAACTTCGGCATCTACAGCCATAAATAACTGATCTCTTATTCTACTGTCAAATTGGCTGCCAAAACTACAATGCTTTGCTAGAGCCTTTAAATCAGCATACAATTCTTTTACACTTTCATCCTTCCTTTTTTTTTCTTTGCTGGAAGGCTATCAAACTTCTGTGATAAGAAGGCTTAATAATAAAATGACCTTCCAATAACTGAACCAATTCATCATAAGACTTTGTGAGGGGCAAATCAGGAGCGCAAAGATTGCCTAAAACACTAAAAACCTCAGTACACAATGACACAAGCAGGGCATTTTTTTCTTATCAGCCTCAGTAACATTTAAATGACCAAAATGCGCCTCTAATAGGCCTAACCATAATTCCAAGGAAATTTTCGATGGATTAAAACAATCAATTCTAATCTGATTCGATGACGACGACATTGCGGTCATATACTGAAATCTTACCAGTAGGCTATTCACAAACACTTAGGCCTAGGCTAATATAGCCAAGCACACAAACACCTGACGATTCGGTATGCTAGGATAACAAAAACGTATGATAGGCTTAAAGAAACATATGCCCAAAACTGCAGCAGCATCATACAGGGCACTTAGGCTTAAATCCAGCACCAACCTAGTCGCGATGAATCAGGCGGCATCAATCCAGGATCCGATTAGGCATAACCACGATAGCCTAATTCCGGCATCGGCAAACAAACATTTGGCACCTACTAGAAATCTTGCAAGGTGAATGTATTTAAGCCAGTACTTTAATCAAACTTGAGAGGTTTCACTCGTCGCCACTTGTAAAGGTTGACTCAACCAGGGTTAAAAGAATACTGAGGTGCTATAAAGTGGATAACCTTATTATAAATAAAGGATTAGATCACTTATATCATAACATTAGCCATACTTCATGTAAGCCTTCTAACTTTCCCTACTCCCTGACTCACCTCATCTACCATCTTACCATCATCCGTTATATCTCTACGAACAATCTACTTCCATTCTTTTGCTAGTCATACGAGCATTCCTTGATTCACCTTCCTCGTTTTCAATTACTCACATTACCTACTCTTGAAATGATTTCAGTTCAACTTCCCTTTCTTGCACACAATTTCAACCTCTCTTACTAGCTTCTGTCGCCTCTCATCATTGCTCCTAATCAACACAGTTTCATCTGCAAAAATTAGCAATTACTTAGCTATGCACTCACAAACGCATGCGTACACACACACCTACACACACATATATATACATATATACCTATATATAATTGTATATATGTATACAGTATAAATATTCATATATATATATATATATATATATATATATATATATATATATATATATACAATTGTATGTATGTATACAGTATACATATATACAGTATACATATATACTGAATATATATATATATATATATATATATATATATATATATATATATATATATACTGTATGTATATATATGTATACAGTATATATACTCATATATATATATACAATTGTATGTATGTATACAGTATACATATAAACTGTATATATATATATATATATATATATATATATATATATATATATATATATATATATATACATACTGTATGTATATATATATATATTTATATATATATATATATATATATATATATATATATATAGTGTGTGTATATATATATATATATATATATATATATATATATATATATATATATATATATATATATATACATATATATATGAAAACGCTATTCTATTATTATTGGTAGACATTTCAGCTTAGATTTACATTTTCATCAAAAGAATTTTCATGTTTATTACCCTTTTATACACAAGGTTCGGCCAATTGGGAATTGTCTGTCTAGTAAAGATGTTATGATAAATTACAAAAATATAAAAAATATGACTTTGCATAATGTACAGGTTTAAGAAAAACCTAATTATAATGTTCAGTGAGGAACACCACAGCAACTGTTGCTAGCAAATTTGTTTTCTCCTAATCAAAAGTGGCAAAGGAAATTTAATGGCTTAAGTGCTAAAAGAATTAGATCTTACCAACGCCAATTAATACTGAGGTAGTTGGCTGTCAGATAAGATTTTCTTCACTACATGTTTCAGGGTCTTTACGAAAAGGTAGGACAAAGTATCCAATCATTTGTTAATTAATCAAAGATGCAGACAGTTATTATGATATTTAGATAGAGTTTAACTGTCTCCAGTACACATTTCCTTCCGAGGGCGCAGTTTTTATTAATAGATTGTATGATAATAACCGTGGCGTAATTGCTTGCATTCTCTTTTCTTTAGCTGACTCATTGTATAAAGTCTTCAGCTAAAAATTCTTTTCATTTTAATCTTTTAAATCGATTCTTTCTTTCATGTTGGAGACAATGATGACTTTGTTCATGCACTCGTTCCAATACTCATTGTTTAAACATATTTTTATCCAACATTTGCACGACGTGGTTTTTCTACAACTCCTTCAAGTAAAATGTGCTCATCTGCAAAACTACATTCGCGTATCCCGTGTCATTGAGAAAGATTATGGGTGACATAAAGATGACAGTGTTGGGAGAAGGTAAAAGCCAAAGTTGATTTTAATTGGCCTTTTGAAGAGCTACATAACTTTATTGTTGGCGTCGATCGCAAGAAGTGACGAAATCATTTATTTGGGGATTTTTGAAAGTAAATGAAAGATGACAGCTTCACCTGATGCTTCGTTCCATTATTACCAAGGTGAAAATACTATTGTTTAAGTCAGACCGAGAACTTGATAATAAATACCTTCCTTAGTATTACTCCAATGGGCCATTATTTGATCGTGCGTCATTAATACGACGTAATCGGTTAAACTTTTCAAGTTTTTTTTTACCTTCATGACGTCAGTCATTTCCTGAGACAAAGCTAAAAGAACTAAACATTATCAGTTACTTAAATATATCTAATACCAGACAAGGATCTATTTTTTTCTTCCCTGTAATCATCATAAGAGCAGTAATATTGCGCTTAGATACATTTGAATAAGATTTGAACAAAATTCACTATACTAAATAAACTGAGATAGCCAGAACGATAAATATATGGTTACAAAACTCTGATCAGACGAAAAAAATAACGGATAACTTAAATAGTGAATGAGCCAAGATATTCCTGAGGTTACAGAGAAAATGAGGGTACCAGTTTTCAAAAAATGTATAGAGGGTAATATCAACATTTTTAACATATTTACTTGAATAAACACTGATCAGAAACTCTGCTTTATGTCTGTCAGAGTTTTCCTCTTTGGAAAAATTATGAGTAAAAATACCAAGTTTTCATCAGGTAAAAATGTAATTGTGAGAGAGAGAGAGAGAGAGAGAGAGAGAGAGAGAGAGAGAGAGAGAGAGAGAGAGAGAGAGAGAGAGAGAGAGAGAGAGATAGAACTGTCTGATTGTAAAGAATTTTCTTCAAGAAAATTATTAACTGTGATATACTACTCCCGTATACTATGTGATATATTATGTCAAACAGAAAACTAGGTTATAGGTGTATTGAATTTAGACCCAGATTAAAATGCAAAGTTCTTTAAAGTAAGATTTACGTTTAATCTCAAAGTTATGACTTTTCTCTTTCTCCATAGAAAATTCAAATCTTTTGGTAAATGACACTGCAGGGAAGATAAAAGGATTCGAATATAGCAAACATTTTACAGCCAGAAATTATGAACACATGATCACTCGTGTATGAAATGTTATGAGGTCATGAATGTAAGTAAATTTTGGTTTATTACAAGCTTCGCTTCCATGAATATTCATGTTTCACTTGAGATAAATGAAAGCACAATACTTTGCTTTGATATAATCGCTTACCGTTTCCCAAAATTTATATATATATATATATATATATATATATATATATATATATATATATATATATATATGTGTGTGTGTGTGTGTGTGTGTGTATTATATATATATATATATATATATATATATATATATATATATGTGTGTGTGTATATACATATGTGTGTGCATGTATGTAGGTCTGTGTAAGTGTATTTCTTTCTACCGATATTAATAAATCCATATGAAAATCTCAGGAAGAGAGGCGGAATTTACACAAACAACTTGATGAAGAAAACTTGAATCCTTGAAAACAATTCTCCAATAAATCAACCCCTGAAATCTAGTAGACAACTGTATGTTTTTGAAGTGTGCTAAATGAAGATACAAACGCAAAGTTGAAGAAACTCAAGGTTTGAAAGACGGTTAAAGGTTTAAAGGTCACTCATGAAGGGCAGAGGCAAAGAAAAGTGCCATTGCCCTAGCAAGAAGGACAATGCCCTAAAGACTGACCATATATACATGTGATCAGCGCCCAAGCCCCCTCTCCATCCAAGCTAGGACCACGGAAGACCAGGCAATCGCTGCAGATGATCCACCATATTCAACTCATAAGGATAGTGAGGTTATAAACACTAAAAGCAGGGACGTTACCAATAGGCAGCTACGTAAAGCTGACAGGAATTAACCTGATACACTAAACTTTTGGACTACAATGTTGCCTCGCAACAAGAAGCCAAATCTAGCAGACTCCCTCTGCAGAAAGGACTCTAGGACTCTCAAAAAAACAAAAGGAACGAGGATTGTTAGGCCATATGGAAAACTCCAGATGTCTCCAATTATACTTTTTGTTTTACTCTTTTACAGATTTTTCACTTTACTCTCTATTTAAAATTTCTGAGTCTTTTACATGGTTTTACTGCCATAATATATGAGTTTTGATTTCTTAGTAGGTTATTCTGATATTTGACATGAGTTACCAGCTGAAACAGTCGTCGGTAAAAGATTTAAAACCAAGGGAGCTACAGTTAACATCCTCAAACGCTAAAGATAAAAAAAGGTAACAGATTCGAAAAGCGT
>NC_090725.1:160764908-160779908 GCF_036898095.1 Palaemon carinicauda | reverse complement strand
GTAAGAAATTTATGATCATGGATTTTTTTTCCTTGGTAAAGTATACAGCAAAACTGGTGATACCTGAATTCAGTGATTTTCGTTCGGAAGTCAGTAACTGCCAACTCTCACGTTCTTCACATTTCCAATGAGACTAGGTTCCCGGGACGAAGCATTTTGAAACTTCGCTCAATAAAAGACACAGTTCATTAAGGATGATTTTAGAAAATCTACTCTATATTTTTATCAAAATATTAGCTAGATCATTATGGATAAATTAACCCAATAATCTTTTAATAAAAAAAAAAATAAGGAGTCTGACTTTTTAGCCACTAAAGTAATGTGTTTAATGTATCGGACATGTATTTGTTGGCGGAGTCTAACTAGACATCAACCAGCAGTCTCTCTGTGGCACTCTTATAGCAAGTCATCTATCAAATATGGCTAGAGTTACCCAACAGCTACAAAATAACTGTAACTCTTGTTAAGCTTATTTCATCAGATTTTCTATAAGAAAATAAATATAACCAATCGTCTAAACTTAACGAAACAACTGTTAATAGATGGCTAAACGATACCATGAAGGAGAAAAATCGAAAAACCATCCTATAGTCAATTTATTTTAGCGAGGCAGATTTGCACTGACTCGCAGAGGTGCCCTTTTAGCTCGGAAAAGTTTCCTAATAGCTGATTGGTCGGAAGTATTTTTGCCGGAATACCAACATTGTTTTCAAATAATTACCAAGTAATGTGAATTGAAACTTATATACTAACCTAGATTTCTCCCTCATATATATAGTCAGGAAGCTAAAGCCAGAAAATGTGCAATACCCTGCTGATTGCATGTTAGAATAGTCCAACAAGTCCAAATAGATTGTTCAGTTACAGATAAATATGAATCCACTTGTTGGACATTATAGATATTGATAGTATGGCCGCCATGACAGTTTTCAAAATGGCCGCAAATTTCTAAACTTTTTCATATTTCAGCTTCTAATTGCCATACTCACAATATTGGAGTCAATTCCTGTGTTTTTCATCGTGTATAAGTTGATTCTGGCATTAAGATAAACCTTAGTGTATACATTCTCCAAAAAAATGTTATTTTTCAAAAATATTTGACAAAATTTGTAAGGGTTCCTAACTCATTGCTAAGAATTAGAACCCTTAATAAACAAAATGCAATACATGGATTTTTGAACCTATCTTATACTTATAGTGAACTCGTATTGATTAAATTGCTTTGATTTTGTATTGTATTTTATATTTTTAGTGTGTTGGTAACTTTGTTATGTTCACTAATAATAGCAATCAAATTCGTTTGATGTAACGTATAACCTTGGAATTTGGGTGTAGTTTGATTGTATATATGTTTGTATATTTAGCTGTATGTTAAATTCTGTAATTTCTTATTTTGATATCTTATTTAAACGTTTTATCATTCATCAAATCTAACTATGGCTTTTGAGTTGTGGGGTTTTATGGACTGTCATACAGAACTGTCAAGCCATGACAAAGAAGATGGGCGAGAAGTACACCATCTTAACCTTTGACGAACAGCTGTATTGCAAAGCAAAAATGCTCCAATGGGACAAGGACAGCTGTAAGGATATGGTAATCATGTTTGGGGGTTTCCATACTCAAATGAACTTCTCTAAAGTGTTGGGACAGTACATGGATTCTTCAGGCCTGGAAAACATCTGGATTGAAAGTGAAGTCCTCGGTGAAAAAGCAAGTGAACAAGTTATGAAAGGGAAAGGATGGAACCGCGTCATTTGCATTCACAAGCTGACATTTGAAGCGCTTTGGTTAGTTCTGTGGAAAGCTTCACAATGTGGACAGAGGAAAATGACAAGTTCGTCCGAGATGACTTAAAAGTTGCAGCTGGGAGAGTTTCAGATGCCTTTGCCAACAAAGATGACAGAGAAATCAATTCCTCCCTTGGAAGATCTTTTGTCAGAAACTGAAGAGGTGCAGGTCCTGTTTAGTGAGTTTGAGGATTCTTGTTCGGAGAATGCCACTTTTTGTTATTGGAGAACCTACATGAAGTTCATCTCCATCCTCCTGAGGTTCAATCGCTCTCTTCGAAAGGGAGACCGGGGCCTGTTCCTTACATCATTTTCTGAAATGCTGCCTTAGTTTGGAGCATTTGATCATTTCCATTACTCACGCTGGGGAGCTCTCTTCTTCGCTAATATGCATATGCTACTCACAACTACTCCAAAGGTGAACAGAGGCTTTATTGCAAGAGACTTTGTAACAAAAGAAACAAAGCACAAGTTCAACAAAATACCTGACGACCAGGCTATTGAATATGTTAACAAGGCCGGCAAGGTAGCTGGAGGGCTGGTGGGGATTACAAAAACAGACACTACCCGTGACAGATGAGTCCTAATTTTCAATGAGAGAGCTCAGCTAACCAGAGATACTAGGACGATGTTCAATGTAGTGGGTAATGAAGAAGACAATGATGAGTACGAATTTGCACATAAAGATTTTGGTTCCAAGAGAATGAAGCAAGACCAAGATAATGTGCAATAGCTCATTGACTTGTTCGAGATTCACAATCCATTTGATTGCAATTCCCGAGAACTAGTCTCAATTATAACCGGGGATATTGCAAGTGAAGCGGTTACTAACAGGAAACAAATGACCTTCTTCATGCTGAAGTTACAGAGAAGCAGATTGTGTCAGAGTTTGTGGAGAACAGGTTCTCAAAGAAGACAACAGGTTTTCACGACAGAATCAAGTCAAAGAATTTTAAAACGTTTGAGAGTATGTACACTGTGGAAGTCATTGTCAGAAAGGAAAAAACTGTTGCACTAAAGGCTGACAGAAAACTACTCACACGTGTGGTGACAGCAATGCAAGCAGGCAGACATATTGACATGAACAAAATGTTGGAGCAAGAGATTTGTGCAGTGCCACTTTCTCTGGTAATGCCTGATGGCAGACTACGTCTACCCTAGAACAAAGCAGACTTTGGTAAGATTCTCCAGCAAGGCTTGCTACACAATGTTACGCCTGAACTATTACAAACATGCACTGTCATTGATGGGACGGCCATGGTCCAGACACTAGGAAATAGGATGAATGCTAAAACTCTCAGCGAATGGGCTGATGCTGTTGCTGATTATGTCAGTCACGTGTTTTCCAACAGTTGTTCTAGGGTTGATCTTGCCTTTGACCAGTACAGGAAGAAAACAATTAAGTCAACAGCTCGAAGTCAGAGAGTATGAGGCAAGAAAGCAATCAGACGAGATGTGCAAACAAGAAGACAGTCCATGGGGAAGTGGAATAAATTCATCTCCTTAGATGAAAACAAAGCGAGCTTGGCTAATTTTCTATGCCTAGAGCTAGCAAACAAGTTCCACAATCAAGAAGGAGTGGAGCTGGTATTGAACGGAGGATTCACGTCCACTGCAAAAGTGTGGACATCGTCAGGTGAAGATTTCTCAAAGTTGTCATCTGCTGAGCATGAAGAGGCGGACACTAGGATTCTTCTCAATGTGAAAGATGCAAGTGAACGGGGAAACACACAAACTATTGCCTTTCAGCCACAGCTCAGCCACTTTCTCTTGATGAAAGCCGGAACACCTAAAAACTAACACTTTGTTCCCTCCATTCCATCAACATCACAGATTCGCAGAGAGCATCACTTCTCGCATTTCATGCTGTAACAGGTTCGAATAATACAAGCCAGTTTGCTGGAATTGGGAAACGCTCTGCATGGGCTATCTTCCAACAAAACTCACAGCTTCTGCAGAATTTCAGCAAGGAAGACTTTCCAGATGAGAATGTGATTGCTGATACAGAGTCGTTTGTCTGCAAGCTGTATGTTCCCAATAGCCAAGAAAACTCCATCCAGAAAGTCAGGTGCGATCTATTTCTTGGCTTGACCAAATCAATTGAGAATCTGCCTCCAACCTGTGATGCTTTGATTCTTCAAATCAGGCGTGCACATTATCAGTCCCTAGTGTGGAGAAGAGCCTTGGAAGCTGAATCGCATCTTCCTGCACCTGAGGAAAGTGGATGGTAACTGGTGGTAAAAGAAGGTAGTGAGATGCTTCAGCCACAACTGATGACTGGGAAGCAATCACTACATTCTGTTTGGAGCTCACAACATGCAAATGTCGAGCAGTTTGTGCTTCTCGACCTTGCAAATGTACACAAAATGGACTCGGATGCACACAAGCATGTGGATGTAAAAGCCTTTGCAGAAATCCATTTACTTTTCAAGTTCAATAGGCATTTGTGAAATGTCTGTTTCTTCCTTCAATGTTTCCTTCAATACACGTAGTGATTGTTCTGCTAAGTCTATTTTTCAGATCATTCACCCTCATTTCATTTTTACCCAATTTTCTTCATTTTCCTCATAAAACTGGCAATAATACGAATTTTTGTGGTCCAAAACTAAAATAAAGTACAGAAACATGGTTCTCCAGTTGAAATATGGTGTAATTGTCACAAACACCACAAATGTCTGTCCATTACAACCTACAGTATGAATAAAACAAATTCTGACGGCGGCCATCTTGGAAACTGTCATGGCGGCTGTACTATCCACATTTACAATGTCCAACAAGATGAACTAGATTTCCCCATGCCTTATCACTTAAAAAACACCTGTTGCACTATTCTAACATAAAATCAGCTGCGAGCCATTTTTTAAGTTAAATACAGAGTTCGGCTACCTGACTAATAGGTTTTGTCAACAAATAATGTTACCAAATCAATACATTTTAAAGTATCGCGATGGCAAGTCTAAATTCCGGTAGAATGTACTTTGTTGGGACAGGCGATATCTTTCTTATTACTAGCCAAATCGTTATTCCTTAAGGGGAAGATGTTCTTTACTATGATCCGATATACCATAATATGAAGTTATTTTGTCATTTTAAAGATATAGTTTAGAGTGCTGCCCATAGTTTTTTTTTTTTTTTTTTGTGTGTGTGTGTTTGTAGGAGACACTTACGAAAGGGGTCCAGAGGCTTGCCCCGCCTAGGGGTTGTGACCTGGGAACTACTAGGTTAGGTTTGTTGGGTTTGTGGTGTTTGTATGATAGCGACAGTGTTTGGGGGGTCGTAGGGCCGTTAGGAAGCATTTACATATTTAGTGCATTCATTATTTCATTTTGTTAAACTTCCCGTCTAAAATTCAATAAGTGATAATTTTTACTCTATTTTCTGACGATTGTGATGCTGCTGTGGGTTGTTGTTGGTCGATTTCGGACATTTTTTACTCGATTTTCTGGCGGTTCCAGGCCTGTCCCAACAAACTAGAAAGGCTCCGAATGCTTCTTTTACCCAGGACCCACTGTAAGTGGGTCCTGCTTTTACCTAACCGCTATTTTTACCAATAGCAATTTTTATCAATTCTACATTTTTAGTAGATTCTGGTATTCAAAGAAAGTTTATAATAATATGGTTTTCTTATGCATAGTATAATTTATCCCCTTTTGTGTTAAAATATGTGAAAAGTTACATAATTATGTAGCGTGCATCCGAAAACAAGCTCCTGTCGTTGACTTTGGGTTCGAGTTGTTATTGAATTTAGACTCACCATCGCAATACTTTATAATATATTCATTCGTTAACATTATTTGTTGGTAAAACCTACAGTATATCTGAGGGAGAAATTTAGGTTAGTAAATAATTTTCAATTCACATTACTTGGCAATTATTTGAAAATAATGTTGGTATTCCAGCAAAAATACTTCCGACCAATCAGCTATTAGGAAACAGTTCCGAGCTAAGAGAGCACCCCTGTGAGTCGATGCAATTGATTCAAGGGGGTGAGAGACCCCGTTGCACAACCGCAGAACACGAAGAGTTATAAAGCCAGTAGCATAGGCCTAGACTCCAGAGCCATCCTATCATCATCATCACTATTATTATTATTATTATTATTATTATTATTATTATTATTATTATCATTTAAGATACGTTGTTATTGTCTTTCTGTAGAATCTGCACATAACACCTGTGGCAGAATAAGTCCGACCTGATTATAGTCTACCGTTCGAAAAGTAAAAGTAAAATAATAGACAGGTAGAATCAATTGTATTTTTAATAGAGAAGATAACTCACCACCTCGTTTGTTTATTTCTTATTTCCCCTCAAACTGAAGAAACCGATTGGGAGACTACAATTACATAAGTAGCGTTGACTATAGTCTAAACTATGATGTAAGGACATCGTCTTACCCGCCGTGTTTCCTCCCCCTGAACTCTTTTCTGTAAATTGTAACTTTATTCTCTAGTCCACACAGTGGATTTTTGTACAACAATCTTGCGCTCTTTGAGAGCTTTATATCCATGTATAGTATTGTATATTTCATTAGGCTACCGCTTTGATATTCTATATTTATATTTGAATCAAAACACAAAGGATTTTGGCGGTTGGATCAGTCTCCCTCCCGGGCTACTTATCCGTCCGCACTGTGTAATATAGTGACCGTTACATGTTCAATAGATTGTTAGTCTCTCGCTGCTCATCTTGTTGTCCTCACAACTGGTGAACCCGGAGATGTTGGAAAAACATAGCAGTTTTGGCTTGCCATTAACAGACTAATTACGGCTGCGTTTCCTTCGTATATCTCCTTTTGCTATTAACGTTTAAAGACGTCTTTTGGTTTTATCCCACTTAGTTTCGTGAGGCAGCAACGATGAGTATATCTGACATAACCAGCTCACGCCCTTGGCCCGTTGCATCAACTGACCATGACGATGCCGCCCAGCCCATTTTGCCAAGCAGCCACTCAGCTGCGCCCATAGTCAAGCTGCCACCATTCTCACAACACAACATCGCCTCCTGGTTTCTGAGGGCGGACGTACTCTTCAGGGTGGCCAAGTTAAACGACCCCTGCGCCAAAGCTGACATCGTCCTGACCTCCATACCTGAGGAGGTATTTGACAAGATCTCCCCATGACTTGACGCCCATTCCGGTCAGGTATCCTACGACGACCTACGAACCAAACTAATCAACATATACTCGCTTTCCGTCTCTGCAAGGGCACAGAAGGTCCTTGATCTCAGCAATAGACCTATGGGCAACACCTCTCCCGTAGAAGCATGGGATGAACTGGTTGGACTTCTCATGCTGCCAGAAACTAAAGCCAATGGACGACGACGAGAGATAAGCCTATCTTGTGAAATATTCATCCGATGCCTCCCGCAGGACGTGAGAGCCCAGCTCACCGACACCGACACCCTGCCGATGAACGACCTCCTGTCAAGGGCACAGAAATTATACAAAGCCTCCAAGGCCTCCTGCCTTAGCACATCCTCCTCCTTCAGCTGCTCATCCCTCGACTCCTCGGTGGCGCCCTCTGCTAACGACGACGAAATCCTCGCCCTGATGAAGAAGAAACCTCCGCAGCCGATACAGCAGAACCATAAACCGAACCCAACTTGGTGTTTCTACCACCAGCAGTTTGGGGGCAATGCAATGAAGTGCAGGGCCCCCTGCAAGTTCCCAAAGAAATTTTGACGCCCAACACCGCCGACATCAACCGTAGCCGCAGTAGAAGATCACGGCAAGACCGGATTCTACATCCCCGACGCTGTATCCAACCATAGGCTTATGGTCGATACCGGCTGTATGCAATCAATATTCCCTCCTTCACAGGCCGACCAAAACCGCACGCCTAGCAGTGGCGCCCTCTAGCTCATCGCCAACAACGGATCTCCTATACGTTGTTATGGGACTAGGGTTCTTAGAATCTCAATCATGGGCCGATTTTACTCTTGGCCCTTCGCCATCGCTGACGTTAGACACCCTCTCCTCGGCGCTGACTTCCTAGCTCACCATGGCCTCCTCGTTGACATCGCCAGGAAACGCATCATCGACACTGGGACATGCCGAACTCGCCCACTACAACCTGGTCCGGGTATCATGCCAATCTCCGCCGTCGTAGCACAGCCCTACGCCGCCCTTCTTCAGGAGTTCCTCGACGTTTTCAAGCTGGAACTTCGACAGTAGTCGGGATCCCCATCCAAGCACGAGGCCTACCACCACATAAACACAGCTGGACCTCCCATGCACGCCAAGTTCCTCCGCCTCCCACCGCAGAAGCTGAAAGATGCCAAACAGGCCTTTGAGGACATGGAACGGATGGGCATATGCAAGAAGGCATCCAACCCTTGGCCATCTCCGCTCCACATGGTAAAGAAACCGGACAGAACATGGAGGCCCTGCGGTGACTACCGGCGCCTTAGCCTCATCACAACGCCAGACCACTACCCCCTGCCGAATATACAAGACCTAACCAGCGCCCTTCACGGGGCAAAGATTTTTACCAAGATGCACCTGCTCAAATCATACTTTCAAGTCCCAGTATTCCCAGAGGACGTGCCAAAGACTGCTATCATAACGACATTCAGCTCCTACACCTTCTCATACTCAACCTTCAGCCTACGCAACGCAGGGGCCACCTTTCAACGACTGATGGATAGCATCCTCGGGGACCTGCCGTTCTGCGTCTGCTACGTAGAGAACATCTTGATCTACTCCAGGACGAAAGAGGAACACTGGAAACACGTCCGCACCGTGCTGAAACGCCTTCAGAAGAAATGTTTGATTGTGTGTTTCAACAAGTGCACATTCGGCGCCGAGAGGGTGGACTTCCTCGGACAACAAATATCCGCAGCGGGCGTGAAGCCCACATCGACCAAGGTGGATGCCGTGAAAACATTCCCAACCCCAATGACCATCTGGCACCTTCAGGAGTTTTTGGGGATGGTAAACTACTACCGTCGCTTCATCCCCAGCATCGCCCACATCCTGACCCCCCTCAACGACGTCCTAAAAGGAAAAGCCAAGAAGCTCGTTTGGGGTCCCCGGCAGCAACACGCCTTCAACAGGACGAAAGCAGCCCTCGCCGAAGCCACCACCCTGTGGTACCATGACGACAGTGGCCCCCTGTGATTGACCACCGACGCCAGCAACGTCGCCTGCTGTGCTGTCCTCGAACAGATCGTCAACGGTTACCCACAGCCCTTGGCCTTCTTCAGCAAGAAACTCAAACCCGCGGAAACCAGGTAGAGCACGTTCGACAGGGAGCTCCTTGCCCTTTACCTCGCCGTCCACCACTTCAGATACATGCTTGAAGGAACGCCCTTCACCATTGCAACGGACCACCAGCCCCTGATCCATGCTTTCACGAAGTCTTCAGACGCATGGTCCTCTCGCCAGCAACGAGACTTGGCAGCCATCGCAGAATTCGGCTGTACTATCAGCTACGTACTGGTTAAGAAGAACCCCGTCGCCAACACCCTCTCCAGGATCAAGATCAATGCGGTCCACCTGGTGATCGTTTACGCAAACCTCACCGTAGAACAGCAGAACGACCCAGAGGCCCAAGGCTATCGTACGACAGCATCAACGCTATGAATGAAGGATATTTCCCTTGGACCGGCCAGGGAGACCATCCTCTGCAAAACCAGCACTGGCTGCCCACGCCCATGGATTCCCGCCTCTTGCAGAAGGAAGATCTTCGACGTCATCCTCGGATTATCACACCCCTCAGGTCGCACTACAGCCCGCCTATTATCCGAAAAATTCATCTGGCCAGGAATCAAGAAAGATGCCCGTGAGTGGGAGAGAACCTGCATTAACTGCTAGACAAGTAAGATCAACCGCCATACTGAGTCGGGAGTTGGGGATTTTTCCCAACCTAAGAGACGAGCCGGACACATCCACGTGGATGTCGTGGAACCTCTGCTGCCTTCAGGTTCTGCAAGATACCTCCTGACGATCGTCGACTGTTCCACTAGATGGTTAGAAGCAACTCCGATGTCCGAAGCAACCGCCCATGCCTGCGCCGAAGCTCTCCTGTCAAGTTGGATCAGCCGCTTCGGTGTCCCCGACGATATCACAACGGACCGAGGTTCCACTTTTTTGTCACAGATCTGGCTCTCTCTAGCAAACCTGATGGGAACAATACTCCACAGCACCAAGGCATACAACCCTGCAGAGAACGGCATGGTGGAGAGAGCTCATCGCACACTCAAGGCAGCCCTGATGGCGAGATGTACGGACGAACATTGGAAAGCGCAATTCCCGTGGGTCCTCCTTGGCCTTCACACCGCTCCCAGGGCAGACGGGGAACCTTCTCCTGCAGAGAAGGTATGCGGTAAGGCACTTGCAATCCCTGGCGAATTCTTCCATGCAACTACCGACGACACCATGCTGGATCACCTGAAAGAAATTGCCGAGAAATTCAGACCATGCCTGAAAACATACGAGGACAGGACCAGACACTCCATTCTCAAGAACCTAGACGACTGCGACTACGTCTTCATCCGGGTCGATGCTCACCGCCAACCCCTGACTAGACCTTATCGCGGCCCTTACCAGGTTGTCAAAAGAACCGCTAAATCTTTCCTCCTGAACGTCCATGGACAAGAAGATTGGGGGACGATCGACCGATTAAAACCAGCATACCCCAAAAGCAACAAAAAGATCACTGTGGGCCCTGGTAGACCCAGGAATCCACCTCAGAACAAATCATCAACCTGACGAGAGAAAAACATGATGGGGGAAAAACGATTCCTCAAAACCAGAGCAACCATCCCCTGTTCTTAAGCACCAGAGGGGATTTACATCGCCCTCCACGATACAATGATTAATCGCATCAATCATCTACGAGGCCCGCTGTCTGGGGGGGGGGGAGTACTTGTAAGGACATTGTTTTACCCGCCGTGTTTCCTCCCCCTGAACTCTTTTCTGTAAATTGTAACTTTATTCTTTATTGCACACAGTGGATTTTTGTACAACAATGTTGTGCTCTTTGAGAGCTTTATATCCATGTATAATATTGTATATTTCATTAGGCTACCACCTTGATATTTTATATTTATATTTGAATCAAAACACAAAGGATTTTAGCGGTTGGATCGGTCTCCCTTCCTGGCTACTTATCCGTCCGCACTCTGTAATATAGTGACCGTTGCATGTTCAATAAATTGTCAGTCTCTCGCTGCTCATCTTTTTGTCCTCACAATGACTTGTAATAATATATTGCAAGTTTTAAAAGCAAGATCCTAACTAACGTTTGTATTATACACAAAACGACGTAACCAAAATATAAGTAATAACTTTGAAATCATATCACAAATGCATTAATTGTTATCATGAGACTAAATAGTTCATCTAGATTCTAGACGGCCTCTCTCCCAGTTTGAATCCTCCTATCCAGACAGACAGCTCGAAGACTAGTCTCGCTGACTCTTGCAGAGTCACGTTAAGAAAGGGATTCGTGCTACACTAACATACAGTATATAATTTTTTTTTTTCTGAAATATCATTTTACCATGAATTTTTTAACAATCTAACATTATTCAATGATATGATTATACATAATAAGAGACCAACATTGTCTCATACATACATATGCTTACAAACTGAAATATAAGATTTAATGCTAAGTGACAACTTAAGAACAACGCATGCTCGATAAAAGATAAAAAAAAAAGGTATCACTAGTTTTGCTTCATACTGTACAAGGATGGAACCTATAGTAATTCGTGAGTATTTGCTTTTACAATTTGTGGCTAAATTTTTAATAACTTATTATGACTATTCTTCCCAGCTCTTTAAAAGCAGGAAAAGCAATGACGAAAACTTTAATGAAAATCTACACAGAAATTCTGCTTATCCAGATATGCGCAAAAAAGAAATGATAATTAAATAGCAATCCATTACCAAATGCTCAGGTTTTTATCATAAAGAAGAGGTTAGGGGGAAATTGAAAAGAGTGGCATTTTGGAAGATTCATTAATCCTATCATAGGTCCGAAGCTTTTCCTACATTTATTATATATATATATATATATATATATATATATATGTATATATATATATATATATATATATATATATACATATATATATATATATATATATATATATATATATATATATATATATATAATATATATATATATATATATATATATATATATACATACATATATATTTATATATGTACATATGTATATCTACTATATACTTATCTAAATATATGTATATATGCAGAATACATTTAGACACTTACATCAATCTATATATATATATATATATATATATATATATATATATATATATATATATATATATGTGTGTGTGTGTGTGTGTGCGTGGTGTGTGTATATATACACTATATATGCACACATATATATGCATATATATCCATATATATATATATATACATGTGTACATATATAAATATATATATATATATATATATATATATGTATATATATATATATATATATGTATATATATGCATATATATGCATATATATACTGTATATATATATATACATATATATATATACATACATATATATATATATATATATATATATATATATATGTGTGTGTGTGTGTGTGTGAGTGTGTGTGGTGTGTATATATACACACGCACACAAATATATATACATGTGTATATATGTATATATATGCATATATATATATATATATATATATATATATATATATGTGTGTGTGTGTGTGTGTGTGTGTGTGTGTGTGCGCATGTGAACTTCTACTGTTTGTACTACAATATATATTCGCATTGTCTGAAGGTAGAGCTAACGGCAGCAGATGTTCAAATATCACATAGTACTTTATGAAATGAATATCAGTCAATGATCTCTGTATTTGAATATAGAGAAGTAAATTTAATTAGCAGTATGAAATAAAAAGAACTTAGTAATAGTGATTATCTCTGGGTGGTTAAACTAAACGCCTTTCAGTAGTAATACGTGGAAATAAATTCACTTGAACATAAAATCATCGAATTCACTACTATGAGATTCAGGGCCTCTGTAACACGGTTTTTTGGACTTTGCTCCTTATCAAAGCATCGGATGTAGCTGAAAATTGACATATGTATATTTTACAACCACACACAAATTTTGTCAGCATTATCAATAACCTAAACCCGATAGTTTTAATTTTTATAGAGTAAAAATGATCCAGCCGACGCCATGGCCAGTGATAACGAGCCAAGAGTCGAAACATTCATTACGTAAGCAATGTAAACACCTTTTGACAAAATTTTGCCCCGCCCATCCACCAGACACCCATTCACCTTGTTCCATCGGCTTTGAAACCCATAAGAGTCAAGAATGGCTAACAGGATTTGGAATTGCCCCCGTGGTTGCAAAACTGCATTTGTCTTACGACTTGCAACTTTATACAGTCAAGAGAAAGCCCGTGGCCATATTTACTATAGCCTGAATAGGTAATTATTCAGTTTCTAGATTAAATTCAATGTTTATGGTCTGATTTGTATGTAGCGTAACATGATTATAATACTTGTAATGTCATTCAGGCTTTTGAACATTTCCATTAACTATTCACTATGCCACCAAGAGAGAGAGAAAGAGAGAGAGATTGTATGTAAACAGTCTTTATATAACTATTTTTGTTAAATTAGGAATTTTGTGCTAAACTCTGCATCAGACCAACGGATCATCCGATATAATTTTTTTTCTTCTTCTTAGGCCGTAGGACTGTGTTGGCTATGTTTTGGGCATGACTGCATTTTGTAAATAAATCATGAATAGCTTTAGGAGTTTTATTTGTACATCTAATAGGAATTTATAGAAGTCAAGTGAACATAATTCATTTATCCTTTAAAATAATTACTACATGTAGCAAAACAAATAGTAGTAAAGATGATAATGCAATGAAGGAATGATACCATACTTTATCTATAGCTTCAACATCGGCAATAACATACCCAGTTGCCATAATTTGTCAGCTTAATGAAATAACCTATCATCTAATGTTAAACTTAATTTCTGAGGAGGCCATGGCTTATTGCACAGTGAAAAAACATTACAAACACTTATGAATGGCGGAACGATACATAAATGTGGGTGGGGTATCTGTGCTAGCGTAATAATACTACTGTAGCAGTAGTGCCGCAACAGTAGTATACATGAATTAAACGTTTAGGCCAACTGCTGGGATCCTTGAGGATCATTTAGCACTTCTTACAACTACTCGAGAAATTAGTTTTTATAGCCAGAATTTAAATTTTCTGATCCAACATTGCCCATGATAGCCTTCAGTGTTATCCTGAATTATAACAAGGTCAAAGTGGGTGGAGCCTCATGAAGTCATCATTCTGACGATAATTATTTTTTTTTTTTTTTTTACAGTAAATAGGTAGGTAGATAGACATTAAATAAAAATTGCTTGACATAGGATATAGCAGTTATCAAATCAAGCTTGTCTACTACGTTTTTGAAAATTACCAACTATTCCCTACACCTTGTCAATCTGATTGTGACCTATAAAGTAGACTGTAATTTCTTAGGAAACTTACTTTGGGAGTTAGACTAATAATCGAAGTGTTCTTGTATTTATTAACATATTTTGTTGGTTTGTTCATTATGACAATTATCAGTGGAGAGGTTTCAGAGTTCATAAAGGTGTACTGCTTTGCTTTTATTTAAACTTTTGTGTCATTGTTGGCAGAGGTATAGCCTTCGTTACGTATAGCCAATCATCGATCGAGAAAGAGAGAAGAAATGACGCCCTAAGTTACGTAACGAGTGCGTTCGAAACCTTTTCTCTGAGTAAGTTGGCCCGTCTTCAAAAAACGTCACTTTTACATTATAAGTACCAAATTTATTCAACCAACGTAATGCAGAATATAGTCAAAATTTATGTGTAGATATAATGTGCATTCTGAAGAAGCGTTATATTTATGAAATTCATAGATAAAAAATTATTGCGAAAAAACCGTGTTACAGAGGCCCTGAATCTCATAGTAGGTAGTTATTTGATCGATAAGCTTTTGTTACCTTTATGTAAGAAAAAAATCTTCCAGCACGTTCCATTTGTCAATATGTTCACCCGCCTGACGTATCTAATATAACCTGAATTTATTTCTATTAGATATTTGAAGTAATGTCTTTCCCTAAGCATATTTATATATGTATATATATATATATATATATATATATATATATATATATATATATATATATATATATATGTG
>NC_090725.1:160749908-160752408 GCF_036898095.1 Palaemon carinicauda | reverse complement strand
AGCAGGTTTTATTGATAGTGATTGCTGCCTCAGTAGCGTTAATTTTCTACTTAACTTTTTCTATTGTTCTTATTATCTATTTCTCTTCATTGCTACAACCCACCAGTAACTGGGAAAGGGACATATCATCATTAAGAAGGTGAAGAAGACCATATCATTCATAATTCATCTTTAATATATCACAACACACTATGAAAGTACAGATAATACGTACAAAGTATGAAACACTATCACTATGTTAGTGTGCACAAAATAATGGTTACTTATGCACAAAAATTATAAATTACGTGGAGTTGAGTATAGCATATCCTCCAAATCAACCAGTTTCGAGCAGTGAGAATGTTTTCTGCTCGTTATCAAGAGTGAACTGTAAGGCAGGTGCTTGCTTGCTTACTTGCTAAGATTGTCCAGCCCTTATTGCTGAACACGGGCTCTTGCGTTGGCAGCCCGTCTGTGGGGGTTGAGGATGTGCTGGGTAGAAACCTTTATTTATTCATTTAAGCACAGGTTAGGGATGTTTTGTCAGCATAGGTAAGCACAGCAGCATCTGTCTCTCATGTCTGGTCCTGCAGCCGCTCAGGTCATTGAGCATAGCTGCAGGTGGGACCGCTCAGCCCCATGAGCATAGTCGCATAAGTTTTACTACTCTGGCTTTGCAACTGTTCAGCACCTTGAGCGTGGTTGCAAGTGTGGTCGCTCAGCACCAAGACCATGACCATGTGTGAACCAAGAAACCTGGTCCAATCGGAGCCGAAGGAAAGGTTTTAGTGGTAGGTAACAGTGTTGATAGCAGTAAGTCCCAGTAAGTAGGAGAGACTGGGAGAGGAGAGAAGAATCTTAAGTAGTAGAGTAAAGTGGCAGTTCAAAGCATAGGTGCTTATCTCTGCACGAGGGAGGGTGAACCTAGGGTACTAAGGAGGGATTGTATTGTAGAGGAGGAAGTCTGAACAAGGGAGCAGACTTTGACCACTAATTGCAGTATTAGGGGATCAAGGTATCAACTGGCAGGGATTCTGCCTGGGAGAGGATGGAGGATATTGCTGGTGAATGGGGAGGGGATTGAATACCACTGGAAGGAGGTTCGTTAGCTGGGCTAGCAATAGTGCTAGGTTCTTGGTTCGTGGCTGCAGTAGGGACTCCGGAAGAGGGAGCCCCAGAAGGACGATGAGGAGGTCTGGATCGTGGAACCCGTTAGGGTTTCGGTGCCTGCATTAGTGCAGTCTCAGTTGAATTAGGTGGGGCTGGCAGTGGGGTTGGCAGCCTTTTCAAGAACTCTGGACATTTTCTGTTCCATGCATGATGGGGTCCTGCACAATTGGGACATCTTGCATGGGTTTCTATCCCTTCTCGGTGTGCATCAATGCACTTCTGTGTAGGATGGCGGTTGCTGCAGACTCCACATATTGTAGGGTTTCTGCACTCTTCCTTGTAGTGCCCAAAGCGTTGGCAGTTGTAACAATGCAATGGTTCCCGTTTCGGGCCTTTGATGGGAAATTTCCCCCAAAGGCCTAAGTCCAGTGTCTTAGGGATATGTCCAACAAAGGTGACTGTTACTTCATTGGTGGGTAGTTTACGGTGGTCTAGCTTCCTCTCGGCCTTGGAGATGTTGCTGCAGTCGGTGATGAACGACAGCGGCATGTTCACTGGAAACCGATAAACCACTGCCTGTCTGAGTCTCTTCTCAGGATCTAGGAGAATCAGGGAGGGTTCACGTTGGAGAATGTCGGCGATGGCCAGGTCCTTTGGGGATATAATTAAATCACCCTTAAGATTGGCCCTTGCTGTTATCTTGATGCCAGGGTTGGCAGTAGCAATGGCAGCAACTGCTGCATATGACGGTGAGCCTTCTACAGCTGCCATCTTGAATTTGGCAAGCTGCTTGGGTTGGGTGAAAGCTGATTGTGGCTCCTGGGTGGGTTCTCCAGCGGCCAAGTTTAGGTCAGAGCTAGGGTTGTTCTTGGTGATTGCCTGAGGTTCATTTAGGAGCTGAGACAGGCACGATGTGCAGTTGCAGTCATCTGGGTGCATTTCTGCTTGTTGAGGTGTTTGGCCGTCTTTAGGCAGGTCTAGGTCCATGAATGAAGCGTTGGTCCCAGGCTCTGGGGTTGAGGTCAGTGGAGCATCCTGTGTTTCAGGTCTTGCAGGTGTCTCCTTGGTAGGTGTTGCCAAGGATGGGGTAGGTGTCTCCGGGGTGGGTGTTTCCGTAGTTGAGGTAGTAGCAAACTTAAAGGAGGCGTTTATTACCTCTACAAAAGCCTGGCTAATTACCTTTGCTTGGACAGGCATAGGGCAGCTGTTGAGTCTAGTCATACATGTCTGGCATGTAAACCGATCGGGGTGCCCCTCCGCCCACCATCTTGGGCAGTCTTCATTGCCCAATGGCTCCGGAGTCGGTACCTATGGGGTAGTAGCTGGTACAGCGATGTAGGTTGGTGTCATTGCAGTGGCAGCTGGTTCAGGTGGAGTGTTGATCTCTGGAAAGCTTTTGGTCAAGAGATTC
>NC_090725.1:160739908-160744908 GCF_036898095.1 Palaemon carinicauda | reverse complement strand
TTTGAATTTTCTGTTTCTCCATATATACGCATATCATATATTATCTAATTTCATCTATTTTATTATGCTGGTTGATTCATTTCTTCACCCATACCAATACTCCAAACTTTCGAAAGAATTAATATTTTTGATATGTTAATTTTGATCAATGTAAATAGGGCCTACTGTCATCCCTTATTCCTGGATTAATTATTATTGCAAAATTTCTTACTTGAAAAAGCCAATTTTCTACTGATTTGTGTTCTATCTGTCATTGTCATCATGAAAAGACGTGTATAAACCTATTTCCGCGTTCCAACCGAATGACTGTTAACTGTGACATACGAAGGATGTCATCACGTTACTGACGGAGATATTCCCACTTACGCGGATTCCTTTAGAGTTTAGATCAATGGCAACAAAGTACAGTAGGAGTAAGTTCGCCCAAAGGATTAAGCAGATGACGTGCCATTACTACACGATCTTTCAAGGTAACGTGAAGGTTAGCTTGTTTTTACACGAGTGTAAGAACGTAAATTAGTTGTTTGTGCTCTTCTAGTGTATCCCTATCCGTTGAGCTACAACAGTCCTTGAATTAATTGTTCGATGCGTGTCATCACACGATCACTCTGTGCCTAATTTTTTATCACTAAAAATTAGATAATACTACACAAACAAAAAAATAATAAACTGAGAACGCTCTATTGTCATATCTTGATGGATTAAATCAGTTATTGCGAAGTTTTGTGTACTAATTTTGCAAGATATTAAACAACACGCAACATGTCATTGAGACAGAATACAAGCATTGCAACATTAATAAAAGAGGGCTTTGGTGACAACAGGTAAAATCCATGCAAGGTTACATGGTGTTGCTAGAATGAATTACAAAGCTTAGTATAAGTTATGTGACCCAGTTCGGTCAATCTTGTGCAGCATAAGTCAGACTGGGTGCAATGCGTCCATTATGAGGATAGATAATGAATGTCAGAACTTTGAGAAAGTTATTTCGAAGCAATAATAATAATAATAAGAAGAAGAAGAAGAAGAAGAAGAAGAAGAAGAAGAAGAAGAAGAAGAAGAAGAAGAAGAAGAAGAAGAGCAAGAAGAAGAATAATAATATCGATAATAATAAAAATAACAGTAGTATTTATTACCCTTCTATTTCTAATAGAAATAATACTAACAACAGTAAAGACTTCTATTCAATACTCAACACTTTGATTACGCAAGTACATAGGGTACCTTGAGTGCTTTATTACATTCATTTTGTTCAGCAGACGACCTTGGAGCGACCGGAGATGATACCTTCGCTGCATCATTAAAACTCGTGACAGAAGAGCCGCGGGAAATTGGTATTGTGGAGGGACACGCATGATGAGGGAAGGGTTTGCTTCGATGGATTTTGTAATTCACGTAAATTCCCTCTATTTCTTATAATTTTGGACTTTCTTTCTTTTCCACCTTCGATCTTTACTTCTGCTTTTTTCTTCTGTACATTTGAATTTCTAAGTACAAGGGCCCTGTATGTCAGGGTCACAGCCATTGAATGATGGCACGTAGGGCAATGATGTATATCCGATAGTCGGCTATTATTTTCGTTATCTTAAGAATAGTTCGCCCTCTCCCAAGGTCAAGACACGAAAGGAGCGGGAGCGATGTTGTTTTTCTCAAAATAATTCTGTGTGATGTCGATTTGTTTTTTCATCTCTATTAGTTAGAGCAAAGAATTAAATTTCACTTTCATCATCGTGTCCGTGTGTCTGAGAGAGAGAGAGAGAGAGAGAGAGAGAGAGAGAGAGAGAGAGAGAGAGAGAGAGAGAGAGAGAGAGAGAGAGTTGTTTTATGCTTACCCGATCCCTTTGTAGTTTATAGCATTTCATCTCATTACTTTGTTTTAACCGATTCTGATTTCTTTTGCTTACAAGGCATATTAGTTCTGGAAGGATTATAGAAAGTGGAAAAGGCTTATTAGTTCTAGAAAGGTTAAAAAATGTTCTGAAAAGATGATAAAATACGGAAAAAGCATATGAGCTCTGGATAAGTGTTAAAAAGTGAAAAAAATGCATATTAGTTATGGAAGGGTTATAAAAAGAGGAAAAGGCATACAATTCTCGAAAGGTTATAAGTGGAAAAGCATATTAGTTCTGGAAAGGTTATAAAAAGTGGAAAAAGCATATTAGTTCTGGAAGGGCTATAAAAAAGTGGAAAAGGCACATTAGTTGTAGAAGGGTTATAAAAAGTGGAAAATATATTAGTTGGGAAGGGTTATAGAAATCAGGAAAGGCATACTAATTTTGGAAGGGCTATAAAAAGTGGAAAGGGCGTATTAGTTTGGAAGGGTTATAAGAAATGGAAAAGGCATATAAGCTCTGGAAAGGTTATAAAGAGTGGAAAAGGCATATTATTTGCGGAAGGGATATAAAAAGTGGAAAAGGCATATTAGTTTTGGAAGGGTTATAAAAAGTGGAAAAGGCATTTTAGTTCTGGAAGGGTTATAAAAAGTGGAAAAAAGCATATTAGTACTGGAATGGTTATACAAAAGTGGAAAAGGCATATTAGCTATGGAAGGGTTATAGAAAGTGGAAAGGGCATATTAGTTCTGGAAGGGTTATAAAAAGTGGAAAAGGCATTTAAAATGTGGAATGGTTATAAAAAGTGGAAAAAAGCATATTAGTATACTGGAATGGTTATACAAAAGTGGAAAAGGCATATTAGGTGTCGAAGGCTTATAGAAAGTGGAAAGGGCATATTAGTTCTGGAAGGGTTATAAAAGGTGGAAAAGGAATATTGTGGGAGGGTTATAAAAAGTGGAAAACCATATTAGTTCTAAAAGGGTCATAAAAAGTGGGAAAGGTATATTAGCTGTGGAAGGGTTAAAAAGAGTGGAAAAGGAATATTAGTTGTGAAACGGTTATAAAATGGAAAAAGCATATCAGCTATGGAAAGGTTATAAAAACTGGAAAAGGCATATCATTTATGGAAGGGATATAAAACGTTGAAAAGGAATATTAGTTCTGGAAGAGTTATAAAAAGTGGAAAAGTCATAAAGTTGCGGAAGGGTTATAAAATTGGTAAAGACATATTATTCGTGGAAAGGTTACAAAAAGTGGAAAAGGCATATTAGTTCTGGAAGAGTTGCAGAAATTAGAAAAGGTATATTACTGTAGCTCTGGAAAAGATATGAAAAGTAAATAATAATAATTTAATCGTATGAATCACGAGACCATCTTCTATGAGTGTATAAAATTAATCTAGGTGTAAATGCATAAATGCATTATAAGTGGAATTTTTCACACACAATATGTAAATCGATCTGATCAGATTACCTACTTTATTTATTTTATTAGTTTTTTTCCACAATGCACGAAAACCTTACATATCAGTAATATATATATATATATATATATATATATATATATATATATATACATATATATATATACATACATATATATATATATACAGTAAACATACGTATATATATATATATATATATATATATATATATATATATATATATATATATGTATATATATATATATATATATATATATACGTGTGTGTGTGTATGCATGTATACATACACACACATACATATATATATATATATGTGTGTGTATATGTATATATATACGTGTGTGTATGCATATACATACACGCACACACACACACACATATATATATATATATATATATATATATATATATATATATATATATATATATATATGTATGTATGTATGTATATATATGCATATATATAATATATATACATATATATACATATATATATATGTGTGTGTGTATGTATACATGCATACACACACGTATATATATACATATATACACACACACTCATATATATATATATATATATATATTTATATAAATATGTGTGTATATAAATACATATATATATATACATATATATATATATATATATATATATATATATATATATATATATACAGTATATATATATACATATTTCTTTTTTCCTGAAGACTGCAGAAGCTTTATGGGACGATATCACAGTTGGGTATCTTAAGAGAAAATCCACAGCAGAGTTTTCCTTTCTGGGCAGACATTTAATTTAGCACTTAAATTGGAGTGTCTTCCCCTTCAAGTTGAGCAACTTTAGCTTGATGGAGGTGTTGACCGAAATGGTATTTTTCCTCTGTTTCTTATAAAGACTGCCGATTTATTAGCTCCAAAGTTATCTGTTATTTAGTGCAATGTAGCAAGAAGAGGAGCTTTTAGCATTTGTTGGAGAATTAGTAATGTTACTCTACTACGTAAATGTGTTTTTGGTAGATCAAGTCCAACTGATTACCGCTTAATTTCCATAACTCCCATAACTATCATCTAAAGTTTTTGAACGTCCTTTGGCAAAACTTCCAAATATGGTTGCTGAAGGTAATCTTTTGTTCCTTATTTTGCTATTTGTCTTTCGTAAAGGCCATGGTGCCTGTGATGCCCTTCTTATAATCTCCAATGCTTTACAGATTAGGGTCAAGAAGTTCGTATTAATGGCCTTGATTTTAATGCTGCCTTTAACCGTGTTAATCAGAGGCCCTTGTTTTCAAATCCAAACAGTTGGGAGTGGGAGGGTCTTTTCTCAGCATCATTATTTCATTTTTAAGTAATAGATTGCGAAGAGTTGTTGTTGATGGGCACCATAGTGAGTATAGGAATGTGATATCTTGTGTTCCCCAGGGTAGTGTACTTGGCCCTTTACTTTTAATACAATATACACATGACTTGTGGTTTAGCCTAAAAAGCAAGCTTGTTGCACATGCAGATGACGCTACTCTGCATCAATTCCATCTCCTGAATGTAGATCTGGGTTTAATGAATCCCTTAAAAGATATCTAGCTGAAATTCGTGCATGGTGCAAATTATTGGGTACAAAGTTGAATCTTAACAAAACTCAAAGTATGACTAACTACGTCATGGACAGTTGTTCTCCAACATCTGGATCTCAGCATTAATAATGTTTCTTTAACTCTGTATGACTC
>NC_090725.1:160724908-160734908 GCF_036898095.1 Palaemon carinicauda | reverse complement strand
TTCTTTTTTTTTGTAATATTAAGAATTTATCATTTTCGGGTTAATTTCCCCTTTAAAAATATGGTCAAAGACTATATTTGGAGCTCTATAGACCGATGAAAAGATTTTTCTATGCTGTTCCTTTCTCTCTCTCTCTCTCTCTCTCTCTCTCTCTCTCTCTCTCTCTCTCTCTCTCTCTCTCTCTCTCTTTCGTTTATGATTTAAAAAAAAAACCATACCGTGGTTCTAAATCACGTGTAATATCTTGGAAACACGCCAACCTCACCCACGTTCATCTGAAGTTCCTCTCCCTCCCTCCTTACGGTTATGAATATTTTTCTTGAATTATTCTTAGAGGAAAATTTCCAATCTTTCATAATCCAAGAAGCCGAAAAGCTTAAGCTGTGCATGCCGCACACGCTAAACTCCGAGAAAACCATTCAAAATGGTTGAAGACAAACTTCCAAAATTAACAGATGGCTTTTTTAAACAGGTGTGAAAGGTGTACACCTGCCTGCGCTCGCGTAATAAATTCTGTGACCTTATGGCCTTGTCGTGCGAGTTGGAGGTGGGACGAAAGCTGTGAGAACAGGTGAAGAAGGGGGAGGGGGGGGGGGGGCGAAGGTGGAAGATCAATAGGAGAACTCGAGAAGCTTAGTAAGGAATAACCAATGAAGTGGAGCTTCGAGTCCATCTCCGGTTGAGAAGAAATTCTTTGGCGGCACGTAAGATGATATAACCACTACCGCTATACATAACTGAAAAATAGAAGAAATACGACGAGAGCTATTAATGACGGCTAATAGGAAAAATACTTGAAAATATTGCAAATGCTTCTGGGTGTTCAAGAGTTTGGAGTTTGCCTTGAAAATGACTTCTAGACAGCGATGAAAATAAACTTTGAAGTCATATAATCATATAAAACCATAACCATAATATTTTCTGGGCCTTTTGATCGATCATCGATATATTCATATGTAGCCAATATATATATTATATATATATATATATATATATATATATATATATATATATATATATATATATACATATATTTATATATATATATATATATATATATATATATATATATATATACTGTATATATATATATGTATATATATATGTATATGTATATATATATATATATATATATATGCGTGTTCGTGTGCTCATATATATATATATATATATATATATATATATATATATATATATATATATATATGTATATATATATACATATATATATGTATAATATATATATATATATATATATATATATGAGCACACACACACGCATATATATATATATATATATATACTGTATATATATATATATATATATATATATATATATATATATATATATATATATATATATATATGTGTATATATATGTATATATATATATATATATATATATATATATATATATATATATATGCGTGTTCGTGTGCTCATATATATATATATATATATATATATATATATATATATATAAGTAAAGGAAAGTTCACAAAAGGTTATCGACGAGCTGTATGTGTGGTTGCATTACGTTGTTCACATGTTAATAAAGTATTTTGTAAAAAAATATATATATATTTTCCTTGACTTAATGGTTAGAAAATTATTGCAAGAGCAACCACTGTAATTTTATTAGTTTTTTTTTTCCCACATTTTGTAAAGTTAATTTCTTTCAGGGTGAAAACACAACTTATTGCTTTACGATTTTGCATAAGCTTTTGGAAATAAATTCTTCGATATACAAAATTATGTAGAAATAATCTTTAGCGATAATAATAACATTATCTTTTTGTGTCCAATTACCCTCCATTTATTAGGTTTAGTCTCATCTAATAATGTTGGCAGTGTCTTAGAGAAACGCCCTAAATGATATAGAAACATGTTCACTTAAGATATTTTAACAATTTCTGCTTTCATGATATTGTAATTGTCTTCTATGAATATTTAGATGCTAAAGGAAGCTCATTGTGTTATTAAGTTTATTATGGAATAGCTCAAATTGTGCAGAGCATTGTACAGTGACTATACGGAAGGTATTCCGAATTTAATATATATTTGTAGTATCAATATGAAGATTGCAGGTCTGAAAACGAAAAACTAGAATCTTTTTTATCATATTTCCAATTAACCTAATCATCTTCCCGAAATTTATTTTTTTCTGAATGGGACAAATTTGTCAACACCACTTGCACTTACTGAATTGCCTTTACAAAATTTTTAATGCTTCCAAAAGGCAGAATACATTATATATATAGTCTCTAAGGAAAGAACTTCCAGTGATTTTAGTATTCCAGAAGCGTTGTAAACGTCATAGATGATTTCTGAGCAAAGATATGTGCCATATCTTTGCTCAGAAATCCTCTATGACGTTTACAACGCTTCTAGAATACTCAAATCACTGGAAGTTCTTTCCTTAGACACTATATATATAATGTTTACAACGCCTATAGAAAGGTAAACTCACTGGCTACAACACATGCACTAACTGCACAACTTCCAAAATTTTATGATGCTTTTAGAAAGCTAAATTCACTCACTACAACAAATGCGCTAACAGCACAACTTTCAAAACTTTTACAATGTTTTTACAAAGCTAAATTTATTGGCTACAACATATGCGCTAACTGCACAACTACCAAAACTTTTACTATGCTTTTAGGAAGCTAAATTTACTGGCTACAACACATGCGCTAACTGCACAACTTCCAAAACTTTTACAATGTTTTTAGAAAGCTAAATTCACTGGCTACAACAAATGCGCTAACTGCACAACTTCCAAAACTTTTACAATGCTTTTAGAAAGCTAAATTTACTGGCTACAACACATGCGCTAATTGCACAACTTCTAAAACTTCTACGATGCTTTTAGAAAGCTAAATTTACTGGCTACAACACATGCGCTAACTACACAACTTCCAAAACTTTTACAATGCTTTTAGAAAGCTAAATTTACTGGCTACAACACATGCGCTAATTGCACAACTTCTAAAACTTCTACGATGCTTTTAGAAAGCTAAATTCACTGGTTACAACACATGTGCTAACTGCACAACTTCCAAAACTTTTACGATGCTTTTAGAAAGCTAAATTCCCTGGGTACACCATATGCGCTAACTGCACAACTTACAAATGCGCTAACTGCTCAACTTCCAAAACTTTTACGATGCTTTTAGAAAGCTAAATTCACTGGCTACAACACGTGCGCTAACAGCACAACTTCCAAAACTTTTACGATGCCTTTAAAAAGCTAAATTCATTGGCTACAACACATGCGCTAACTGCAGAGCTTCCAAAACTTTTACGATACTTTTAGAAAGCTAAATTCATTGGCTACAACACATGCGCTAACTGCAGAGCTTCCAAAACTTTTACGATACTTTTAGAAAGCTAAATTCATTGGCCACAACACATGTGCTAACTGCACAGCTTCCAAAACTTTTACGATGCTTTTAGAAAGCTAAGTAGTGAGTTGACATTAAAGCCTATTATCCTGAAGTTATAATGAAAATCAAACTTTTTTAACCTCTTAATGAAATCTAAGTTTTTTTCAAGCGACACCTAAATGCTTCCAAGCATAAGAGACAGCTGGGGTTACATATCTACAACTAAGGTCAGCGACCCGCTGCGATGTTAGAAAACAGCCAAAATTTTCAGCATCGCCATTCTACAATGAATCTCCCTCGAATATGTGCAGACTATCAAGGGAGGGTGGATTAACTTGTGCATTGTCTATGGAGTTCAGAACCTGACAAGTGTTGATGAAGCCAGGCTTCCACTTTTCCACAAGTTGTATACCCCATAGAAGGAAACTGATCCGTTGGATAAAATAAAAACTACAGACCCCTGTTGTCTTCCTCCTTGCCAAAGAGTGCTGCAACAGAAGTTGCTAAGAACTAACTTTGTTGCACACATATGGAGGAATGCAAGGGAAGCCGATCCAGTCTCATTTGGTCCTGAAGGACATGGCTGGAAAATCCAGAATGGCAGATTGATGATTGTCTGGTTCACTAGCTCAAATACCCTTTATAAGGTAACCGTTGAAGAATCTGATGTACTGGAAGATGATGATGATGGTGATGATGATGATGATGATGATGAAAGTGATAATAAGAGCAGCCATTCCTCGGATGAAGAAAAGGAAATAGAATTTTAGAGAAGTCCTCCCGTTGAGATACTACCGCTGGAGAGTGATGGGGTCTTTTGACTGACCAGACAGTAGTACCTAAATACACACACCGATAGTCTGGCCTATTCTTAACACATTTTCCTCTGCCCTCATACACCTGACAACACTGAGATTACCAAACAATTTCTTCTTACTGCACTGTAATTGTTCAGTGGCCACTCTTTAGCTATGGTAAGCAGCTCTTCTTGGAGGACACTCCAAAATCAAACCATTGTTCTCTAATCTTGAGTAGTGCCATAGCCTCTGTACCATGGTCTTCCACTGTCTTGGGTTAGAGTTCTCTTGCTTGAGGGTACACTCGGGCACACTCTTCCATCGTATTTCTCTTCCCATTGTTTTGTTAAAGTTTCTATAGTTTATATGGGAGATTATCATTTTAATCTTGTTGCTCTTCGTAAAATATTTTATTTTTCTTTGTATCCTTTCCTCACTGAGCTATTTTCCCTGTTGGAGCCACTGGGCTTATGGCATCCTGCTTTTCCAACTAGGATTGTAGCTAAGCAAGTAATAATAATAATAATGATAATAATAATAATAATAATAATAATAATAATAATAATAATAATAATAATAATAATAATAATAATAATAGATCCCACCTTCTTCAAAAAACTTTATTTGTATCTCTTTTTTATTTTTAAGCATATTTAGTAAACCTTTAGCAAATTTTGATGTCTTACTTAGCCAAAATACAACTAAAACCCAAATCCGGCATTTCAAAGGGTTGACCTTGGCCTTTTGACCCCTGGTGACCTCTAATGATAAATTAATTAATTTACTTTGATATCAAATAAATCTATTGATGAATAGCATCATTTTGGTATATAGTTCTTCATTTTAGGCCCAGTCAATATTAAATAGGCCAATTTACTTTCCCCTACCCCCATAGTTTTCCGTTTTCGGACAAAGGGGGTTAATAAAATCCACACCCACCACTGCTCAACTTGAAGATACCCATTTGTGGATGTCCCATGGTAGACCCTTTCCAAAAATGACCACTAGAATTTTGGTCATCGGCAAATACATGGCTGCTAGCTCTTGGACTATAAGGTCTCACCGACCTCCCGGATTGTCTAGGGCCTGATCCGGAGCAATCCTGGGAAAAATCCGGAGGGATTTCTTGACAGTCCCCAACAGTCCTTCGTAGTCCGGGAAGGTCCGTGATTATGCGGGATGTCACCCCAGATTTTTTTCTATGTTTAAAACATCCGGGGTGAACCTGGACGTCAGGCACAGTCTGGGGCATTTAAGTAATTCAAGGACAAACAAATAAATAGTAAATAATAGGGAACATGGAAATTTTGAATACTGAACATTTATTTCCCAAATTGTGTTTGAAGTTTTTCATATGATAAGAGAAAAGATGGAAGAAATGCCAAAAATAAAAGTAAAATAACAACATTGAAAAGAACGAAATGAAATGGAAAGTAGGACTATATACGCAGAAATTGAATAAAGGAATAGCATAAAACAATAATAAAATAAAAAAAGGTACTATATCAAAGTAACTGACAAATGAAGATTATCCAACCGACAAAAACAAAAAACAATTACACATTCGTTTGTTTCTGTATGTTTTATATCTTGTTTTGTTTGCCTCCAATACAGAGCATTGCTTATTTAGTAATATTTATCAGTTTTGTTCACTGATAGGTATTAATTCTTATTAATAATGTGTTTCCTGTTTGAATATTTGTTTTCATTAAATCTATGGTTTAATGTGAAGCTGTTTAAGTTATCTTTGTCCTATGTTATGATGCCTTACCCTTCCATCCTAGTTTGATTTCAATCTCCTTCAATACTAGGATTAGCCATTAAGTAAAACGTAAGAAAAAAATACAAACGTGTTGATTTAATAGTCAACCAAAACACTTCAAAAAATATAAGTAAAATATAACGAATTAACATCAGAAAGAAACATAACATATATATATATATATATATATATATATATATATATATGTATATATATATATATATATATATATATATATATATATATATATATATGTATATATATATATATATATATATATATATATATATATATATATATATATATATATATATATATATTACAATTAGCGAATCACATATATTCCCGAGTTCCTAAACTCACCTGCTTTATATTACATAATCTAATACAAAAGAGAATACTTCCGAGCTCTGAAAAAATTTACGTAACTCCCAGACGTTAATATATATGAACACTGAATATCTAAAGGTCTCTTTACGTTACACTCAAAACAAAAACTGTGTAATTACTTCACTTCCAATGGGAGCTATTCTTATATAAACCTCTTACTTCGGTTCTAAGTAAGGCGATCGAAATAATAAACACTTTATGAAAATAAATATATACAATAGAAAATAACAATTAGAAAATAATATCAAAAGTAAATCCCGCAAAGTCTAATTCCGAATTAGACCTTAGACTAAGATAAAATGACACTTCAAAAAATTATAACAATCACTTGTTTCACTAGAAATTAATTTATGAAAATGTTTAATATTGACAATTAATGATAAAACTTGACACTTTAACATTATAGTAAATAAACAGTGATTACACTTAAATATACGTAACAGTTACTCTTACTTCCTTTGGAGTCACACAAGATTACCAAATGGTTAAACAAAAATAAATATACTTAACTTTTTAACCAAATGTCACATGGCCAGTCACAAAAAAAAATTACAATATAAAATGTATTTACATTATCACACTTCACTTTTGAATTAAACACACAATAATATCACCAATGTTTGTGTAACACTATATACAGTATACGCTGGAGAGAAATCACTATTCACGTTTGAGAGGAAATACATAATTGCTGGATAGATGCTGGTGAGAGGACTGTAGGAGGTTGTCTCTTTCAGAGGGTCAGGCTGGATTTCTCTGCTATGTATTGCTAATTCACTCTAGAAACTTCTAGTTCAGCATTCTCGTAGCGTGGATGAAGGTCCGGGCGGCCTCTCACGACGTCAGGTTGCCAACTTGGCAGATTTCAAGTATGGTTCTATCGTCGCCCAACGAGACAACCCTCTCAGTTAACTCAACCCACCTCCTCTCATAACATTAAAAAAAAAAAAAATAGTTTTCAGCCCAGAACCTTCTTGCAACTTCCAACCACGTGGAAACATAATGAAATCCCTAACGTGTGTGTCATACAGCATACCTTTTAAGAAGATTATATTGGGACTTCGTAACAAAACTACGTGAAATAAAGATTTAATTCTTTAAAATAATGTAAATTTACATATACGGAACTGAATGAAAATACAATTAAAAGAATGATGACAGTCTTATGCAATTAACTTAATCCTACGTGAGTGGGACCCACCTTACAAGCTGGCTATTCTCCTCTTAAATATAAAAATAAAATATTTGAATAAAACAATCTATTCTCATGTCAGACCAGCCTCGTAAGAATATATATATATATATATATATATATATATATATATATATATATATATATATATATATATATATGTATGTATGTATATGTATATATATAAATATATATATATACATATAAATATATATATATATATATATATATATATATATATATATATATATATATATATATATATGTATATATATATATATATATATATATATATGTATATATATATATATATATGTATATATGTATGTATGTATATGTATATATATATATATATATATATATATATATATATATATATATATAGACATATAAATAAGTATACACATACAGGTATTCATATAAAGACATGCATGAATATATACATACTGTAGACATACATACGTGTATACATATATAGACATCTTTGTAAACATGATTAACATGTATATATAGTTATGCACATATAACCCTATTACCATAAACCTACAATTACGTATATATCAGTAATTATATCTAACATAAAAATATATAGTGCCAAAACATAATAAATATTTTATGAAACAATTGTACCCATCAGTGGATGCTAGCTTAGGTGTATATATCAATTTCACAGTGGCATTTATTATCTCCGGTATCTGACACCTTTCTTATGTTTTTCAATTCTTTTTTCTAGGGCTTTACCAGTTTGACCAATATAAAATTTTTCACAAAAATTGCAGGGAATACGATATACACATCCTTTGGTAATGTCAGGAAAATTCTTTATTAAGGCGGTTTTTATTGAATTGTTACTCTTAAATGCTATATTAACAATGAAATTTTTTAACAGCTGGGGAATTTCTTTGAAACAATTACTAAAAGGCAGTACAAGTAAATTTTGTGTAATGTAGTTCATCCTGTTATTATTACCGAAAAAGGTCTTTTTTTTTTTTTTTTTTTTTTTTTTTTTTTTTTTTTTTTTTTTTAGAGCGTCATCTAATCCAACCTAGTATGTGTGAACCTGATCATGGCTTTGCTAATCATGGCGGTACACAAACCGCTTAACCACGTTAAGGTATCTCTAATCAGGAAGGGATATATACTGTAAATGTATATATATATATATATATATATATATATATATATATATATATACATAAATATATATATATATATATATATATGTATATTAAATATATATATATATATATATATATATATATATATATATATATATATATATATGGGAAAAACACTAAAAGACAGTAGAAGAGCAGCAAGGATTCGAGAGAAAACTAAGGTAAAGTATATTCTAACAATTTGTAAGAAATGGAAATGTACTGGGCAAGACATATAATGAGAATTACAGACAATAGATGGACAATGGGAATAATGGAATGGGTCCCTAGAAATTATAAAAGAAGCAGAGGAAGAAGGAGAAGACGATGGATCGATGAACTAAAGAAGTTTGCGCTAGAGTAGCACACGCTACTGGGTCTAGCCGTATGGCGGTTTCTAATTCTCGTTCACTGATTCTCGTTGGAGTTCACAGGTGCTTGCCAGGGCTTAGCGGACGGTCATCAGCATTTGCTAGTATCAGATGGCATTCGCTGATTCTCGCTAGCGTTATGAAACCGTCACATTATCGTTTGGAGGCATCAAATGTATTTGGAAGTTTCTTGTTGTTAACATCACATCAACAATCCTCAATGCCGATTTCCTCTCACACTTCCATCACCTGGTCAACGTAGCTCATCGACGGTTAGTCAACGCGGATTCGTACTCATCAACGCTTCACCAACCCAGCCCCTCCGACCTTGCTCTCACCATCAGCATACCCATGGATGTCTACGCCCACCTCCTCACGTTGTACCCAGAGGTTTTTCGTCCAGTACTTCGTCATGCACCCACGGTTCCCGCAAAATACGAAATTTATCTCCATATCAAGATGACGGGGCCCCCAGTGTCTACCAAATTCAAATATCTGGCATCATATCATTTGTCAGCCGCTAAACAAACGCTCGCCAAAATGGAAGAAATGGGCCTTTGCCAAAAGGCTTAAAGCCCATGGTCATCACCATTGCACTTTGTCCTGAAGAAAGATGGCTCTCTGCATCCATGTGGGGATTAGAGGCACCTGAATAAGCAGATGAAACTGGATCACTACCCTCTCCAAAACATCGCCAAGGTGACCTCCTACTTGCACAAAGCGAAGGTTTACTCCACACTAGATCTCCTGAAGGGGTATTATCAGGTGCCCATGAACCCAGAAGATATCCCCAAGACTGCCATCACTACTCCCTTTGGCACCTTCAACTACTCCTGTTTTCGCTTTTCAACATCTCATGGACAGCATCTTAGGGGACCTCCCCTTCTGTGTATGTTATGTTAAGTATATATACATGTTTGTGTGTTTTTGTCGGTTTACTAT
>NC_090725.1:160707408-160709908 GCF_036898095.1 Palaemon carinicauda | reverse complement strand
ATTCCCAGGAGTATCAGCGGGCCTATGCTTCCTCATAAGCAACCCTTCCTTGAGATAATAATGGTTCGGAGACTGCTGTGCCTCCGTCTCATCCAGAACATGGTAAAATAACTCTGTTAACGTTGCATCCTCCCATTGCAATCATATCAGCCTTTTCCGACTCACTTGTCCTACTTCTAAAGCTGAGTTTTCTATTTCTTCAAGGTCCATTTCTTCTTTGTCCTCTTATCCACTCGTCGGTTGTTCTTCTTTGCTCGGGCTAACTCGGGAGTTCTCCTCTTGCGTACCCTCAAGGGAATCCTCTTCTTCGGAAACAAATCCTCCAAGTTCGTCACTCCTTCGATTTCTTTTTCTTCTTCAGCAGCCATTTTCTTCGTCATACTCCTAGTCATCACACAACTAGGAAACAGATACGGGTAATCCTTCTCGAGTTCAGACATAGTACTAAACTTCAATGGTTTGTCCGTTACAATGGGACAAGGCATAAAGGGCACTCCACCAACCTTATTACCCAGCAGTACGTCTACTACTTCAACAGCCAATGAATCCTTTACCGCAAAATCCAAATTACCTGTCACCAACCCACAAGACAGTTTCAAATCGCAAATAGGAGTAACCTCTTCATCTCCTATTCCCTTCAAAATAACTGAGTCTCTTGTGAGAGACTGTTCCACCAACAGGTGTACTCCTCTTACTACCATACTATAGTTACAACCCGTGCCGCACAATATCATTACCGGGGTTTGCTCACTCCCGTCTACTGCTGCTAACATACCTTCATAAATATATGGTTTAAAGGTATCCACGCTGCTTGGGCTTATCCTGTTCATTGTGTAAACATTGGCTGGTTTATTTTCCTTTTAGACCTTTCCGAATTGTTTCTTCGTCTTCACACTCTGTGAAGTCAAATTATCCTTAATCACTTGGGCGACTTCTCTCGGTTGATTTGACCAATATTCTTTACTGATATGACCTCTCTGGCTACACTTAAAACAGACAATATTAACCTTCTGCATGTCTTTCCTGATACTTGAAGGAGGACGATTCAATGATTGTTGCTGTGGTACTATTACATTCGTCTTAGGAATAGTACCAATGCTACTTCTGCTGTAACTGTTGAACTTGTTCACGTAGTTATTACTGAACTTATTTCCATGGTTCAGCGAATACTTGACACTTGGTTGGAGCGATGGTAGAAACTTCATACCCGAGGAGGGTTTACGACTGATAGTATTATAATCTTCACTCAGCGAAGCACCTTTATTAAGTTTTTTCACCTCTTTCTCTCTCAAGTTCGTTTGAATATGTTCCAGAATTCCTTGTAAATACTGTTCTAGTATTATCAATTCTTCTAAATCAGCCATCTTCTTCACGTTAGTAGCCTCCGTCAATCTCTTAAAACATAGTCGTACCTTATAAGCATAATCCTGAGAAGTCATTTTCTCGTCTTTCCTCAAACTTCAGAACCTTTCATTATGATATCATGGGTCATCTGATACACTTGCAGCATGCTCCTCTTCACTTCTTCATACTCCTTCCTGTGGTCCTGAGATAAGGATAAGTAAACACTGCATCCTTTTCCAAAGAGCACACTGCAATAACACAAAGAATTTATTTTCTGGCCATTTCATCATCGATGCTACCGTTTCGAATTGATCGAAGAACTCACCTGGAGCCTCTTCTGTGCACCTTAAAATTAACCTGTGGGCATCCGGCACAATAAACACAGGTTAGTGCATACCATGGTTCGCCTCTGTCTGCGTGGCCAACTGTGCACGGGCATTCAACAGCTCCAACTCTCTTGTATGTCGAACTATTTCCATCTCTTTTTTCTTCTCGTCTTGCTTCTATTTCCCTCGCATGTTTTGCGATGTCTCTGGCTTTTTCTCTTTCTTTTTCTTCTGGTTCTGCCTCTTGTTCCCTTGAACGTCGGGCTACTTCTTTCTCTTCCGCCATCATCTTCAACTTGATCAAATTCTCCTTCTCTGCAATTTGTCGAATCTCAGCCTCTACATCCTTATCTCCTTTCATGCCTTCAGGTTGTGGGTCATCTGGTCCATGCTTCGGTAAAAATTCTTTCTAAGCTTCCTTGAACAGTTCACACCTGCTACAATATTTTCTTCAGACAACTTTCCTGAGTTTATCAACGCTTCTAAGGCTAGACACTTGGTTTGGGCTTTAATCATTCCACTCGTTGCATGACCACCACATGCCATTAAAACAGAGAACCACTGAGCTTTAGTTACATTTCGGTTATTCAAAAACTCTTGGATATTAAACTGTGCCATCTTGTACTTTTACAGATAATTTTATACCTCTCCAAAAAATATAACCTAAATATACATAAAATCCTATCAACACTCTATTGTTCAAAACCTTTAATCAAAACACAACCCTGTTATCTCCAATATTTAATACAAACTCCCTCGAACCCGAGGGTTTGGGCACCAAGAATATATTATACGATGGTCCCTCATCTGGTAACCAAACATATATTATT
>NC_090725.1:160682408-160702408 GCF_036898095.1 Palaemon carinicauda | reverse complement strand
TATATATATATATATATATATATATATATATATATATATATATATATGTGTGTGTGTGTGTGTGTGTGTGTGTTTGTGGGAGTTTGTTTTTGAATGTTTGCTCTTTAATATATCGTTATTCATCTTGAATACGCAGCCAAAGTCAGCCTAAAACTGCAGCAAACTAACAATAAACAATGGTAAATACTCAATTTCCACTGAGCGACCTTGATGAGTTCTCGTGGCAAGATGGCTGTATCCTACTTTACAAGATCCTAATTAGACCGGCAGATGGCTCAGAGGAGTGCTGAAGCCAATAACAAAACCCATACCATTCTTCCAACTATTCCTTGGGAAAGTTTTCAATGCACTCTGTCTGTTTTATAAAAAGGACTTGCAATTTGTATCATGATATTTGGGCACATGAACTACATATTTTGTTGCTCTGCATCCTCCCAAAGTTATTTCTTCAGTAGAGTAAGATTGTTTCATCAGCTCTACATTTCTGGCTGGGTTTCAGGTCCTGCTTCAGTATGAACTGCGTTCAGGTTTTGTTACATTATTTAGGATCTTTAGCATAATTAGATTCAAATTTGCCACTGGAAAATATTTGTAGTATTCTGTGATATGCCACAAAGTTGCCCAATGACCTACCCAAGGTCTCGGATCGAAGTTTGAAAATCGGGAGAATAAAATATGACAACGTCCAAATATTTCTTATCTCGCAGTTTTCATCTTCCGTTCTTATGTTTGCAAAATATACGAATGCGATTTTTAGTGTTAACAATCGATTACTTGAAGATTTAAAAACCTGTGAGATATTCACTTTTGAATTTTAGGTTTAAATGCTTTAAAGGTTGGTCATGAATGGCAAAGGAAAGGGACAGCAGAATATCCTAGAGACTGACCATATACACATGAACAACGCCCAAGTCCCCTCTCCATCAAGCCAGGCCCAAGTAATGACAGCTGAGGACTTGGCAGTAGAATTGTAGACTTCCCCAAACACCCCATGCATTGCACATAAGGATTATGAGGTTGCTGGAGTGGGTCTCGAATCCCCGGCCAATATATTGCTATACAGGAACGCTTACAATATGCAGAATACCATTTTTTAATATTTAGTAAATTTGATCTTGCTATTTATTGCACTTTTAAGGATATAAATTTTCTTATAATTCTATAACAAGTTCCACTTAATCTTTCCTCTTCACATGGTGGTCTATTGGCTGTAATTCGGTAACAAACTGTGGTAAGTAAAGAAGAAGAAATGACAAACGTTGGTGATCAGTGACCCGTAGAAAATACACTTCATCAGATCATGAATAAAAACGGGAGAATGCTAGCGAGGTAACTCTCGTCCTCCTTTGATGAGACCATTCGTCACATTCATCAGATTCTCTTTCTAATACTTGTGCCCTTGCGCAATCCCATTCTCCCATTCCTAATGACAACATCTCGTGAAAACTTTGTCTGCAAGTTTAAAAAAAAAAAAAAAGAAGAAGAAAAAAAAGGAAAGTTTGATATCAGGCACATTTTCTATTCTATTGTGCATGCTCTTTGTTATATAAACTGTGTTCTGGAGTGTTCTTCATATAAAAAGAGCAAGTCTGTCATAAACAGGGAGCGCAACCTTCACTGTCTGTTGTTAACTGTTATTTGGAAAAGCGAGGTCAGATTAAACGAAGCATTGTGACTGCTTAATAACAATGGGAGGATTTCTGTATTTAGCATTTTTATGAAGTACATTATTAGGGTCCATTTGCTTGCTTGTATTACAAAAAAATCTTTTGTTGTGACTGAGCGTAACTAACTTTCATGACGCTGTCACTAAGGTAATTCAATTTGAATACATTCATTTATACGCAGAATACGAGGTTGCTCAGATCGTTGCGATCGAATTCTGAATTAGCTGATCTTAAACCGTAGTAATAATGATCAAACGCATTTCTAACAAAAATATAAAGCATTGAGAGCAGACTTCGCTCAGAATAGGACTGTTTTCTTCAGTCTCATGCGGCAAAGCAAGTAGTAATGGCAAAGCAAGTAGTAATGGATGTTCTTATTTCTATATAAGACCAATGCTTTTTTATTATTAAACAAATCAGCATAGCCGGGGTTGCTTCATGTTAAACTATTCTGTAGTCCATTTTATATTCTTCAACTGGTGAGGGAATGAACCCCTCTACATAGAATCCCACAGTGATTTGATAGCTAACCTAGACTCTTTTTAACGAAATCATATTGTTTGATAACAGTTTATGCGTTAAGAATCAAGTAAAATATCAGCCGAAGGCTTTGAAATTTTCAGGATTGAGTCAGGAATGTAACAGACGTCATAATGTAATTATGAAAATAATAGCCGATTCATGCCAAACAGATTAGTGATGTTTGCAATGTTTCTGCCTATAGCCACACAACAAGAATATAGCAATATCCCAAAATACATTTATGTATGGAAAACGAAACAATTTTTAGTTGGGAAACCCAATGTAAATGCATACCGTATGTAAAAATTATCATCTTTCGTCCAAAATACTTTGGACGTAAGTAGTCCCTGATTCTTTTAATGTGAAAAAAAAGTGATAGTCGTGATCAACATCCGAATCTGAACCTGTAATTTAGGCACATCCGATTGCCGCCAGTCATCGACACGCAAGACAAGACGTGGTATGGGCGGACTTATAATCACGATGCCATTACGGGGAGAATGCACTTCCTTTTAGTTGAGACTCGTGGAAGAAGCTGCTGGTATGACAACGTACTGTATAGTAGCTGAAGTATTCTAATCGAATAATGTTTTTCCCTATGCCTCTCTCTCTCTCTCTCTCTCTCTCTCTCTCTCTCTCTCTCTCTCTCTCTCTCTCTCTCTCTCTCATCTATAAATATACTTTAATCCCAAATTTATATATATATATATATATATATATATATATATATATATATATATATATATATATATATATATATATCAAATGCATACTTATAATTTTTCCAGAAATTGAAATATATATATATATATATATATATATATATATATATATATATATATATATATATGAAAAATACAGGTTTTGTTGAAAAATGTCCGTAAAATAGTAGACACCAATTAAACTTAATATGATATGAATATATTTCAGTTTATCTCACATTCAGCATTCCCCTTTTGTAACAACACAAGATCGATGTGGAATTCAAGTAATAAAGGTATGTGGCAACTATGATAATTTTTAATTGTTTCACTTACCTCAATCAAAACTCACATGATTGATTTTCCATTGTTTTTTAACCATCTCAGTTAATGACTTTAATGGTCAATAGCTATTGACTGATTTCTGTATCACCTTTACTTCTGTGTTCTCTCATAAATGAGAGAACACAAAAGTCTGGTTGGACATAGTATTCACCGAGGCCTCTGGTATTATAAAACGGATTTTGAACAAAGTAAAAAATCTATTTTTGGGTAAAAGTGCCATGTCGTCCTGATGGAAGGGTTCCTTTAGGTAGCCTTCTAAGGGATATTTGCGACAGTGATACTCCCAGAGAAATAAACCGAAGGTCTCCAGGATTCTAACTCCTGGAGTGAGTATCCAGTTAAGGATATCGCTTAATATCAGGGGACGTATTTTTAGATACGACACATAGCAATCTTCACTCCGAATAGATTTAACTCTTTATTGAAAGGGGGAAGAGCAGTGAAAGAAGGGGGTGCCGATCTAGGTACCCGGTGGACCTCCTTCCCCATTACTACTACAACGCCATTCCTTTTCTTGTCGTTAAGCAGAAATGGCCGCAGATCGAGTAATTTGGGGAGGGGTCAGCAAAGGGAGGGCCATTAGGACGACATGGCACTCTCACCCAAAAATAGGTTTTTCACTTTGCTCAAAATCCGTTTTTGGGCTAAGGCCATGTCGTCCTGATGGAAGCATACTAGAGAATTAACTTGAAATTACTATAGCTGTGGGTTTGTCCATGTGCCTTCTACCTTGAATGGATTTCCTTATCTGGTCTGCTAGACCAGTATGTGAAATTCCAGTTAACTGTCATTTCCACTAAACCTAGAACTGGTTTAGTGCTTCCTGCCTCCTGCAGGGAAAGTGTCGACATCGACAAAAAGGATTCAAGGCTTGGATTTCTGTAGGAACGGAAGGTAAAACTTTAGAGATTACCTTTCACATACCTTGGAAATCTCTATCCTGATTTCAAGTTCTGGGCCCTTCTAGGGCTTCATTAGCACTCTAGCATTTTTTATTTGTCTGCAACTGAGATAACAACAATAAGACACAAATACGTTTAGTATTTTTACCTTGCAACTAGATTATCAAATGTAGTTACAATAGGGTATGAATCTGATCCAGCATTGAAAACACATCTGGGTCCATATTTTCTCTTACCGAAAAAATATGTAATTTCATTATCGGAATAATGCCACTCAATGGAGATATGAAACCAAATCTGACTAACTTGTACAGATTTTGGGAATGCATAAACACTGTGACACAAACGTTCACTCGGCACTGGTGTTGTTGGTCAGATATGCACCTATATGGAACAGTGTGTTAATCATCATTGTGATTTGCACTCGAGGGTAAGTGTACTCATACACCCGATGCACTGGGAAGTCCCAAAGCAGTTCACTGTTCATCGCAGCACTAGACGACGGGTTTTATAACACTACCCGCCGCCACCAAAAAATGTTTTATTTCATATACTTGCTTTGCATAGTGTTTGTAAAAAAACCATATGTTAAAAGAAGTTCAATGAAGAAGCAACTTTCCTTGGATCGTGATCTGCGGGTGTACTGTCAGGATCCGCTCTGCGAATAAAGTAGGTGAGCTTTGCTCTTAGTTGTTTTAGGGATAGGTTTGATCCTGAGGTTTTTCCTCTGAAAAGCTGTCCTCCCTTAAAGTCTGAAGTTCTTCGAAGATAGACCTTAAGACACTCTACTGGGCACAGAGAGGTATCTTCCTTCAGTGGGCATATTCTCCAAGGACCCCACCTCTTAGTAGGTAGCTCATTCTTGGCAAGAAAGGCAGGATCAGGAAAGAGGTTCAGTTCTCCTGTGTCTTGGAACTGAATATGGCCTTCGTTTCTAGATAAGGACACTATTTCACTAATTCTAGTGCCTGAGGCTATGGCAAACAGAAAAATTACTTTCTGTGTTAGATCCTTTAGAGTACAATTCTCATTGTTTAGGTTCGAAGCATAGTGCAAGACTTTGTCCAAAGACCACGTGATGGGCTTTGGTGGGGTTGCTGGCTTGAGTCTAGCGCATGCTTTTGGGATCTTATTAAAGATTTCACTAGAGAGGTCCACTCCAAAAGCATACAGAAGTGGTCCAGCCAGGGCCAACTTACACGAGGTAATAGTAGTAGAAGCCAGGCCTTGTTCGTGTAGGAATATGAAGAAAGCTAGACAGAAATCTATCGATATTTCTGTCGGTTCCCTTGTTTTCACAAAGGAAACCCTTTTCTTCTATGACGATTCATAGTCTCCTAGTTGAACTTGACTTATACTCTTCGATGAAGTCAACTTTACCCTTTGAGATTCTAAACCTTTTGTTCGCCGCTAGGGCGAGAAAATCGTGAGATGTAGGTTGTTGGTACTCGAGGATGAAGCGTAGACGGTCGACTTCTGGACCAGTTGGGATAATGCTGGGTCCAGCAGAGGGAACAGCTTCAGTTTCAATTCTAGAACTAGAGGGAACGAATTGCTCTTGGGCCACTTGGGGGCCACTACTGCTGCTGTCCTTCTGAAGGATCTTAGCTTGTCGAGGACTCTTAGCAGGAGGTTGGTTGGTGGAAACAGGTAAATGTGATTCCACCTGTTCCGGTCGAGGGCCATGGTGTCCATCGCCTCTGCTTGAGGGTCCATATAAGGGGCTACATAACGAGGTAGTTTCTTGTTGCTGCTCGTTGTGAAGAGGTCGGTTTGCAGTTCCGGTATTTTTCTGAGGTGAAGGAGAATGGGTCTGCGTCTAGGGACCATTCTGTCTCTATGGTGTTTTGCCTGTATAAAGCGTCTGCCGTCATATTGCGGAATCCTTGTAGGTGAACTGCTGATAGGTGCCATCCCTTCTTCCTTGTCAGGTGGAAGGTGACTAAAATCCCATGGTCGATGTGAGATGTTCTCGAGCCTTGTCGATTTAGACATTTTACTATCACTTCGTTGTTCAGGGCCAATCTGATGTGGATTGTTCTGTGAGGGGATAGTCTCTTCAACGTCAGGAAAACTGCTAGAGCTTCCAAAACGTTGGTATGAAAAGTTTTTAACTGGTGCGAGCAATTCCCTTGCACTTTTCTTTCGTGAGAATGGCCTCCCTATCCTTTTGAGGAGGCGTCCATGTGTACCTCCACTGATCGTTGTGGTGGTTGGAATGGAATTGTTCATGCAAGGGTCATGGCTGTTGACCACGGCCTTAACTGCGTACGCAACAGGGTCGGGATTAACTCTGGTTGATCTCTTTGAGCGTTTGATGCGTATCTTCTCCAGACTCCTGACGCATCTTTTAGATGTGCTTTTAGCACCGGGTCTGTCACAGCCGCAAACTGGAGAGTCCAATACTCTTTCCTGTTGGCGTCTTGAAATTCTCTTGTGACGGGTTAGTCTCTTGACAGATCCCTCTATCTCTCTCCTCTTCTTGGATGGAATGGAGAGGTAGTGTGACTTTAAGTGCCATTGGATTCCTAGCCATTGGAACTTCTGAGCTGCAGGAAGGCGAGACTTCTTGCGATTGATGTTGAAGCCCAGGTGTTCCAGGAACTGGATCACCTTGTTGGCTGCCAGCAGACAAGTAGTCTTGGATGCTGCCTATATCTGTCAATCGTCTTGATATGCTAGTACTTGAACTCCTTCGCAGTGTAGCTGCTGGACAATTGTGTCTGCCGGCTTCGTGAATATCCTTGGGGCTGTATTCAGTCCGAAGGGCATTGCTCTAAAGACACACTTCTTCTGTAGCATGAATCTTAGGTAGGGGGAGAAAGGGCAGCTCAATAGAAGATGCCAGTGAGCATGTGTTGGGTCTATTGAGACTGTGTTTGCTCCTTTTGGTAGAGGGGTCCTTATGTGTTGCCAAGTAAACATCTGGAACTTGTTGTTCTCGATGAACTTGTTCAGTGGAGACAAGTCTAGAATGACTCTGAGTTTTTCTGAGTCTTTCTTGGGAACTAAAAACAGCCTTCCCTGGAGTTTGATGGATTTCGCTTTCCTTATTCCCTTCTTGTTCAAGAGTTCTGAGGTATATTCTTCTAACGAGGGGGTGGAGTGTTGGAAGAATTCTGGAAAACGGGGTGGAGTTCTGTTCCATTTCCACTCGAGTCCATTTGTTATAGGTTGTTGGCCCGGGGATCGAAGGTCCAGCGATCCCATACGGTCTGCTTCCTATCTGGAACCCCTCTTTGGATGGGGAGTCCTGTGGATTTGTTTCCGTGACCATGTCCTACTCGGCCCCGGGAGGAGTTACCTCCGAGCAAACTTCTCTTAGGGCCATTTCCTTTCTGACTAAGATGAAAGGAAATTGACTGCCTCTCAAAGTTGGGTTTAAACACTGGCGACTGGGCTACCAATTGTTGAGGGACCATCTAGGAAGTGGTCTGAGGCATCATGGTCATAGTCACAGCAAAAAGTTGTGCAGATCTGCGTGGTCTCCTTGCCTTTTCATTCTTGGGCTGGGGACCTCCAAGGAAGATTTCCTCTATGAGCTCATGCCTCACTTTTGGAGAAGGTTCCAGTTCTCCGTGGTTGTTCTGGCTATGATCTTTTGGACCAGTTCCTGTGGGAAAAGGTCTTTACCCCTGATGTTCGAGGTAATTTGTTTCCTTGGTTCATGTCTTATGGTCGCTGAGGACAAAACAAATTCTCTGCAGGCTCTCCTTGCTCTGAGGAAAGCATATAATTCTTTCACAAGGGTACCCATGTGAGAGTTAGCCAGGAAAATGAACATTTCTGGGGCGTTCTGTAGACCTGCACTCATTTCTAGGCAGTTCTGATGAGAAAGGGAGGCCGCAAGTCTCTCCTTCGTCTCCTGTTCCCTCCTTAGAAGATGGTCTGGCAACTTCGGAAGGTTCTATAATATCCAGGGGGTAGAGAGAGACGTCAGTTCTTCACACAGGAACTTTATTAATTAAAACATACACGGGAGCAATACCAAAACTCAAGTCTCAGAGACACCAAGGTTACGAGGGAACAAGCAATAAGGATTATCATCTCAAGACAACAAGGTTAGGAGGGAACAAGCAATAAGGATTGTTATCTGTTATTCCCCCGGCCTCCTTTTTTGTTTTACTTCGTTAAACAAACAGATCTATACAGAAGTTACTAATTATAATAAAATGGATAAAATATTGTTACAAATATAAAATTGTTATCAAGCTAAAACTAAACGTACATTGTAATATGAATACAAACAATAGCATTTCATAATAAAAGAACAATAACAGTCTACATCAAGTACAACATTCCATTGCATAAATATTTAAGAATTGCAAAAGAAATTACACATATTTAAAACGTGTTTCCCTCTTTAATTTCAACATTTTCTAGCCTAAACTTATCGTTTTTAAAATGAACAAGATTGTCTTCATTTAAAGCAACTCTAAGTCTTCCCTTAACTAAGACTTCCACCATGTCATCACTCTCTTTATTTTCCTTTGTTAATATGTCTGCTATCATGTCTTTAGTATTCAACCAACTATATGATTCTACTTCTTTATGAATTAGTTTCTCCTTCAAGTCTGCCACTGCGTTTCTTAACAATTTTCTTTCTACCTGTTTTGATGATGCTATACTTTCCAGCGTTGGTCTGCTGTCTGTGAACAGTTTTACTGGGATTTTTCCTCCTTTTTCTCCAAACATAAGTTGTTCAACACTTTTTGCTAAATAAACACTGTCATCTAATAATTTAGTTAAGTTCCTCGTTTCGGCGTCTTTGGCAGAATGGCACACTTGTTTGATGGGTTTTGTTTTCCAATATATAGGAGCTACAATATCAGTTTTCTTGTTTCCCATTAAAATCAAGTTACCCCCAATTGACTTTGAGTCACATCTGTAACTCGCATCGCCGAGGCCATAAATTTTCAGGTCTTCTTTCTTCCCTATTTTACCGAACTTTATTTTGCTTTCTCTTGATTTAATTTTCTTCACTATCTTGTTTACTCTCTTTAGATCACCGATCGTAGCATCTTTATTTTTCATAGACATGTTCAATCCAACAATAGCCAAGTCGGGTCGGACATTTTCCGCCAACCACTGGATTTTTCCTGCATACTTCCTGAAAACTTTATATTCGGTTTTTGTTAGAGGTTCGTCATTTCCAATTTTCCTTATTTCTTTGATTTCCTCAATGGATTGGGCATAATCCTCCATGCTTACTACTATTTCTTCTCTTGTTTTAACTATATCAATCCCTGTAAAGCTGAATTCAGATGACTCCACCTTTGAAATCGTGAAATTTTTTATTAAAAGATCCTTGATCATATCCACAAATTCTCTTTTTCCTGAAATCGAAAAATCATCAACAAGACATAAAATCATACCAAGTAATGATTTGCCGTCATGGAGGTAGTAGAAGGCGTTATCTCCATGTAGTGTTTTCATTCCTCTTCCTTTAAAAATCTTGTCTACTTTAAGCCAAAATTTCCTACCTGCGTCTTCAAGCCCATAGATTGGCTTTTTCAGTTTCCAAATGGTTCCTTCTGTTTTACATCTTTGGGTGGTTCAACAAACACATCACGCTCCAGCTTCTCGGCCTGTAAGAAAGCTGCGGAAATGTCGATGCTCTCCAGTTCAAATCCTTCATTAGCCGATACTGCGATGAAAGTCTTGAAAGACTCTCTCAAGGCGGTTGGGGAATCTGATTTTGGTTTCTCAGTTTCCTGGAATCCTCTAGCAACTAGCCTTGCTTTTATTTTGGTCTTCTACCCATCTTGTCTGTTTTTTTCAGTTATGACCCACCTTGAACCAATTTTCTCCTGTCCTGTATCTTTTACTTCTTCAAAAGCTTTATAATACTCAAAATTTTCAAGTTCTTTTTCTTTAGCGTTTATAAATTCAGGTTCATGATGACGACTCTTTGGAACTTCTACCACATATGTGGTTATTTCCTCTACCAAGCACTTGTCATTTGACATTTTCATCCAGTAAGTACCAATGTTATCTAGTTCGAAATTTTCCTTAGTCTCTCTTACTTCGGTTTCTTCTTCTTTTTCATTAATCAGATATTTCCAGTCCCTTATTTCATTTTCGAAGTCAACTTCAATAGTTTTACCTCCCTCTAGTTTTATGAAGCACACGAATTTGCGCTTTGAGTTAGGTTTGTTCACTTCAGTCACCTTTCCTTTGTGTTCCTCGCCATTCTTGAAGGTCATAATTATAATTTTACTTTTCTTCGGCCTTTTTTCAGATGGAAAATGATCTTTCACGGTCATTTTGTCATAATTCTCTTCTGCCAAATCAGGTTTACTAACGACGGTCGCTTCTTCTCTCTTTTCTGAGTTAATTTCCTCACTCTCGGACTGGTCAGTAAGAGCTGCCTCATCTTTTTCCTCTTGAACTGAAGTCCTTAACGTTCCGTAAGGTTGTAAGTAACAAGAAGCTACCTTTTTTCATATCTCCATTTGCTAAAATCCATACACTTCTCCCTTCCATCTTTTCCACCGTAGCGGGACCAAACCATTGTTTTCCACCTTTGTGCTGGTAAAATACTTTCTCCCCAGGTGTATATAGATAATCATTAAAAGACGCATTTCTTGAGTTTAAGGCAATTTTCAACTTTTCACCATACTCAATTTCTCTATACTTCTTATTCACTTCTTTTTGATTTTCAATATGTCTTCTGACTGCTTCTGACTCCGAGATTAAAGATTCGGTGGCTACATTTCCCAGCTCTCCCAGTGAGTAACTGTAATGGGGCATATCCTTTCACTGTTATATTAGTATTATGACACCAGGCCGCTTTTGAAACTGCTTTATCTAATGTAATTCTATCATTCTCTTCCATCACTTTCTTCACAGTTAGATCAGCGCTGTAATGATTTCGTTCGTTCAAACCATTACTCCAAGGGGAATATGTTGGGCCAAACCTTATCGTAATTCCCATTGCAGAAGCCAAACTTTCCATTTCTTTATTTTGAAATTCTGATCCATTGTCTGCCCAAAATCCCTCAGTAGGATATCCGTATTTCTTGCACCAGTTCTGGGTGATGGCATGCAAAACAGTGACTGCTTCTTTGTTCTTTAGCACAACTCCACTTATCAATTTTGTGAAGGCGTCTACCATCCACAGGATGTTATTCTCCTTCACTTGCTTTAGGTCAACTGTGACCCTTTGATTAAATTCCGTCACTGTTGGGATGGCAACTTTTGGTATACCTAATGATTTTTTATACTTTTGGCAGGGTATACATTCATTAACAACTTTCTTAATAATCTTTTTGGTTCGGTTGGTTACTACTCCTGCCAATGTGAACAAATGGAGGAGTTGAGTCTCTCCCTTATGGCCAAATACCAGATGTACCCTTTTTACTCTTTTATACTCTGATATCTCTGTATTGCTTTCCAATTTCTTGACAAACATCACAATCTCTTCTTCGCTACATTCTTTATTGGTTTCTAAGACAACGGCAAGATGGTTACCTTTAATGGTTATCAAATCTATTTCTAGGTTTGGAACCAAGCTTCTGATAACTAGTTTTTCCTTTCCTTTCTCGTAATCCTGAGAGGCACTCCATTTCTGGAGTTGTTCTTTAGAACACAAAAAAGGGATATTAGCTTCAATAGCATAAATTTGCACTCGTAGTCTACTGAACTCTGTTCCATTTTTCTTTCCTTCAATTATCAGTGGAACTTCAAACATTTTGTGGCATTCATAAACTTTACTTGGTCCAAATTTGAACTTTTTCTTTTCTATTCTTTCAACATTAACTTGTCCTTTTCCAAATTGATTTTTCTTCAGATATTCTTCTATCCATTTAATTCCTGCCACATTTTTGGGTGCACCATTGTCAATAATCATCTCAGTTTCATTGATTTCATCCGTGAAGTAAATTTCAGGCATTTCTACTTCTCCTCTCTCATCTTCAACACTCACAAATCTGATGTTACTTAATCTATTCAGACAGCATTCATTTCTACACCTTTTCTCTCTCGATTCTGATCTGAGCCTCCTGCCGCCCTCCATCGGACGATCTTGCCGATTCCTTTCAAGTTCTTCACGATCTTCACTTCTCTTTTCCAAAGGTTCTCTTCGTTTAAAGGAGTCTATTCTGTTTCGGTTTCTATCTCCTGATTGAGAGTAATATCTTCTACTCTGATATCTGCTTCCTGACTCTCTCCTGTTTCGGCTTCTGTCTCGCGAACAGGAGTATGGTCTATTTCTTTGCTCATTTGATCTAGATGTAGATCTTTGTCTATTTGTATAAAATACGTCCAATTCTTTTTCGGGTCTTTGGTTTTCTATCTTTAGTTCCTTGAACTCCTTTTTACATATTTCTATTGTCACTTTATCTTCTACATTTTTTAGTTGTTTCATAATTGAAATTTTTTCTGTTGTTTCTAATTTAGACTTATCTAAAAAGAAAACTGTAGTCCACAACTTCCATTGTGATCCAAAGTTTGCTCTATCCATTTTCACTAAAAGATTCTCAAATCTATTCAGATACTCTTCACCTGTTTCTTTATCTTTCTGTTCAAATTTTTGTATTTCAGAAACCAATTCAGACATTTTTTCCAAGATTGTTTTTTCAAATTTACCTTTTAGCCAGTTTATCACGTCTTCAATGATAGTTACACTGTTAGTGTTTACTTTTTCTATAACTTCTCTTGACACAAATTCTGATAATCCTCCAATCTCTTTGTTTGTTTTTAAACTATCCACCAATTCGAAAAATTTTTGAATTGGAGGAATGGTTGTCTGTGAATCCCATAGCCTTAGTTGATGGCAATAACTTTCAAAATCCTGGCCATTAGTCCAGATTGGAGCTTTCCGATTTTTAACTAAATTAACATGGTTATTTCCACTTCCAACTTGGTTTATCTCAAAAAAAATTTCAATTATTTTCAATAATTTGTCTAGTCTTTCATCCATATCACTCTTTTCATATATTGTCCTGTTTGTTTCTTTACCGAAATCCTTTTTGTGAAAGATTTTCTGGTGCGAAATATTGGTTGCTCTGTTTTTAAATAGTTTATTGCACTGTCCACAAATTCTAGCCTCATATCTTTGATCTAACTGGTTTTTTGCTGCCTCAAAAAGTTCATTTGTTTCTAGCCACCGTTTTACCTGTTCCACTTCACCTAAATTCAAATCATTATTTTCACACTTGCTCTCATCTCCATTTTCTTTATGTCCCAATACCGGGCCTTTACACTTATGACAAAATTTGAAAATAAAATTTCCAGCATTGTCTATGGTTCCAAAGTTAGCCAGTCGGGTCAACTGGTTCATATGCTCACTTTCATCTTCAATGTATCCTGGTAAGGAAACTGCAGAGTATTCTGAAGACGCCATCTTTCCTCGTGAGGGAAAAAAATATGTATCAACAATTTCCAATTATGACTTTCACTTTATTGTAGATAATAACATCAGAGTTCAAGGTTTCTTCCAGAAGATCCCCAAGCACTCAAAACAGCAAAAGGATTAAGCTACTGTGAAGACTCGTAATTACCATTCTTCGGCTCTTACAACTTCAGGCTCAGGTCGTCTGCCTCACCATGTATCAACAGTTCAGCATCATCACAACAAAATTGTTTTACTCATCTACCCATGATTTCTGCTCCCCGAAGCACTCTGGTAGACAGAACCAATACGTCCTTTCTAGTTCATAAGCCGAAATCCTTTGGTTTTCCTTCTCATAGACGGCTTCACATTTGCAGCAACTTACTGAACTTCCGGATTACTCCCCCTCCCCGATGTTCGGGAACTTTTAGCAGCTCATCATTTTCTTTTATTTTTCTTAGTAAAATTCAATCTCCAAGACAATCGCCGCAGTCCCTCGAACCACGATCTGCTACCATATAATATCCAGGGGATAGAGAGAGGTTCTCATTGAACTGCTGGCCTGCTATCTCTGGATCCAACTTAGAGACAGAGAAGATTAGGTGGACATCCTTCCACATCTTCTCGCAGGCAGGCAGTGCTAGAGAGATTGGTTTGCATTCCTCTAGGGTTGGGCAGGGTTTGCCCTCGTCAACTGCCTTGACGGGAAAGTCTAGTGCTTTCTCCGAAAAGGGGAAAGAGATGGAGGAAAGAGCAAGAAAGGTGGGATGTCTCTTGCTCATTGCTGAGACTTTGGAGTTGGTGTACCCAGCTCCTTTCAAGGTTTTCAGGAGGATGGTATATGCCTTGCCATACTGGAAGACAATGACCTCTTTGGGTACCGTTTCCTTACGGGTTGCATGTTCATCCCGCAGTCTCACGTAACATTCTGGGTAAGCTGAAAAGTTAGGCCAGAACTCAAGATCTTCAATAAGTTTGGTCCCCAACTTCTCCAAGATGAATGGTTTCCCATTCATCATGGGTATATGCTCCGCATACCTTCAGGGGTTGGTTTCGAAGCGGTGAGAGAGATTCAACACTTTAAGGGGCTTTTTAGTGGAGCCCTTGGTAGGTCCAGGGCAGTCCTCCCTCTCTTGTAATAGTATCTGTTGCTGCCTTTTGGAACAACTCCATCATCCTTTGAATCGAAGTGAGGATCTCTTTGTTCTTGTCGGCATGTGCCACTGGTTGTGGAGTTGGGATTGAAGAGGTTGACGGCATAGGTTGGTATGCCGTCACGGCAAACTGAGGGTCTTCGGTTGCCGTTGATGTGAAAAATTAATACTATCGTTAGAGAACATACAACTTATTTTTTTTTTTCATTGTATATATATTATCATATTTTTTTGCAGCACGCCCTACTCTCTGTAGGGTTTGGAGAGGCAACTATAAGTTAAATCAAGACGTGGCACAAGAAAAATGATTGGAAGGGTACTGCATTATTCCTGCAACTGTTTATATGGCTAGTCAGCTTGATAAAAAAAAAAAACTGGTATTGTAAATATTTCTGCCCTGCTACATGAGTCACTTCCCAAACTTGTAATTGACGTTTGTGTTTTCTGAAAGTGACCAGTAGTGACCTACCCAGAGTTTTAGAAAAACATTTTGACGGGTGTCATAAACATTAATAGTTCACAGTTGCTTTTGAAATGGCATATCTGGTCGTAGGCCCAAAAAGTGAATTCAGATGTTAGGAGGAGAGTGACTGTGTTCGAGTTTAGTCTGAATTGTTTTATACTTATTCAAAACCCCTTCCAAGAATGAGAGATATAGGCTCTACTGTTGTTGACAAAATTTTCAAGACATTGTTATTGTGGGCCCGCAGAGACCTGCACGGCATCGTACGCGGCCGTACTGTTCAGAAGTTGATAATTTTAAGTGACTTTGCAGCTTAGTGGTGAAATGGATAGTGAAGGGACAGTATTGATTCAGGGAAAATTATTGTAGTACAGTATTTTCACAGATTTATATTTTCTTATGGATGGTTGGTTTGAGATGACTTAGGAAACTTGAGTGTCCCACATGTGAATATTTTCTTGTTTTTTTATTATTTGGGGAGCTGGAGTGTAAAGGGATACTAATTTTGCCTTTAATTGATTATTTTAATTAATAAAACAACGTTGATGTATTCCTAATAGTTTTTTTTCCCTTTACAAATAAATATTTTTTGCTTGTTTGTTATGAATACGTCATTTCATTTCAGAACCTTTCACCATGATGTCCTGTTCTCAGCCACTGTTTTTTTTTTTTTTAAACTTTCTAAGTTATTTATAATTTATTTTCCCACACTGTGTCCAGTTATCAGTACAAACAATATTTCCTTTCACCTAATGTTTTAACATTTTTTTCTTGAGCTTAAAACCATCTTACCTAAAGAATATAGAGCTATATACATAAATTCTACTGATTTCCCAGAAATGAATCAGTGGTCAAGCTACCTGTTAATTCAGCACGTTAAATGAAAGGGAAGATAAAAAGCATGACTCTAGCTGGGTCCCTTTGCCCAGTATAAATCAAGGGGTGGTGCCCAGAGCTCCGTTCTCTTGACCTGTTACTTAGGTTTTTGGGTATTCCACCGTTATATATTTGTTGTGTAGTGAACGTCGGGTTGTAGTCGGCATTCGGACACCAGGCAGTTCGGGTGATACTTCTGGCCACAGTCCGCAAACTACTACGATGCAGCAGGGAGCATGAGTCCTGCACTTCGTGCGGCCACAAAAGTCTTCGCCTTTGTGGTTGCTGGCTAAGGCTGCACACTTTTCCATTGGCACCTCCTGTAAAGGAAAAGGGACTCAATGAGTATATAATTTTTTATATCAGTGATATAAAAGCATACAATTTTTATCAACAATAGTAATTACTATCGTTTATGGTAGCTTAGGATAGTAAGCTTGAAAGGAAGTAGAAAAGACACATATCTGTGGCCCCCCCCCCCCTCCGGCCATTGCTGAGACATCCGTCAGGAATTAATATTTAGTTTCCCTGATAGGGAGAATACAAGGTAGGAGTAAACTCTAGGGACTAGAGTTAGAGTTAGTAAGCGCTATACTAACATTATCTACCTGTAGTATATATCAACACTGATCGGTGATTTTATAAGGGCCTGATGATCGAAATAAGCCATCTGGGTGTTGAGAGAGTACTCAGCCTCAACACAATATTGTGGTCCTAGCAATAGACTGCGACAGGAAACACAGAGTATTTTAGAAAATATGTGTACTACTGTATAGTTGTATACCGTAGTTAGCCGGCGGCACTGCCGGGGTTAGGTTAGTACCTGGCGGCACTAACTGATAAAAAGAGAGAAAGCATTGAAGAAGGAGAGATTCCTATTATTATGGTTAACATAACAATTGGAAGTGTAGGAGGACTATCAGGCCACCTACTATCTCCTTGCTAGAATGAGAGTTCCAATGGAAGGGATAAGAATCTGTCTGATTCTGGTTTCCATCCATCCATCCACAAAAGGTCTGCCGCCGCCAGCAACAATTGTGTATGGTAATCCAAGGGAGGGCTGAGGACTTCTCAAAGTATGCTAGGTTTCCCACCGGCAGCCGTCAGGGCTGGCTCAATCTTCCCCCCAATGATATTCACTTCCTGTGAAGGAAGGATGTAAGGAGGTAGGTGTCTGAGGCGGCTGAACTAACTGCCACCGGCAGGGTACCAGCCGGTAATGCAGTCAACCTAGCAAGCCAGGATGACTGTCAGAATACTGGCGAAAGAGAATTATGATGGCTATGACGTCACTAAAGGACAGAAAGGGGGAATGGTAAGGGTCTTGTAGTTCACTGAAATGAGAGGTGGCGGCAGGTATGCCGCTTACCTTCAACAGTGAACTGAGGAAGCATGGCTTCCTGTGCTGACGACGTCGTCGGCGGCAGAGGAAACATGGTTCCTTTGCTGGCGACATCGTCGGCAGCAAGACAAGGGCACCCTGAGTTGGTCATTATCTAAATCAAAGCCGGAGCTCGACGGCAATGAAGAAGGCAGTGGTTGCCGCTTGAAGCGGTGGCGGCACCCAGGGAGGGAGGAAGGGTTTAGCCTCTTTTCTCTGACAGAGAATGTATATCATACCTTTTCCATAGATTCTAGAGAATGTAAGTTCTCATCCGAATCAATAAGGAATGATAGGGTGAGGCTAAACATGGGGAATTACTTTATTAACGTATAAATGAGCGAGAGTAGTCTCGCTCTGGTAGGATCCCCAGCCAAGGTTTAGTACCAATGGGGCTCCCGTGGCATACGATTAGTAAAGTCACATATGAGGAAGAGGAATAAAATTCATGTATGCAAGATCACCACTTGTATGATTTGCCTAAATAGCTAACATTATAGCCTAATACCAGGAATTGTCGCCCTACTGACTAACTAAGATGCAATAGTAACGAACGACTGCAGGCGTAAAATGGCTGCCTCCAGTCTGGGCAAGGCTCACCTAAACACACTTAAATTATCGAAATTCAACTATGAAAAGGGAGACTAGAATTATACACAGGAAAGAATTAATACTCAACTTTCCAAAGGATGAAAATGCTGGATATTGCATGATGAATATTCCAAAAACTTGTTACACAACACCGGGTTAATGGGAGCACAACTCGCTTAGAGAGCTACAAGAAAAGGAATGGCGTCGTAGTAGTAATGGGGAAGGAGGTCCACCGGGTACCTAGATCGGCACCCCCTTCTTTCGCCACTCTTCCCCCTTTCATCAAAGAGTTAAATCTATTCGGGGTGAAGATTGCTATGTGTCGTATCTAAAAATACGTCCCCTGATATTATGTGATATCCTTAATTGGATACTCGCGCCAGAAGTTAGAATCCCGGAGACCTTCGGTTTATTTCTCTGGGAGTATCACTGTAGCAAATATACCTTAGGAGGCTACCTAAAAGAACTCTTCCATCAGGACGACATGGCCTGAGCCCAAAAAATGCAAGGTTGGTCCACCATTTAGATTGCGAGATAAAGTGAGGGATAATATGGAGAAAATAGGTTTGATGGAAGAGGATGCTTTTGGAAAGTATTGGAGAAGGTGCATCAGGCAACCGACCCCTTAATGTAAGGATAAAGGTGGGAAAGAAGTAGAATCCTGTTTCCTAGTAAGAAATAGCGTTTTATGCCTGATGAGTCAAACTCTTGTAAAACATACATAAAATCTTAAGCAGATTGAAATGAAATTTTATCATAGTTTTTTTTCTTTCTTTTTTTTCAAAACAGATTCCAATTATATCAAGACGACAAGGGTGATGTTCTTTTAAATATGAATTTTGTTAAAATTACTGATACCCGTGTTACTTATGTGGCGTTGAGCTGCAACATCAAGGACGGAAACTGGCTCAATAACGTTTGTAAATATGCTTAATCGGAGAAATAGAAATCCTATCATCTTTGGAAAAGAACGAGATCAGATTTCACTTGGAAAAACTAGACCCGATTCTGAGTTCTCACTACAGAGTTTAGGCATCAGCTGAAGGGTAACAAATTTAGGCAATAAAATAAATCTTTTTATTAATACAAATTAGGAACATGTACAGTGATCTACTTTCTGCACTCTTTGGTATATAATCAGAGGCGTTCTTAGAGTATTTAGCACCCAGTGTGGGTTATTCCAGGCCCTTTTTTCTTTGCAACCCCTCCACACACCAGCATAATAACTTGAGAATTTTGATAAGGAATGAATATATAGTTATATATATATATATATATATATATATATATATATATATATATATATATATATATATATATATATATATAACCATAATATCAATGATATTTTTTTGAAGAAAGCGAAAGTTAGAATTTCTGCTGAATGGTGATCATGGCCTCCCAACCTAGGGACTGGACCCTTGTGTGCTTATTATGACAGATGACGTTGGTTAAACACATTCTGATGTGCTGCTTAATATTGGCATAACAGCAGCTGAATACATCTCAATAATAAATACGTCGCTGAAATTTTCATTCAAGATGTTTGATTTGGATGCTCTTGTTGGATATGTCTGCAAGAATTCGATCTCTTTAAGGAAATTAAAAGCATTTTCTTTTAAAGTTATGAATTAAATATGTTATTAGTGAATGTAATTTTCAAAATATTTTTCCAATAATCTTAAGATTTTTAGCAATTTTTTTATGACGGCGAGGAACGACGTAATCGGTCCCAGTGCCTGACCTCTGGCCTCAATTCTATAATACAATCCAATCCATTCCTCTGATATTGCTTGAAAACAATGCATCTTTGATGAGCATATAAAAGTGTTCGTGTTGAGAGAGAGAGAGAGAGAGAGAGAGAGAGAGAGAGAGAGAGAGAGAGAGAGAGAGAGAGAGAGAGAGAGAGAGATAAGGTAACCACACCCCCAGCATTCCACGGAACACAATACAAGAAAGATACGTGACATGGAACCTAGTACTTGAAGACCTAAATACTCTGATATCGGGGTCATGAAAAGCAAATTCGATGTGCTTGGCATCTTTACCAAGGATTTCTAAGAA
>NC_090725.1:160662408-160677408 GCF_036898095.1 Palaemon carinicauda | reverse complement strand
GTTAGGTCACCTAGTTGCCCGGAGAGTTGGGTAAAAATCATTGGTATTAAATGGTCTCACCTAGTAAATCCTGAGATGCAGTCATCACTCGGGTTCTGGCTTCTTTCAGAACTTCTGGTGGTACAACTGGTCACTACCTTACCTTTATTTTGAAGACTATTGTTCTATCCCAATGTGAGGTAGAAATTTACTTTCATCTGGCCACGATATTGTGTTAATTTTTATTATATGTACACACACACACGTATATATATATATATATATATATATATATATATATATATATATATATATATATATATATATATATATATATATACGTGTGTGTGTGTGTGTGTGTGTGCAAGGATAAATAAATGGGTAGATAGTTTTATGGATAGATTGGTAAATCTAGTTAAGAGAGTAGAGATTTTTCTTTATGATGTCGTATTGTCTCCTTGTTACTGTCGAAGTTGATTGCAACTTTTGAGTTTCATAAGTCACTAAGTCGTGAGAGGACCAAGAATCATCAAGATTAATTGTTAACTCAGATCTAAATTAGTAATATTGTTTTCTAATTACATGGAAGGTTCCTCAAAGTCATTATTTTTTTCACTATTCCATTCCTCCTTTTTTGTACCAGTATGGAATGACAGATATTTTGTTTGAATGTCTCTCTCTCTCTCTCTCTCTCTCTCTCTCTCTCTCTCTCTCTCTCTCTCTCTCTCTCTCTCTCTCGTAAACCATTGGACTCTTCATTTGCTGTTTTCTCTTCTACACCTCTTCTCTTTTTTTCCCTCTCCCAAAGGATCTCTTAGAAATTCGTAAACTATAAACTACGAAGCTAGTTTTTTGCTGCCTTTCTTAGAGCTTTGTAATTAAGCAGAAATCTGTAATTACGACATATTTATGCAATTAAGAAATGATTGTCTAATTTAGCTTCGTGATCGAGAGGCTATTAAGAATTGAATTATTTTAAAATTTGACATATACGTTTTTAAGAATATTTTCTATGCTTGGTAACTCGCACTTTATAATTGAAAAGCACAATGCCTATTACCTCAGTTCTCTCTCTCTCTCTCTCTCTCTCTCTCTCTCTCTCTCTCTCTCTCTCTCTCTCTCTCTCTCTCTCTCTGCCATGATGTATTTCCTGTAATCTAGTCATCACTCCTAAATGCAATAAGCTATAATAGGGCACGATCTCTCCGGTTACCCATAAAGAATTCAAAATGTGACCCGGGTTTAATGGAGTCAGAAAAGTAGTACTTTCTGCATCTTGAATCCTTAGTTAATGGTATTCCAAGGTTATTATCCTATGCTCTATCTATACTAATAAAGCTAGTGATTGTCTGTGTTTGTTTCTGTGTGTTCTCTATAGAAAAATTGTACAAGGAACTTACAGAATATTCAATGATCGAATCTCATGTAATTTTTATCGAGAAATCTAACGCCGCTATTTCCATTTTGATCAAGATTAACCTGGGGGATCTAAGGGCCCCATAATTACAGACCCCCTAATACTGTATTCTATGAAATCGGGCAGCTGGTACGCTAGACTTTTTCAACTATAAAACGAATAATGATAATAATAATAATAATGACAATAATAATAATAATAATCGAGAAATCTAACGTCGCTATTTTCATTTTGATCAAGAACCACCTTGGTGGTCTATGGGCCCCATAATTACAAACTCCCTAATGAACTAATTGCAATGAATTTTGACAGAGAGATTGTATGAACATAAGACATTATTTTGGGCTATATTGATTTGGAAATTTGTCCTAAAAAAGAGGGGCCTTGGTGGTTACACGCCCCCCCCCCCCCCCCCACACACACACACACGCACGCAGCATACATTGGATTTCTTTTCCATGTGATAAAGTGTATAATACTTACAAAATATTCAGTGATTGAGTCTTATGTAATTTTCATATTTTTTTCCGTTTTCTGCAAAATGATGCCACCCAAAAAGAGGTTCTACAGAATATTTTATGGTTGATTTCTATGTAATTTTTATATTTTTTTCAGTTTTCTACGAAATGATGGCAGCTAGACGTGAAGCAGGAGACGAAGACCAGGGGAATTTAAGAAGGAACGCTAATCCAAGCAAAAAGGTAACTAGCCGTGAAGCAGAAGACGAAGAACAGATGAATTTATGAAGCAACACTAATGCAAGCAGAATGGCTACTAGACGTGAAGCACAGGATGAAGACCAAAGAAATTCTCGCCTTGAAAATAATCAACAAAAAATAGCAGCTATAAGAAATCATGAATCAAGAAATCAAAGAATAACTCGACTTCAGGATAACCAACAAAAATTATTGTTCCTCGAAACCAAGAAACATCAGAAGTAGCTGAGAATAGTTGCCATATTGATAGAGTCAGGCATGCAGAAGCAAGAGTACGTCCTTTTAATGCCGTACAACGGATCTTAGTGCCATCACTTATAATCCAAGATATCCCTAGGAAACAGAAGACATGGTACAAATTAGCTTAATGTCACAACAATGTAATCACTTTGATGCTCAGGAATGGAGGAATGAGCCCTCTAGAGTGTGTTGCAGTGGAGGGAAAATTAGACTGCCTTTGTTAGTTGAACCTCCTGAATATCTGAAAAAACTTCTCAATGGTACATCCTACCTTTCAAAACAGTTTCTTGAAAACATACAACTATACAATAATGCTTTCCAGATGACTTCATTTGTAAGAAAATTTGAGAATGAGGGGGGATTTATGTCCACATTTAAAATCAAAGGGCAAATATTCCTGGCCAATGCCGGGTACCTCTGCTAGTATATGTAATTTCATCAAATGTATATTGTTTAGAGCTTTAGGTTTGTGTTGATACATTTATCTTAATGCTCTTTTATCTTATTATCAATTTATAGGCATATTCATATAAATTGCTTATTAATTTAATTTACTTAGAGTTACCATATAACAACTCGGAGGTATGTTGTTTTTCAATTTCATCACCGATAACATAATCCTATGGTTCATTCATAATGTTCCTGTCTTTCAAAAACCGTATTGATAATAAGAACAATATTAAACGTAGCCTTTTCTTACTAGGGTACAGCTCCTCTGTGTTGTGAAAGTCTATTGACTCAAGAGTCAAGGATCCTTAGGGGTGTAGTATCATGAGGTGCGCTGTAGGTATTCTTTTCTTCGATCTTTCTCTCCCACTTTTTCCAACTTTTATCTCATAGTGTAACTCTAGAGTTTAAAACTAGATGTACTTTGGCAGTGAATGCCCTCACAATCCATAAATATGAAAGTCAAGGGCCAGGCAGTACTACGTTATATCCTTCTCTCAAGTTACACATCCTTTTTCACTTTGCCTACACATACACTGAATAGTCTGGCCTGGCCTATTCTTCACATATTCTCCTGTCCTCATATACCTGGTATCACTGAGATTACCAAACAATTCTTCTTTGCTGAAGGTGTTAACTACTGCTCTGTAATTGCTCAGTGTCTACTTTCCTCTTGGTAAGGGTAGAAGAGACTCTTTAGCTATCAAAGATAGTAAAGTGGAGATGGGGACGCCTACCTATAAAAAACCTGTGCGCCTGATCAGCACCATCTATTGCCGACTCGCCCAACTAATTGGCTAAAGAACTCTCTGGTATTTGGTATTTCAGAGGGTTCATATGTTATAATAACAGTTATCCAGTGATTTTCCATATATTTGTATTAAATCGTATTGAACATTAAAATACCTACATTCTTTTTTATACTTATATAGGTTGTTGCTTGTTCATTTACTTTCTCATAAGTTGAGGGCCCTCTTCCTTTACACAAGACGACGAGTTAATAAACAATTTTATACGTATATAATTAATATTTATTACTATTCTCAAACACCCGACTGCATATATCACATTTAGAATGTGTCTAATCTTAAGACTTTACGCACATCTATAAAAGGCAAGCTAAGGTTTACCGCCAAAGCATTTATCCTCAACATGCGTGGAAAAGAAGACAGGATCTCCATTGCTCGCCTAAAACCTGCATATCTCCTGCCAGAAGACCCACCTACAATACACCTCTTAAGAGCAGGGCGCCCTATTTCACATGTATGTCCTTTTTAGGGAGGGGACCCATGTACTGCAAGTGTATCACACACGCTCGTCAGTGTAACTTTTTTTTTTTTTTGTATTTTGTTGTTATCGCTCTTTCCTCGCATTGATGGCCTGTTTATGTTTGTATCTGCTTATACTGATCTGTTTGAATTTATGTGACCTTTCACTGAAACTGTTCTTATAAAAGCTTATTGTCTGTTGAAATAAAATTAGTTGCATTTGCGAAAGTCTCTTAGCCAGGACCTAACAGCTCTTCTACACATCATGCATCATTATCACAATATGTAACGTTTCATCTAAATGAGACAATTCAGAAGTGCAATTGCTTTCAAGCTCTTCAGTAAAACATTTCCATGCAAGTCGCATGAGAGCATCACATATCAATTCATGGAGTCTATCACCTCTGTTGCGTTACTTACCATCTAAATCTTTCTCAATTGACTCACCAGTTATCATACCAGATTCCCCTGCAAGGTTTCTTACTCCTGTATTTCAAAACGATTTCCCTATTATTGACAGCATGTTACATTTTTCATGAAAGTGGCCCATCATCAATTAGATACTTTCAAATCTATTTTGTTGCTGCAAGACAACCTCAGTTGCTCTATCACAGAGAGCCTGATCTATAACTACAACAATCATGTCTAGACAAAGTCTCTTTTGAATAGAGACAGAGTGGAAGAGAAGTTCTTGCACTGTCGGCATTTCTGTCGCTGGTGCATTGATTGTAGGTAAGTAGCAAATGTTCTCTGACTTGAGCATATCATCTCTGGTTTTGATACTGAACCCAGTCCATGAGCTTACAATTTGATTTACTGTATCATAGAGACGTGCTAATAATCACAGATAGTTTTTCTGCTTTGCTCTGTTTATTTCATCTAAGGTGGTAGGCTGCTACAATTAATGGTGGAAGTCCAGCCCTTTTGGCAGAGATGTATACTAAAAGAAACTGCTCATGCACATTTAATATTCTTTTTGTCTTTCTGTGGATAGTTGACTCACTCTCTCTGGTGTACATATTTGTGTTTGAGGTGAGACAATAAATCCGTTAACACGATGAGACGTGCCTGCTCCACTAAGTGTTTTTTCCCTGCTGATCAATATTATTAAATACAAGTATAGTCGGAATGGGGGAATGTCCATGATAGAAGCACTGAATGGTTTTCATCTGCATTTTGCATCTTCTCCACGCATAGAACAGTGTCAACCTCAAGTAGTTTAGTGTATAAACATAACTGTCCAAGATGATTCAATGCCATAATGAGTTTGACATTGCCAGTTAAAGTTTTTATGGCATAGGGTAAGAGAATATGCTTAGGAGTAAGAACCTGTGCATTTGTAACTGCACCAATTATATTCTGACCAACTGAGAATGACAGCCGGAGAGTTTTTCAGAGCTGATTGGTTGTTGCCCACCTAAGAACACACTCAAGAACTTGACAAGGCCATCTGGAAATTCTACGTAAGTTTCAGTCAGCTATTGCAGATGAGGTGGCCAGGTTTGTTCCTTTATACTTTGTATAATCTTATCTCAAGACTAAAGCCACCTGAACAATCAACTGTTCACAGTCTTTACTTTTTTAGTTTATGTCAAGTTTCTCTTTTGTACTTAAATATTCACGGGAAATAGTATCTGTAAAAAAGGTTATATAGTATAATATAATTTTCTTTACTACCTGTTGAGAAAAAGTGCAAATTTTCTCCAAATTCTTTTTCAATGTTTCTGCAAATATGTTTCTTTGTGGATGGTCAAATGTCTTCAATTCTTTTGTCATTCATTGCAGATGCAACTAGTGAAGTAAGGTCTACTAAGGACATAATCCGGGGGTTTAAAAACAAATTAACTCCAATGATCATGTACAAATGTTGTAGTGCTGAGGCTTCCTTAATTTTATAGTCCTCTTCCTGAAATTGGGAATCATTAGATAAGCTAGCTCTTATTTTAGTGTAATTTTTGTTACATGACATGGCAACAGACCTCAGCTGCTACAATCTCTCATGAAGTTATTACAAGAACCTTGCTATCCCTTTTCTGGGTAGCAACATTTCTGAGTGTCACATCTGTACGAAGGTCTACTGCTTGAATTAAAAATTCTCGTGTTGACGTACCTTTGCTGGATTCACAGAAGATACATTCATGTTCATATACTCAAGTTGTTTCTTTGACTTCTTAGCATAAAGAATTTGATCGTTCTAAGAATATATTCTCAATTTCCTCAGCAATCTTACTTAATCTAGAAAGTTCCTTTTTGTGAGTGAAACTTGATCGATAGTCACGATGATACAATACTCCCGGTAAACTATTCGAATTATCCTTCTTCAATTTCAAAATTGGATTGATTAAATTAATATTGGCTGCATCACAGAGTGTTTCCCAAGACTTTATATCTTTTGATTGAACAAGGGATAAAATTTGCGTCTCTTGCCGACAAATGATGCATGACGCTAGGGATGATTTTGGGAGTTTAACTGGGACAGGGGTATCGTCCATAATGGCGTCACCAGTTCAACCTGTGAAGAAGTAAAAGGACTGTAATTATACCTAAAAATACTCATTCAATGACAAAAATGGTAACATTAGTCAAATTGAAACACTCAGGGAATAAATATTATATACTTAAAAAAGAAAATGCTTTTTTTAATGGTTCGATTCTGTATCTAATACAGACCCGTGGAATCCAATAAGATTATATATGAAAAAATTCAAAATTTAAAGACGAACATTTGTAACTCCTTTTCATTTTGAAAGAATAAGAAAGGAAAACGTTTTGGGCAATTTTCTGAAAATACTTGTATAGCAAAATCTGCATCGCCCATTTTCAAATATGGCCGCCGAAAGGTTATTTAACAAAGTGACCTAAAGGTCCATCAACACCTTTTGAACAAAATCATACTTTCATCTGTTCACCGCTTCGGTACCGATCCTCCATTTTTGGAGGTCTGGCACATGGACTACAAACTGAATTGCCAACTTAGGGTTTTGCGGGATAATCGTAAGAGTCACTCGTAAACACTGGAATGTCTGAAATCATAATCTAAATTTATTACAGCGGGGTGATCAAAGGCTTAGTGTTACCAATACCAAATATTCGCGTTCTTTACGCTTACCCTACCTTCAGTCCTTGGAGACCTGAACCTTAGAGTGATAACCTTAGGCCCTTGGATATTGATGACCATGAGCTACTGAAAGGTATTAATCCAGAACCCATGATTTAGTCGATCCAGAGATCTTAGAAGTTGTTGATCCCGAGCTCCACAAACCTGTAATAGACAGAATAGAGCTCGTGGTTCTTCTTTATCCTACCGAATGTATCATATCAGTCTAGGTTTGCCAGTTTTTTTTTTTTTTTTTTTTTTCGGGACATGTCCCGGATTTGAACATTTTGTCCGGTGACCCTCATTGAACATTATGGGACATGCTTATTGTCCCGATCTTAGTTCCTTTATTAAAATTATATTTTCACTACGTTTTAACGGTTCTTAGCTCAAAATTTGAATGATGGAATTTAAAAAATAACATTCGGAGATGATACTTTTGTGCTAGTACTTAGCATTTCAACTCCAGTAGACTGATGAGAGGAACAAGTTGGATGTGGTTTTAGTAGAAGTTATAATGCAATGCACCTGGAACCACCTTTTTCAGTGCAAAAAATTTTATTGGCAGATGCTAGAAAATAAGGGCCTAGTGAAAAGAAAAAAAAAACGAAAAATTATCTAAAAAATATAATTAAAGAATAAAGATTTGAGATAAACTCTCGTTCCACTATATTTCTTATTTTGATTTATACTCATATGCTCCAAATAAAAATAAAGTCAGTTTTATTTCTGTATTGGTTGCTAATCATTCCTTTTTTATATTTTATTGTTTGCGTTGTTTCTGAATTTTTCAAAGGATTTTCCGTTTGTTTTCTTTATAATATATTAAAATTATTGCTATATGTTTTTCTCTTATGTGATAGTTATCTCTATCTTTCATAATAAATTGGCCTGGCTGTATATGTGGGTATAGATTTATATATATGTTGAGAAATTTCAAGAATGCCCGGATTTCTAATCTAGTAATTTGGGAACCCTTATATCAGTCGACAAACAACTTTCTAATTTAAGAAATATTACATGTAATGTTCATGACAAATCTCATGATTACCTCCTTTTTCTAAATGATATGAGAGATAGTTAAGTTATGGAGTAGAACTGGTTGTGATGTCAGTGACAGGAGTGACAAACATGAATTGGTTGCAAGGTTATTTTTTGGAATTTCTTATAAGGAGGCAGTTGTGGTATTGTGTATGTGAACCTTTTGTTCCAAAAGAAATAGATTCTTGTTGAAATATTATTCCACATGTTTCATATTTTCAGCTACAAGTTGCTTACGACTAATCTACAAACCAGTGAGGTAACTGATGTTCCAAATTACTTTCATAATCATTTGAAATGAATCCAGTTCCACAAAAGCTGAATACTGTACTCGACTTCTTTTGTATTGTATATATGTATGCATGTATAGTAATATATATATATATATATATATATATATATGTGTGTGTGTGTGTGTGTGTATGTGTAGAACATATTCATATATAGAGAGGTATGGGGTCCTTTGACTGACCAGACAGTACTACATTGGACCCTTCTCTCTGGTTACGGTTCAATTTCCCTTTCCGTACACATACACCGAATATTCTGGCATATTCTTTTCAGATTCTCCTTTGTCCTCATACTCGTTACAACACTGAGATTACCAAACAATTCTTCTTCACCCAATGGGTTAACTACTGCACTGTAATTGTTCAGTGGCTAGTTTGCTCTTGGTAAGGGTAGAAGAGACTCTTTTAGCTATGGTAAGCAGCTCATCTAGGAGGACACTCCAAAATCAAACCATTGTTCTCTAGTCTTGGGTAGTGCCATGGCCTCTGTACCATGGTCTTCCACTGTCTTGGGTTGGAGTTCACTTGCTTGAGGGTATACTTGGGCCCACTATTCTATCTAATTTCTCTTCCTCTTGTTTTGTTAAATTTTTATAGTTTATAAAGGTAATATTTATTTTAATGTTGTTACTGTTCTTAAAATATTTTATTTTTTCTTGTTTCCTTTCCTCATTGGGCTCTTTTTCCTTTTGAAGGCCCTGGGCTTATTTCATCGTGCTTTTCCAACTAGGGTTGTAGCTTAGCAAGTGATAATAATAATAATAATAATAATAATAATAATAATAATAATAATAATAATAATACGTATCTAAGTACGCTTAACTGCAGGCTGATCCGATCATATGTTAATAATGTAATATTTCAATCATAAAAAGGCATGTGACGGTATACTTATTCTATGTGTGTATATATATATTTATATATATATATATATATATATATATATATATATATATATATATATATATATATATATATATATCTTCTTCCACACCGTTATCCCTACATTAAGGGGTCCGTTGCCTGATGCACACTCTCCAATGCCTTCGATCAAGGGCATCCTCTTTCATCAAACCTCTTCTCTCTATATCATCCTTCACCTTATCTCGCCATATAATTTTCTGTCTCCCTCTTGATCTTCTCCCCATAACAGGTTCCTCCCAAGCGCTCCCCACCATCCATCCTTAACACGTGCCCACACCATCTCAGTCGTGACACTCTTATCATCTCTATAATCTTTGCTAAACCAGACATTCTTTTTATTTCATCCTTTTCCAATCTTTCAAACAGTGATATCTCCATAATCTACCTTAGCATAATCATCTAAGTTCTCTCAAGCTTTGCTTCGTATTTTCGTCTTGAAGCCCAAGTTTCCAATCCATGCATTAACTCTGGTCTTATTACTGTGCTACAGATCCTGGCTTCTACCTTGACTGGCATTTCCTATTACATACTACTCTTGCTATCTACCTCCACTTTCCCCACTTTGTTTTTATCCTATTCTAACCTTCAGCCTCGCATCCTCCCTCCTGATTTGTAGTAGATTTTAAGTATCTAAATTGCTCTACCTGTTTTATAACTGCTACTCTACTTTCATGTATGGCTATCCTGGCTCTGCCTTCCTTACTGATAACAATTGCTTCGGTCTTATCCGCATTTACCCTCAAAACACCCCTTTCTAAAGTCTCTTCCCACTCTACCACCATTCCCTGTAATACTTCCTCATATTCAGTAGTAATCACCAAATCATCTGCCTACAGCAACTCCCACAACTCTTCATTTCTGATCCCTTCACTTAACACCTTCAAGAACAACACAAATAAAAATGGGCTTAATGCTGACCCCTGATGTAATCCAACACTAACTTCAAAGGTTTCTGCTTCTCCAACAGCTTTTATTACTTTTGTCCTTGTTCTTTGGTAAATCAACTCTACCATTCTAACCAACTTCTCTGGGACTTACGTCTTCCTCAAGCACCATAACGTCACTTCTCTTGTTATTCTGTTGTATCCTTTCTCTAAATTTACAAAAGCACAAGAGAGCTTTTGGTTTCCCTCTAGTCTCTTTTCCTGTAACTGCCTTACCATAAAGTTGGCATCCACAGTCCCTCTCCCCATCATGAATCCATAGTGCTGTTTCCCAATAGCCAAGTTGCCATAATGTTGACCCTGGAATGTTAATCACTGTAAACATTTTATGGAAATGTATTTCATATGATTAGGAGAGCAAAATAAGCTTGTTTGTTACTTGTGCAACAATCAGCATTTTTCAGAATTTAAGATGGCGACCTCGGCCATCTTGAATTTCGACCAATTTTCAGCTTTTCATCTCGATGACATAGAAGGTATGTAATACCTCTTTTTATAGGTTTTCTGGGATGGGGAGTCCATTTCTGAAGTTATTCTAGGGATATTGGGTCAATGTAAAGGTCAAATCAAAGGTCAAACGTTAAGTTTAACCAAAATTTAGGAAAAACTCCCCTCTATTGACCGATTGCATATCAAATTTATGAACATTTCAATACCAACACTTTTTGTATATCATATCACCCCCTAATAGCTAACAGTTACAATAAAAGGAAGTAAAGGCTGATTACTGGACCGTATCTTACCAATATCTTATGAAAATATGTCACAATATTGTGTGTCCTGCACATTTATTTGCAATGTATTACCCATTCTCCTTATTGCCAGTCTACTTTTGTTGCCCGTGGCAGGGAACCATGTGGTCGAATTTTGTCACCCATAGCCGTGAAAGAGGTAAGAAAATAAAATGTATAAGCATTTGAATTGATTTGATAACCATTCTGATATACATGCAAGTGTATATAACAAGTAAATAAAGTGTACACTTATTCCTCATCCACATCCCCTTCATCATCTTCGATGTCCTTCCGCTTGCTAATGAAAGGACTACACCAGATACCTCCTCCCTCGCACTTGCAGTAGTCCATGCATGAAAGGCTGCGCTGTTGCAGCTGCAGCGTGTGCTACTGCCTGTCTTACCATCTGCAGTGCAGCTTCAGCTGACTACATCCAGGAATGCTTGGGGAGCAACTGGCGTTCTTGAAATGGCTGGTGTGATGGTGGATCCTTCGATGTTCCAACCAAAGTTGACAGTATTTCGAGCTTCTTCGGGTGGATCACATTGGTCTTCTGCCTTCCACAGTAGCATCTGAAGATGAACTCGGAACACGTGAAGCTGCAGGTTTAAATCAGTCGGTGGAAGTATTTTCAATGGAAGGTCTTTTTATGGTCACTGTAAAAGTTAGCACTTTCGTCTTTCATTGTTGTACACCTGTTCTGTCAATAGTGGTTCCCTGGAACTGAGCGCGAGTCACGCCATGCTATCAGAGCACGTGATTGAGACCTGGCATGTCTATCGCTAGAAGCTTCAGAGCTGACTGCTTTCTTTTTCAAAAGGGGTAGGATACTGTATCACAGCCTGACAGTGCATGGACACCGGGAAGTTAGCTGCATTTTCGGGGACTAACTGCTGAACAGTTTCGTTGATGTCCAAGACATCGACATTCCACTTTTCAATCTTAATTTTGGCGACAACTCGCATCCTCGATGTCCATTACACCAAGAGAACGAATATTTCGGTGTCATTGCTGCGTATTCAGATGGTGTGGGCGCCTTCTGCATCCGCTTTCAGCAAGTAGCTGCAGAGGGTGACGTCTGCCTCAGCAAGGGTAAAGGCACAGTCCAGCTTGTTAAAGAGTTGGATGTAGTGTGGAAGGGGATAGCTGTATAGAATGTTGTTGGGCAGATTCTTGCTCTTGGAATTGAAAAGAACAATGTTTCAACATGAAAGGGGGTTGTTTGGGGAAAGCCAGACTTCCTTGGCTAATCCTCTTCTAATTCACTCATGGGCCTTTACTCTGGGAGCATATATATCTATATATGCATGTGGGTTTGTGTTTGCATGTAAAATAATGGAATATAAATGTTTAAAAAATATATGTACATATATATAAAGCACATTTATATGTATATTTATATATATATATATACACCTTTATATATATATATATATATATATATATATATATATATATATATATATATATATATATATATATATATATATATATATATATATATATATATATAATATATAAAATATATATATATATATATATATATATATATATATATATATATATATATATATATATATATATATATATATATATATATATATATATATATATATATATATATATATATATATATATATATATATATATATATATATATATATATATATATATATATATATATGTAAATGTATCCATATATATATACATATATATATATATATATATATATATATATATATATATATATATATATATATATATATATATACACATATATATAAGTGTGTGTGCTTTAGTATCTGTGTACGTGTAAGATATATGCATAGATTTAAATAATATACAGTAGAACCTCTACATCCGAACATATCTACATCCGAATTTTCCAACATCCGAAGTAAAATTCGAGCAAATTTTTGACTCTATACCCGAATTTTATTTCGACACACGAAGTAAGCAATTTTCGTCTACCCGTTTATCCGAATTTTTCGACACCGAATTTTTCGACACGCGAATTACAATTTGAATACGTTCCTACTCTACTCCCGAATTTTTTTTTCGACACACGAAGTAAACAATACTCGTACGCGTAGTCGGTACTCATAGCGCCTGATGTGTTTTTTATTTCCGCCGATAGAAGGCAGCACTTCGACCTCGGAGGGACCCTCAATTAGCACGGCTTGGGTCAGTCCTCTGTTCTCGTCGGCTTCTTGCGGTTGTGCTCTGTGCGTTCTGCTATTATTGTACTGTTTTAATCGTGATTTTTTACGTGCATCCTTTTACGGAATTTACGTAAAGTATGGGTCCTAAAAGGCTTAGTTTTGCAAGTGGTAGTGGTAGTGGTGAGAAAAGGAAGAAGGAAATGCTTTCTTTAGACGTAAAGCAGGAAATTATTGAAAAACATGAGCATGGCGTCCGTGTGAGTGAACTTGCTAAACAATATGGCCGTAATATGTCGACGATCTCGACAATCCTTAAACAGAAAGAAGCTATTAAAGCAGTGAAACCTTCTAAGGGGATCACCATTATTTCAAAACGCCGTAGCCCTATCATAGAAAAGATGGAATGACTTCTGCTAATCTGGATCAAGGACAGAGAGATTGTTGGCGACACCATCACTGAAACCGTCATCTGCGAGAAGGCGCATGCCATCTTCACGGATTTGAAGGAGGAGAGCTCTGGGGGTGGTGCTGGGGAGAGTTCAACCGAACCTTCCTCAGACGATTTCAAGGCATCTCGTGGCTGGTTTGAGAAATTTAAGAAACGGTCCGGGATTCATTCAGTTGTTCGCCACGGAGAGGCTGCTAGTGCGGACACAAAGGCTGCAGCTGACTTTATCAAGAACTTTGAAAGGATCGTGCTGGAAGAAGGCTATGTAGAGCAGCAAGTGTTTAATTGTGATGAAACCGGGCTGTTTTGGAAGAAGATGCCCAGTCGAACCTACATCACCACCGAAGAGAAGAAATTGCCTGGGCATAAGCCAATGAAGGATCGGTTGACTCTTGCCCTATGTGCCAACGCTAGCGGGGACTTTAAAGTCAAGCCCTTACTGGTTTACCATTCCGAGAACCCTAGGGCCTTTAAGGCACACAATGTCGATAAGGACCAGCTTCATGTTTTCTGGCGATCCAACTCAAAGGCCTTGGTCACTAGGCAGTTCTTTGTGCAATGGGTTAACCAAGTTTTCGGCCCTTCTGTGAAGAAGTATCTTCATGAACAGAAATTGCCTTTAAAGTGCCTGCTATGCCTTGACAATGCACCCGCTCAACCCCCCGGACTTGAAGATGATATCTTCGATGAATTTAAGTTCATAAAGGTGCTGTATCTTCCACCGAATACCACCTCTATCCTCCAGCCCATAGACCAGCAAGTCATCTCTAATTTTAAGAAGCGGTACACCAAGCACTTATTTAAGCAGTGCTTTAATGTCACGCAAAGCACCAACTTAACTTTGCGTGAATTTTGGAGGAGCCACTTCAACATCGTGCACTGCTTGAAGATCATAGATCAGGCTTGGGTGGGATTAACTCGACGGACCCTCAATTCTGCCTGGAAGAAGCTGTAGCCTGATGCAGTTTCTCCCCGAGATTTCGAAGGTTTTGACCCCAAACCTGATCCCGTGGTGGGTGCAGCGGAAGACGTAGAGGAAATCGTCTCCCTAGGCAAGTCCATGGGTCTGGAGGTCGACGCAGATGACGTTACAGAACTCGTCGCCGAACATCACGACGAACTTACCACAGAGGAGCTCAAGGAACTCCATGCTATGTCTGAGCACATGAGTGATGACGAGGAAGGGATCTAGGAGGTAGAACATGTGTTAGGTTCGGCCCAAATAAAAGAGGTGTTAGGAAAATATCAAGACGTGGTCGACTTCATCAACAAATACCACCCAAAAAAATTGCA
>NC_090725.1:160654908-160657408 GCF_036898095.1 Palaemon carinicauda | reverse complement strand
GCACAGTTTAATATCCAAGAGTTTTTGAATAACCCAATTGTTTAGGAATTGTCAGAAGATAATGTAACTAAACCTCAGTGGCGCTCTATTTTAATGGCATGTGGTGGCCATGCAATGAGTGGAATGATTAAAGCCCAAATCAAGTGTTTACCCTTAGAAGTGTTGATAAACTCGGGGAAATTGTCGGAACAAGATATTGTAGTAGCTCGTGAACTGTTGGAGGAGGCTAAAGAAGAATTTGTATGAAAGCAGAAAGGGATGTTGAAGCTGAGATTCAACGAATTGCAGTGGAAAAGAATCTGATTACGTTGACGATGATGTTAATTATGATAACAGAATGAAAGATAGGCAGAAAAAGCACGACATGCAAAGGAAATGGAAGCAAGACGAGAAGAAAGACAGGCAAAAGAAGTACGACATGTGAGGGAAATGGAAGCAGGACCGGAAGAGAGGAAGGCAAAAAGAGAAGAAAAAGAGAGGGAACGAGAAGAAAAAGTGAAGGAAGAGGCAAGGGAAATAGCATAACATATGAGGAAGTTGAAGCTGTTGAATTTCGTGCACAGTTGGCTACTCAGACAGAGGCAACACCTGCTATGCAAAATCCCGTGTTTAATCTGACGAATCCCCAGAGGTTAATTCAAAGGTTCGCAGAAGAAGCTCTGGATGAGTTGTTTTTATCATTTTGAAACGGTCGCATTGACAATACAAGGGCCCAAAGATAAATGGTCTGTGGTAATGCAGAGTGTGCTCTTTGGGAAAGGACGCAGTGCCTACCTGTCTTTATGTCAGGACCAGAGGAAGGAGTATCAAGAAGTGAAGAGGAGCGTGCTGCAAGTGTATCAGATGACCCCTGAATATTATAATGAAAGGTTCTGAAGTTTTTAGGAAGGACGAGAAATTGACTTTCCTGGATTACTCTTATAAGATACAACAATGTTTTACGAGATAGACAGAGGCTGATAAAGTGAGGGAGATGGCTGATTTAGAAGAGCTGATAGTACTAGAACAGTATCTATGAGGAATTCCTGAACATATTTGAACATACTTGAGAGAGAGAGAAGTGAAGAAACTTGATAGAGTCGTTTCGCTGAGTAAAGATTATATTATCAGTCGTAAAGCCTCCTCGGGTATGAAGTTTCCACCGTCGTTCCGACCCAGTGTCAAGTATTTGCCGAACCATGGAAACCAGTTCAGTAATAACTATGTGAATAAGTTCAATAGTTATAGCGGAAGTAGTACTGGTACTGTCCCTAATCAGAATGTGATAGTACCACAACAACAATCGTCGAATCGTTCTCCTTCAAGTATCGTGACAGATGGAGAGTAGGTTAATTTTGCCTTTTTTAAATGTGACAAGAGAGGCCATATCAGTAAGGAATGTTGGTCAAGCCAACCGAAAGCAATTGCCCAAGTGATTAAGGATAATTCGACTTCTCGCGATGCAAGAACAAAGAAACAATCCGGAAAGGATGAAGAGGAAATAAACTAGGCAACGTTTACGTGACGAAATGGACAACCCTTATCAGCGTGGATACCTTTAAACCCCATATTTATGAAGGTATGTTAGCAACAATAGAGGGGAGTAAGCGAACCCCAGTCAAGATATTGCACGAGGATAGGTGAAGATGTAACCCCTATTTGCCGTTTGAAACTGTCATATGAGTTGGTGACAGGTAATTTTGATTTTGCGATAAAGGATTTATTGGCTGTAGAATAGAAGTTCTGCTGGGTAATGAAGGTGGTGGAGCACCATTTGTGCCTTGCCCCATTGTAACGGAGAAACCATTGAAGTATAGTCCTATGACTGAACTCGAGAAGGACTACCCGTATCTGTTTCCTAGTTGTGTAATGACTAGGAATATGACGAAGAAAGGGGCTGCTGAAGAAGAAAAAGAAATCGAAGGAGTGACGAACTTGGAGGATTTGTTTCCGAAGAAGAGGATTCCCTTGATGGTACGCAAGAGGAGAACTCCCGAGTAAGCCCGAGTGAAGAGGAACGACAGACGAGTGGACAAGAAGGCAAAGAAGAAATGGACCTAGAAGAAATAGAAAACTCAGTGTTAGAAGTAGGACAAGTGAGTAGAAAAAGACTGATAGAATTGCTATTATGGAAGGATGCAACGTTAACAGAGTTATTATACCGTGCTCTGGACGAGACGGAGGCACAGCACCTTCCGACTTGATACTATCTTAATGATGTGTTGCTTATGAGGAACCATAGACCCACCGGTATCCCTAGGAATGCCAAATGGGGTCTATACCATGAGATATTGATTCCTGCACCGTTGAGAAAACAGATGATCGCCATTGCGCACAAGACGGGACATATGGGGATAAGGAAGACGACGGAGAAGATTATGAAACACCTCTTCTGGCCTGGCATGCATAAGGACGTGAGCCAGTTTTGCCGTGCATGTCACGTATGTCAGATGGCTGGAGAGCCAAACGAGTATATTAAGAAAGCTCCCTTACATCCGATAGAAGTACGAGAAGAACCCTT
>NC_090725.1:160647408-160649908 GCF_036898095.1 Palaemon carinicauda | reverse complement strand
AAAATTACTGGACATTGGATATAGCAGTTATCAAATCAAGCTGGTCTACTACGTTTTTTAAAATTACCAACTAATCCATACACCTTGTCAATCTGATTGTGACCTATAAAGTAGACTGTAATTTCTTAGGAAACTTATTCTGGGAGTTAGACTAATAATCGATGTGTTTTTGTATTTATTAACATATTTTGTTCGTTTGTTCATTATGACAATTCTCAGTGGAGAGGTTTCAGAGTTCATAAAGGTGTACTGCTTTGCTTTTATTTACACTTTTGTGTTATTGTTGGCAGAGGTATAGCTTTCGTTACGTATAACCAATCATCGATCGAGAAAGAGAGAAGAAATGCCGTCATAAGTTACGTAACGAGTGCGTTCGAAACCTTTTCTCTGAGTAAGTTGGCCCGTCTTCAAAAATCGTCACTTTTACTTAATAAAGTACCAAATTTATTCAACCTACGTAATGCAGAATATATTCAAAATTTATGTGTAGATATAATGTGCATTCTGAATAAGCGTTATATTTATGAAATTCATAGAAAAAAAGTTATTGCGAAAAAACAGTGTTACAGAGGCCCTGAATCTCATAGTAGTTTAACGATTGTTATATTACTAATATTTTAATATAAACTACAATTGTTTATTAATTTTTAAAGACTATTAGTTATTTTAGCATATTGATGATGCTTTGCTTGTTTGTGGCTTTTTATTTCAGTTTATTAGCTGACAAACCAGCCTCGCATGTAACTGTGCTTTCACCACCATTGTCATGTACCTCTGCAACCACAACATTTTGAGTCACGCTTTCATTAACAACCACCTTTTTATTTTGCAAATATATACTATTCATAGTATTCTTAATAGCTAACACTGCCTGTTTCAGTTCTGCTATCTCTTTGCGAAACTCTGAGATAAAGTTATTGTAATGAAATTGAGTCTCCTCAGGGGATTTATTCTTGACCAAAATTTGGTTTTGCTGTTCCATACGCTTTTCCCAGAAATTTTCACTAGCCACTGGAACCTGAGTATTAATAACACCAGAACTATCACCTCTTAGATTTCCATTATTTGTCTTAAGTGAACGATCACTTTTGGGCATTCGGGGACACACTCTAGAGCTAGCATTATGTGGAAAATGTGGTCGGAGATTTTACAATCATTCTTGATTCGATAACCGAATATATGGAAAGTCCAACCAATCAGCTAAAAATGAATATTCTGCATTCTGCAAGCAAGTTAAGAAAGAGTATTTCTCAAAATGGCACATAAACTCCATATTATATCCTGGAATATAAATAGTTTAAGAAAACGAATTACTGATTTGCATGCTTATACTCAGTCTACAAACGTTGATATAATAGCTTTGCAGGAAGTAGGTAGAAATGTTTCCTCACTCCAAATTAACGGTTACAATCATTTTGAATTACAAGCAAATGAGTCCACGAATTGCAGAGGTTTAACTATTTACATAAAAAATAATATTCCAGCTTCGTATTACTTTGCTAGTAAAGTCAATGGTACTGAGTGTTTGGCTATTAAAGTAGCGCTTAAAGATGCAGAAATATATATCGTTAATATTTATGTACATGCGGATTCTTTGGCTATTGAGGACCTACCTGATGTAATTTTTTCTGAGGATTGTGTATTACTTGGTGATTTAAATGCTAGACATACTGCTCTTGATAGTTGCTCCCGAAATCACAATGGGATTATTTTAAATAGATTTTTAGATTCGGTTGAAAATGCGTCTGTACTTGGTAATTGTGAAGCAACACATGTTAGAGGAGGCAGGCTTGATTATGCTATACTTTTCAACATGCCTGGAGTACAGACAGATTTCTCTGTTGTAACCACTTTACTAAGTGATCATTTTGCTCTTAGAATTAGTTTTTATTTAGAAAATATTTCACTTATTAACAATGGAACTAGATACGTATTGCATGACAGGCAGAAAGGTGATTTTATAGAAAAAGTAAGTGACTGGTACAAAGAGTATAAACTGCTAGGTATTGAGGATGAAAATGTTTTCCTTGAGGATCTGCTAACAGTAATAGAATCCATACTTTACAAACCACAGAAAAAAACTAATTCTGCCAGTAATCATAAACCTATGTATCATAATGACAAAATAGTGAAAGGCTGGAACAAGTTGCTACGAAAATGCCATAGGGAATGGTCTAAAGACCAGAATATGCAATCCAGAGAAACGATGGTTACAGTGGCTGAACATGCTACAAAAAAGAGGCAAGAGGTTAGAAGTAAGTATTGGGAAGGTTTTTTACGTGACATCTCATTTTCAAAATACCTACGTCAAATTTGGGATGGTGTCAACAAAGTAAGGGGGGTAAAAAGAAAGACAAATGCACATCCTAATGCCAGAGAAAAAGCAGAGGCATTAGCCGCCAAATGGTCGTATGCGTCGAACTTAGATTCTCTACCTCGAGATATACAGGAAAGCCTTAGGAAGTTACAGAAACAAAGACGTAGACTAGTTTGTATGCAG
>NC_090725.1:160597408-160642408 GCF_036898095.1 Palaemon carinicauda | reverse complement strand
ATATATATATATATATATATGTATATATATATATATATATATATATATATATATATATATATATATATATATATATATATATATATATATATATATATATATATGTGTGTGTGTGTGTGTGTATATATATATACATATATTAAATAGATATATATATATATATATATATATATATATATATATCCGTACACATACATATATAATTATATACATAAACATATCCATACATATATACATAACTACACGTATGCCAATACAAATACATAGGCTTGCATATATATTTTTGCACACACGATTAACATGCATACACACTTATGCGAATATAACCCTATCAAAATGAACATATAATTACATACATGTCAAATACTTATATTTAACAGACCCATATATATTGGCAAAGGAGTTATGTATTAATTCTGCAATAATTGTACCTACAAGTGAATGCTAGCTTAGTTCAAAATATTAATTTTGCAATGGCATTTATTGTCTAAGGTACATTCAGTTCGACATTTTGTAGTTAAAGTTTTTTTTATAAACCTTGCAAATCTCTTTGCATATAAATGCATCGAGATTTCACGTTCCATGTCCAATATTCAAGTTGTTATCAAAGGTTTCTTTCATGAGACTGGACTCTAAGATGTTTCTTTCAATAAGTTATTTAAAGGAACTAAATTCTTTGCACATGACCAATTGATAGTATGATTTTTATCTCTAACATAGGTAAACATTGCATTATAATCTTGAGCATATGTGGCACTTTTCTTGTTGTTCAATTCTCTTTTCAAGAACTTTCCCAGTTTGACCAATATAGAAGTTTTCACATGAATTACATGGAATATGATATACACATCCCTTGGTAATGCCAGAATTCTTTATTAGGACTGTTTTTATTGTATTGCTACTCTTAAATGCTACATTAACGTTGAAATTTTTAACAGTTGTTGAGTTTCTTTCAAATAATTACTATAGGGCAGTACAAGTAGGTTTTGTTTTCCCTGTTATCATTACCGAAAAGATCTTTTTTTCTGTTCTCAGTGCGTCATCTAATACAATTTCCGGGTACTTCCGTTTCTTACCTATATCCCTAATCTCATTTATTTAGTCATCAATATATTCAGGGCTGCATACTCGTGATGCTCTTTAAAAACATAAGAGTAAAAGCTTTTGGATAAGAATGTGAAGTTTACCATATTCAAGTCTTAAAGATACATCATGAGAAGGTGATCAGAATCGATCACAAAGAACTGGCCTTAGAGGAAGGGACTGAGGGTTTTCTCTCCCCACCACATAGCAGCCAACTCACGCTCAATAGTAGAGTAACGGGTCTCGCGGTCAAGAAAGGTCATGGAGTCTTGGCTATCACCCAATGTTCCCCTGGATGCTCCAAGGACTCCTGGCACAGACAAACACCAGTATCCTCACCTGAAGCATCAACAAAAGGCTCCATGGATTTAGCATCAGCTAAGTAGTCAGGATACGACAGCATAATGTTCTCCTTAATCAGTTCCTTCGGGTACTCAAAGGCACCGTCCATTTCTTCAGTCCATTTCACTTTTCTTTCCCCTTGAGATTTCTCGTCCTCCAGTTTTTGTGGATAACACTTTGGCTATCTGTGAGCACACCAAGATGAACTTCTGTTGGAAGTTTACCAGTACCAGAAATCTCTGTAGCTCATGCACAGTGGTAGGTTGAAGAATGTCCTCCACATTCTGGATGCTTAAACATCCCAAAACATCCAAACAGATGGCCAAGATATTTAATTTCGGTTTGAACCCAAGAACACTTCCTGAGTTCTATCTTGAGGCAATGTTCCTGGAGAGTGGCCAAAACACTTTCTAACATTCAGGTGTCCCTTGAAAGAAGCCCCAAGGATCAAGATGTCATCAATGTAGACAATCACCTTGGCTTTTAGGAACTCATGTAAGATACTCTGCATGTCTCTCTTGAACATAACAGGTGCATTCTTCGGTCCAAAAGATAAAAGTCTGCACTGCCAGTGTACAAAGGCAGTAGAGAAAGTCATGTACTCTTTACTGTCCTCTCTTAATGGTAACTGGTAGTATCCACGAATCAAATCAAGGGTTGGAAAATACTTGACTACTTGCAGTCCAAATACAGAATGTCATGTTTGGCATTGGGAACTCATCAGAGACTGTCACTTTATTCAGTTTATGAGAGTCCACGCACAACCATGTGCTGTTGTCCTTCTTGCGGTTTGGAACAATGGGCAAAGACCAAGGAGAGATGTTGGGTTCAATAATACCCAGTTCATGCAACTCTTAGCACTGTTCCTCGACGGCATACCACTGGGCTATCTGAGAAATGGGTGTCTCGCCATGCAGGTGGATGCTTATTGGCGTGCTTGAGCACTCTCCCACATCATCGTCACCAGTACTGATGACTGGAAGATGACGGCGAAGTATCTTACAGAACTGGTCCGCCTGGTAAGTCTTCTGAGATAGAAAGATTGTCTGTCTCTTCCAATATGCTTGGTTTAGGTGTCAGGTTGCACTCCTGTGCCATTAGGCAGGATAGAGGAGCACCCACCACCACCATGGTAAACCCTTGACTAAAACTGAGGCGTTGCTATTTTTTATCTCTAGGATGCCAGGTATTGCTGTAGCTTTTCTTGATAGACCGTGAGTAATGATGCCGCCATCATAATACATTTCCTGGCAAGAGTTGGACAGAGGCAGGGTACCTAAAAGAGATGTCAAGCCCCTTATGGGCTCAGTACTGACAATCCTAATTGAATCAGCCACGTGGATGTCAAGTGCAAAAAGCACTTTCTGACAACAGGCTCCCTGTATTGGCACATAATACTCCCAAAGATGCTCCCAGGGAATAAAACCAACCCTCAGCCTATTCCAGGCTCCATCAACTACCACTCAATTTGCCTTTAAGAATTGATAACCAAGCACCAGGGGGTCAGCCATAATCTTGATGTCTTAAGACCTGTTTGCCCTAAACTCTTCACTCCAATAGTGCCGAGCACCATCTGTAGTTGGTAATCCTACACCATACTAAACGACAGGAGATCGACTTCATCTCTTGAGTCGATGAGGGCATCGAATGCCCCCGATGAAAACTCAGACAAGGTAACTCAGACAACAATGAGTAGCACAGGAGTCAACTGTGTTAGGTTAACCCTACGTAGGGTTTTCAATATAGCCTAAGTAGTCGATAGGAGAAGATTTGGACAGTGTTATTGACAGGTTATCACTGACCAGTCCTGAAAAAGTCATTGGATGCATAATGACCTCTGCAGGTTGAAGGGTAACCTTAGAAATCGAGATTTCCAAGGCTGCCACCAGAATATTAGTGGTGATAGGTGATGATGTCTTGTAGATGAAGACAGATGATTGCAGAGATTGAGAAGTAAAATCCCAAGTCATAGATTGCATTTATTCCATACAGCAAGGGTTTATGAACAGTGGTGCTCTGCAAGGCTACAGCTCGTGCCAAGAGAAGCAAGAAGACTATCTATGCGCATGCACAGAGTGCTGACAGCGCGACTCATGCGCATGCGTTTGTAACAGACAGAATTCAGGAATTGTAAAGGGTGCATATATGAAAGATGATATATACAATAATCTACATTTCCCCTCCCCTTTTGCATTCAAATAGGTATCTTGAACATACTAAGCAAGTTACATACAATGAACTAAGTAAATAATAGTGTGCAAAGCAAATAACATAAAATGTATCAAATATAAAATTATGCAGCCAGTTGCGTAAATGGCACAATGGCCTTGTACACTATGTAGGCCTGTTTAATCTTGGAGACCTGCGGGAAGTTGTGGAGGGAATTGATGACTTTTCCATGTCAGAGCTAGGGACCACAGGGAGATCAGAGTTGGGAACTTGATTGGGACTGGGCACTGGATACAAGAAGCGACGGTTCCGACGTAGCACTCCACCACTAGGGAGGCGAATTTCGTACTCACGCTTAGCTTCACCGACTGGCCTGCTTGGCTTCAGTGCCCGGCTTAAATTGGCGCTTGGCTTCACCAATTGCCCGCTTGGCTTAACCCCCCGGCTTACAATGGCGCTAGGCTTCACCACCTAGCCCGCTTGGCTTTACCGCACCGCACAAAAATAGCGCTTGGCTTCACTGCCTGGCCTGCTTGGCTTCACCGCCCGGCTTAAAATGGCGCTTGGCTTCACCACCTGGCCCGCTTAGCTTCACCGCCCGGCTTACAATGGCGCTTGGCTTTACCGCCCGGCTTACAATGGCGCTTGGCTTTACCGCCCGGCACAGCAATGGCGCTTGGCTTCACCGCCTGGCCTGCTTGGCTTCATCGCCCGGCCTAAATATGACGCTTGGCTTCACCGCCCGGCAAAACAATGACCCTTGGCTTCATCACTGAATTTCAAATGTCATCAGTCACGACAGATTACTAATAGGCTAGCTGGAGTGAGGGAAGCTAGCCAAAAGCTATTTCAGAAGGAAGGGCAACCTCTGGCGCGGCGGAAAAACCTGTAAGTTCAATGCCCAGAAAACTGAAGTAGGTTTCAAATTGCTTCTCTAAGTAATCCAACTCAAATAAAAGTCATGACTGACCCCTAATAAGCTAGCTGTAGTGAGGAAAGTTGGCCGAAAGCTATTTCAGAAGGAAGGGCAACCTCTGGCGTGGCAAAAAAACCAGTAAGTTCAATGCCCAGAAAACTGAAGTAGGTTTCAAATTGCTTCCCTTATTCTTCCGACTCAAATATAAGTCATGACTGACCCCTAATAGGCTAGCTGTAGTGAGGGAAGTTGGCCGAAAGCTATTTCAGTAGGAAGGGCAACCTCTGGCGAGGCGAAAAACCCATAAGTTCAATGCCCAGAAAACTGAGGTAGGTTTCAAATTGCTTCTCTATGTAATCCAACTCAAATACAAGTCATGATTGACCCCTAATAAGCTAGCTCTAGTGAGGGAAGTTGGCCGAAAGCTATTTCAGTAGGAAGGGCAACCTCTGGCGTGGCGGAAAAACCCGTAAGTTCAATGCCCAGAAAACTGAAGTAGGTGTCAAATTGCTTCTCTAAGTAATCCAACTCAAATACAAATCATGACTGACCCCTAATAAGCTAGCTGTAGTAAGGGAAGTGTGCCGAAAGCTATTTCAGTAGGAAGGGCAACCTTTGGCGAGGTGGAAAAAACCCGTAAGTTCAATGCCCAGAAAACTGAAGTAGGTTTCAAATTGCTTCTCTTATTCTTCCGACTCAAATATAAGTCATGACTGACCGCTAATAGGCTAGCTGTAGTGAGGGAAGTTGGCTGAAAGTTATTTCAGTAGGAAGGGCAACCTCTGGCTCGGCGGAAAAACCCGTAAGTTCAATGCCCAGAAAACTGAAGTAGGTTTCAAATTGCTTCCCTTATTCTTCCGACTCAAATATAAGTCATGACTGACCCCTAATAGGCTATGTGTACTGAGGGAAGTTGGCCGAAAGCTATTTAAGTAGGAAGGGCAACCTCTGGCGCGGCGGAAAAACCCGTAAGTTCAATGCCCAGAAAACTGAAGTAGGTTTCAAATTGCTTCTCTTATTCTTCCGACTCAAATATAAGTCATGACTGACCCCTAATAGGCTAGCTATATTGAGGGAAGTTGGCCGAAAGCTATTTCAGTAGGAAGGGCAACCTCTGGCGTGGCGGAAAAACCCGTAAGTTCAATGCCCAGAAAACTGAAGTAGGTTTCTAATTGCTTCTCTTATTCTTCCGACTCAAATATAAGTCATGACTCACCCCTAATAGGCTAGCTGTAGTGAGGGAAGTTGGCCGAAAGCTATTTCAGTAGGAAGGGCAACCTCTGGCGCGGCGGAAAAACCAGTAAGTTCAATGCCCAGAAAACTGAAGTAGGTTTCAAATTGCTTCACATATTCTTCCGACTCAAATATAAGTCATGACTGACCCCTAATAGGCTAGCTGTAGTGAGGGAAGTTGGCCGAAAGCTATTATTAGTAGGAAGGGCAACCTCTGGCGCGGCAGAAAAACCCGTAAGTTCAATGCCCAGAAAACTGAAGTAGGTTTCAAATTGCTTCTCTATGTAATCCAACTCAAATACAAGTCATGACTGACCCCTAATAAGCTAGCTGTAGTGAGGGAAGTTGGCCGAAAGCTATTTCAGTAGGAAGGGCAACCTCTGGCGCAGCGGAAAAACCGGTAAGTTCAATGCCCAGAAAACTGAAGTAGGTGTCAAATTGCTTCTCTAAGTAATCCAACTCAAATACAAATCATGACTGACCCCTAATAAGCTAGCTGTAGTGAGGGAAGTGTGCCGAAAGCTATTTCAGTAGGAAGGGCAACCTTTGGCGCGGCGGAAAAAACCCGTAAGTTCAATGCCCAGAAAACTGAAGTAGGTTTCAAATTGCTTTTCTAAGTAATCCAACTCAAATATAAGTTATGACTGACCCATAATAAGGTAGCTGTAGTGAGGGAAGTTGGCCAAAAGCTATTTCAGTAGGAAGGGCAACCTCTGGCGAGGCGGAAAAACCCGTAAGTTATATTCCCAGACTCTGAAGTATGTTTCAAATTGCTTCCCTTATTCTTCCAACTCAAATATGTCATGACTGACCCCTAATAGGCTAGCTGTAGTGAGGGAAGTTGCCCGAAAAATATTTCACAAGGAAGAGCAACCTCTGGCGCGGCGGAAAAACCCGTAAGTTCAATGCCCAGAAAACTGAAGTAGGTTTCAAATTGCTTCCCTTATTCTTCCGACTCAAATATAAGTCATGACTGACCCCTGGTAGGCTAGCTGTAGTGAGGGAAGTTGGCCAAAAGCTATTTCAGTAGGAAGGGCAACCTCAGGTGCGGCGGAAAAACCCGTAAGTTCAATGCCCAGAAAACTGAAGTAGGTTTCAAATGGCTTCCCTTATTCTTCCGACTCAAATATAAATCATGACTGACCCCTAATAGGCTAGCTGTAGTAAGGGAAGTTGGCCGAAAGCTATTTCAGTAGGAAGGGCAACCTCTGGCACGGCGGAAAAACCCGTAAGTTCAATGCCCAGAAAACTGAAGGAGGTTTCAAATTGCTTCTCTTATTCTTCCGACTCAAATATGAGTCATGACTGACCCCTAATAGGCTAGCTGTATTGAGGGAAGTAGGCCGAAAGCTATTTCAGTAGGAAGGGCAACCTCTGGCGCGGCGGAAAAACCCGTAAGTTCAATGCCCAGAAAACTGAAGTAGGTTTCAAATTGCTTCCCTTATTCTTCCGACTCAAATATAAGTCATGACTGACCCCTAATAGGCTAGCTGTAGTGAAGGAAGTTGGCTGAAAGCTATTCCAGTAGGAAGGGCAACCTCTGGCGAGGCGGAAAAACCCGTAAGTTCAATGCCCAGAAAACTGAAGTAGGTTTCAAATTCCTTCTCTATGTAATCCAACTCAAATACAAGTCATGACTGACCCCTAATAAGCTAGCTGTAGTGAGGGAAGTTGGCCGAAAGCTATTTCAGTAGGAAGGGCAACCTCTGGCGCGGAGGAAAAACCTGTAAGTTCAATGTCCAGAAAACTGAAGTAGGTGCCAAATTGCTTCTCTAAGTAATCCAACTCAAATAAAAATACTGACGGACCCCTAATAAGCTAGCTGTAGTGAGGGAAGTGTGCCGAAAGCAATTTCAGTAGGAAGGGCAACCTTTGGCGCGGCGGAGAAAACCCGTAAGTTCAATGCCCAGAAAACTGAAGTAGGTTTCAAATTGCTTCTCTTATTCTTCCGACTCAAATATAAGTCATGACTGACCCCTAATAGGCTAGCTGTAGTGAGGAAAGTTGGCTGAAAGCTATTTCACTAGGAAGGGCAACCTCTGGTGCAACGGAAAAACCCGTAAGTTCAATGCCCAGAAAACTGAAGTAGGTTTCAAATTGCTTCCCTTATTCTTCCGACTCAAATATAAGTCATGACTGACCCCTAATAGGCTAGCTGTAGTGAGGGAAGTTGGCCGAAAGCTATTTCAGAAGGAAAAGCAACCTCTGGCGCGGCGGAAAAACCCATAAGTTCAATGCCCAGAAAACTGAAGTAGGTTTCAAATTGCTTCTCTATGTAATCCAACTCAAATACAAGTCATGACTGACCCCCAATAAGCTAGCTGTAGTGAGGGAAGTTGGCCGAAAGCTATTTCAGTAGGAAGGGCAACCTCTGGCGCGGCGGAAAAACCCGTAAGTTCAATGCCCAGAAAACTGAAGTAGGTGTCAAATTGCTTCTCTAAGTAATCCAACTCAAATACAAATCATGACTGACCCCTAATAAGCTAGCTGTAGTGAGGGAAGTATGCCGAAAGCTATTTCAGTAAGAAGGGCAACCTTAAGCGCGGCGGAAAAAACCCGAAAGTTCAATGCCCAAAAAACCTAAGTAGGTTTCTAATTGCTTCTTTAAGTAATCCAACTCAAATATAAGTTATGACTGACCCCTAATAAGGTAGCTGTATTGAGGGAAGTTGGCCTAAAGCTATTTCAGTAGGAAGGGCAACCTATGGCGAGGCGGAAAAACCCGTAAGTTCAATGCCCAGAAAACTGAAGTAGGTTTCAAATTGCTTCTCTAAGTAATCCAACACAAATACAAGTCATGACTGACCCCTAATAGGCTAGCTGTAGTGAGGGAAGTTGGTCAAAAGCTATTTCAGTAGGAAGGGCAACCTCTGGCGCGGCGGAAAAACCCGTAAGTTCAATGCCCGGAAAACTGAAGTAGGTTTCAAATTGCTTCCCTTATTCTTCCGACTCAAATATAAGTCATGACTGACCCCTAATAGGCTAGCTGTAGTGAGGGAAGTTGGCCGAAAGCTATTTCAGTAGGAAGGGCAACCTCTGGCGCGGCGGAAAAACCCGTAAGTTCAATGCCCAGAAAACTGAAGTAGGTTTAAAATTGCTTCTCTTATTCTTCCGACTCAAATAAAAGTCATGACTGACCCCTAATAGGCTAGCTGTAGTGAGGGAAGTTTGCCAAAAGCTATTTCAGTAGGAAGGGCAACCTCTGGCGCGGCGGAAAAACCCGCAAGTTCAATGCCCAGAAAACTGAAGTAGGTTTCAAATTACTTCTCTTATTCTTCCGACTCAAATAAAAGTCATGACTGACCCCTAATAGGCTAGCTGTAGTGAGGGAAGTTGGTCGAAAGCTATTTTATAGGAAGGGCAACCTCTGCTGCGGCGAAAAAACCCGTAAGTTCAAAGCCCAGAAAACTGAAGTTGGTTTCAAATTGCTTCCCTTATTCTTCCGACTCAAATATAAGTCATGACTGACCACTAATAGGCTAGCTGTAGTGAGGGAAGTTGGCCGAAAGCTATTTCAGTAGAAAGGGCAACCTCTGGCGCGGCGGAAACACCCGTAAGTTCAATGCACAGAAAACTGAAGTAGGTTTCAAATTGCTTCTCTTATTCTTCCGACTCAAATATAAGTCATGACTGACCCCTAATAGGCTAGCTGTAGTGAGGGAAGTTGGCCGAAAGCTATTTCAGTAGGAAGGGCAACCTCTGGCGCGGCGGAAAAACCCGTAAGTTCAATGCCCAGAAAACTGAAATAGGTTTCAAATTGCTTCTCTTATTCTTCCGACTCAAATATAAGTCATGACTGACCCCTAAAAGGCTAGCTGTAGTGAGGGAAGTTGGCCGAAAGCTATTTCAGTAGGAAGGGCAACCTCTGGCGTGGCGGAAAACACGTAAGTTCAATGCCCAGAAAACTGAAGTAGGTTTCAAATTGCTTCCCTTATTCTTCCGAATCAAATATAAGTCATGACTGACCCCTAATAGGCTAGCTCTAGTGAGGGAAGTTGGCCAAAAGCTATTTCAGTAGGAAGGGCAACCTCTGGCGCGGCTGAAAAACCCGTAAGTTCAATGCCCAGAAAACTGAAGTAGGTTTCAAATTGCTTCTCTATGTAATCCAACTCAAAAATAAGTTATGACTGACCCCTAATAAGCTAGCTGTAGTGAGGGAAGTTGGCCGGAAGCTATTTCAGTAGGAAGGGCAACCTCTGGCGAGGCGGAAAAACCCGTAAGTTCAATGCCCAGAAAACTGAAGTAGGTGTCAAATTGCTTCTCTAAGTAATCCAACTCAAATAAAAATCATGACTGACCCCTAATAAGCTAGCTGTAGTGAGGGAAGTGTGCCGAAAGCTATTTCAGTAGGAAGGGCAACCTTTGGCACGGCGGAAAAACCCGTGAGTTCAATGCCCAGAAAACTGAAGTAGGTTTCAAATTGCTTCTCTAAGTAATCCAACTCAAATATAAGTCATGACTGACCCCTAATAAGGTAGCTGTAGTGAGGGAAGTGTGCCGAAAGCTATTTCAGTAGGAAGGGCAACCTCTGGCACGGCGGAAAAACCCGTAAGTTCAATGCCCAGAAAACTGAAGTAGGTTTCAAATTGCTTCTCTAAGTAATCCAACACAAATACAAGTAATGATTGACCCCTAATAAGATAGCTGTAGTGAGGGAAGTTGGCCGAAAGCTATTTAACTAGGAAGTGCAACCTCTGACGCGGCAGAAAAACCCGTAAGTTCAATGCCCAGAAAACTGAAGGAGGTTTCAAATTGCTTCCCTTATTCTTCCGACTCAAATATAAGTCATGACTGACCCCTAATAGGCTAGCTGTAGTGAGGGAAGTTGGCCGAAAGCTATTTCAGTAGGAAGGGCAACCTCTGGCGCGGCGGAAAAATCCGTAAGTTCAATGCCCAGAAAATTGAAGTAGGTTTCAAATTGCTTCCCATATTTTTCCAACTCAAATATAAGTCATGACTGACCCCTAATAGGCTAGCTGTAGTGAAGGAAGTTGGTCGAAAGCTATTTCAGTAGGAAGGGCAACCTCTGGCGCGGCGGAAAAACCCGTAAGTTCAATGCCCAGAAAACTGAAGTAGGTTTCAAATTGCTTCTCTTATTCTTCCGACTCAAATATAAGTCATGACTGACCCTTAATAGCCTAGCTGTATTGAGGGAAGTGTGCTGAAAGCTATTTCAGTAGGAAGGGCAACCTCTGGCGCGGCTGAAAAACCCGTAAGTTCAATGCCCAGAAAACTGAAGTAGGTTTCAAATTGCTTCTCTTATTCTTCCGACTCAAATATAAGTCATGACTGACCCCTAATAGGCTAGCTGTAGTGAGGGAAGTTGGCCGAAAGCTATTTCAGTAGGAAGGGCAACCTCTGGCGCGGCGGAAAAACCCGTAAGTTCAATGCCCAAAAAACTGAAGTAGGTTTCAAATTGCTTCCCTTATTCTTCCGACTCAAATATAAGTCATGACTGACCCTAATAGGCTAGCTGTAGTGAGGGAAGTTGGCCGAAAGCTATTTCAGTAGGAAGGGCAACCTCTGGCACGGCGGAAAAACCCGTAAGTTCAATGCCCAGAAAACTGAAGTAGGTGTCAAATTGCTTCTCTAAGTAATCCAACTGAAATACAAATCATGACTGACTCCTAATAAGCTAGCTGTAGTGAGGGAAGTGTGCCGAAAGCTATTTCAGTAGGAAGGGCAACCTTTGGCGCGGCGGAAAAAACCCGTAAGTTCAATGCCCTGAAAACTGAAGTAGGTTTCAAATTGCTTCTCTTTTCTTCCGACTCAAATATAAGTCATGACTGACCCCTAATAGGCTAGCTGTAGTGAAGGAAGTTGGCCGATAGCTATTTCAGTAAGAAGGGCAACCTCTGGCTCGGCGGAAAAACCCGTAAGTTCAATGCCCAGAAAACTGAAGTAGGTTTCAAATTGCTTCCGTAATTCTTCTGACTCAAATATGTCATGACTGACCCCTAATAGGCTAGCTGTAGTGAGGGAAGTTGGCCGAAAGCTATTTCAGTAGGAAGGGCAACCTCTGGCACGGCGGAAAAAGCCATAATTTCAATGCCCAGAAAACTGAAGTAGGTTTCAAATTGCTTCTCTTATTCTTCCGACTCAAATATAAGTCATGACTGACCCCTAATAGGCTAGCTGTAGTGAGGGAAGTTGGCTGAAAGTTATTTCAGCAGGAAGGGCAACCTCTGGCGCGGCGGAAAAACCCGTAAGTTCAATGCCCAGAAAACTGAAGTAGGTGTCAAATTGCTTCTCTTATTCTTCCGACTCAAATATAAGTCTTGACTGACCCCTAATAGGCTAGCTGTAGTGAAGGAAGTTGGCCGAAAGCTATTTCAGTATGAAGGGCAACCTCTGGCGCGGCGGAAAAACCCGTAAGTTCAATGCCCAGAAAACTGAAGTAGGTTTCAAATTGCTTCTCTATGTAATCCAACTCAAATACAAGTCATGACTGACCCCTAATAAGCTAGCTGTAGTGAAGGAAGTTGGCCGAAAGCTATTTCAGTAAGAGGGGCAATCTCTGGCGAGGCGGAAAAACCCGTAAGTTCAATGCCCAGAAATCTGAAGTAGGTGTCAAATTGCTTCTATAAGTAATCCAACTCAAATACAAATCATGACTGACTCCTAATAAGCTAGCTGTAGTGAGGGAAGTGTGCCAAAAGCTATTTCAGTAGGAAGCGCAACCTTTGGCGCGGCGGAAAAAACCCGTAAGTTCAATGCCCAGAAAACTGAAGTAGGTTTCAAGTTGCTTCTCTTATTCTTCCGACTCAAATATAAGTCATGACTGACCCCTAATAGGCTAGCTGTAGTGAGGGAAGTTGGCAGAAAGTTATTTCAGTAGGAAGGGCAACGTCTGGCGCGGCGGAAAATCCCGTAAGTTCAATGCCCAGAAAACTGAAGTAGGTTTCTAATTGCTTCTCTTATTTCCCGACTCAAATATAAGTCTTGACTGACCCCTAATAGGCTAGCTGTAGTGAGGGAAGTTGGCCGAAAGCTATTTCAGTAGGAAGGGCAACCTCTGGCGAGGCGGAAAAACCCGTAAGTTCAATGCCCAGAAAACTGAAGTAGGTTTCAAAACGCTTCCCTTATTCTTCCGACTCAAATATAAGTCATGACTGACCCCTAATAGGCTAGCTGTAGTGAGGGAAGTTGGCCGAAAACTTTTTCAGTAGGAAGGGCAACCTCTGGCGCGGCGGAGAAACCCGTAAGTTCAATGCCCAGAAAACTGAAGTAGGTGTCAAATTGCTTCCCTTATTCTTCCGACTCAAATATAAGTCATGACTGACCCCTAATAGGCTAGCTGTAGTGAGGGAAGTTGGCCAAAAGCTATTTCAGTAGTAAGGGCAACCTCTGGCGCGGTGGAAAAACCAGTAAGTTCAATGCCCAAAAAAACTGAAGTAGGTTTCAAATTGCTTCCCTTATTCTTTCGACTCAAATATAAGTCATGACTGACCCTTAATAGGCTAGCTGTAGTGAGGGAAGTTGGCCGAAAGCTATTTCAGTAGGAAGGGCAACCTCTGGCGAGGCGGAAAAACCTGTAAGTTCAATGCCCAGAAAACTGAAGTAGGTTTCAAAACGCTTCCCTTATTCTTCCGACTCAAATATAAGTCATGACTGACCCCTAATAGGCTAGCTGTAGTGAGGGAACCCGTAAGTTCAATGCCCAGAAAACTGAAGTAGGTGTCAAATTGCTTCTCTAAGTAATCCAACTCAAATACAAATCATGACTGACTCCTAATAAGCTAGCTGTAGTGAGGGAAGTGTGCCGAAAGCTATTTCAGTAGGAAGGGCAACCTTTGGCGCGGCGGAAAAAACCCGTAAGTTCAATGCCCTGAAAACTGAAGTAGGTTTCAAATTGCTTCTCTTTTCTTCCGACTCAAATATAAGTCATGACTGACCCCTAATAGGCTAGCTGTAGTGAAGGAAGTTGGCCGATAGCTATTTCAGTAAGAAGGGCAACCTCTGGCTCGGCGGAAAAACCCGTAAGTTCAATGCCCAGAAAACTGAAGTAGGTTTCAAATTGCTTCCCTTATTCTTCTGACTCAAATATGTCATGACTGACCCCTAATAGGCTAGCTGTAGTGAGGGAAGTTGGCCGAAAGCTATTTCAGTAGGAAGGGCAACCTCTGGCGCGGCGGAAAAACCCATAAGTTCAATGCCCAGAAAACTGAAGTAGGTTTCAAATTGCTTCTCTTATTCTTCCGACTCAAATATAAGTCATGACTGACCCCTAATAGGCTAGCTGTAGTGAGGGAAGTTGGCTGAAAGTTATTTCAGCAGGAAGGGCAACCTCTGGCGCGGCGGAAAAACCCGTAAGTTCAATGCCCAGAAAACTGAAGTAGGTGTCAAATTGCTTCTCTTATTCTTCCGACTCAAATATAAGTCTTGACTGACCCCTAATAGGCTAGCTGTAGTGAAGGAAGTTGGCCGAAAGCTATTTCAGTAGGAAGGGCAACCTCTGGCGCGGCGGAAAAACCCGTAAGTTCAATGCCCAGAAAACTGAAGTAGGTTTCAAATTGCTTCTCTATGTAATCCAACTCAAATACAAGTCATGACTGACCCCTAATAAGCTAGCTGTAGTGAGGGAAGTTGGCCGAAAGCTATTTCAGTAGGAAGGGCAACCTCTGGCGCGGCGGAAAAACCCGTAAGTTCAATGCCCAGAAATCTGAAGTAGGTGTCAAATTGCTTCTCTAAGTAATCCAACTCAAATACAAATCATGACTGACTCCTAATAAGCTAGCTGTAGTGAGGGAAGTGTGCCGAAAGCTATTTCAGTAGGAAGCGCAACCTTTGGCGCGGCGGAAAAAACCCGTAAGTTCAATGCCCAGAAAACTGAAGTAGGTTTCAAATTGCTTCTCTTATTCTTCCGACTCAAATATAAGTCATGACTGACCCCTAATAGGCTAGCTGTAGTGAGGGAAGTTGGCAGAAAGTTATTTCAGTAGGAAGGGCAACGTCTGGCGCGGCGGAAAATCCCGTAAGTTCAATGCCCAGAAAACTGAAGTAGGTTTCTAATTGCTTCTCTTATTCTTCCGACTCAAATATAAGTCTTGACTGACCCCTAATAGGCTAGCTGTAGTGAGGGAAGTTGGCCGAAAACTTTTTCAGTAGGAAGGGCAACCTCTGGCGCGGCGGAGAAACCCGTAAGTTCAATGCCCAGAAAACTGAAGTAGGTGTCAAATTGCTTCCCTTATTCTTCCGACTCAAATATAAGTCATGACTGACCCCTAATAGGCTAGCTGTAGTGAGGGAAGTTGGCCAAAAGCTATTTCAGTAGGAAGGGCAACCTCTGGCGCGGTGGAAAAACCAGTAAGTTCAATGCCCAAAAAAACTGAAGTAGGTTTCAAATTGCCTCCCTTATTCTTCCGACTCAAATATAAGTCATGACTGACCCTTAATAGGCTAGCTGTATTGAAGGAAGTTGGCCGAAAGCTATTTCAGTAGGAAGGGCAACCTCTGGCGAGGCGGAAAAACCTGTAAGTTCAATGCCCAGAAAACTGAAGTAGGTTTCAAAACGCTTCCCTTATTCTTCCGACTCAAATATAAGTCATAAGTGACCCCTAATAGGCTAGCTGTAGTGAGGGAACCCGTAAGTTCAATGCCCAGAAAACTGAAGTAGGTGTCAAATTGCTTCTCTAAGTAATCCAACTCAAATACAAATCATGACTGACTCCTAATAAGCTACCTGTAGTGAGGGAAGTGTGCCGAAAACTATTTCAGTAGGAAGGGCAACCTTTGGCGCGGCGGAAAAAACCCGTAAGTTCAATGCCCAGAAAACTGAAGTAGGTTTCAAATTGCTTCTCTTTTCTTCCGACTCAAATATAAGTCATGACTGACCCCTAATAGGCTAGCTGTAGTGAGGGAAGTTAGCCGATAGATATTTCAGTAAGAAGAGCAACCTCTGGCTCGGCGGAAAAACCCGTAAGTTCAATGCCCAGAAAACTGAAGTAGGTTTCAAATTGCTTCCGTAATTCTTCTGACTCAAATATGTCATGACTGACCCCTAATAGGCTAGCTGTAGTGAGGGAAGTTGGCCGAAAGCTATTTCAGTAGGAAGGGCAACCTCTGGCGTGGCGGAAAAACCCATAAGTTCAATGCCCAGAAAACTGAAGTAGGTTTCAAATTGCTTCTCTTATTCTTCCGACTCAAATATAAGTCATGACTGACCCCTAATAGGCTAGCTGTAGTGAGGGAAGTTGGCTGAAAGTTATTTCAGTAGGAAGGGCAACCTCTGGCGCGGCGGAAAAACCCGTAAGTTCAACGCCCAGAAAACTGAGTAGGTTTCAAATTGCTTCTCTTATTCTTCCGACTCAAATATGAGTCACGACTGACCCCTAATAGGCTAGCTGTAGTGAGGGAAGTTGGCCGAAAGCTATTTCAGTAGGAAGGGCAACCTCTGGCGCGTCGGAAAAACCCGTAAGTTCAATGCCCAGAAAACTGAAGTAGGTTTCAAATTGCTTCTCTATGAAATCCAACTCAAATACAAGTCATGACTGACCCCTAATAAGCTAGCTGTAGTGAGGGAAGTTGGCCGAAAGCTATTTCAGTAGGAAGGGCAACCTCTGGCGCGGCGGAAAAACCCGTAAGTTCAATGCCCAGAAACCTGAAGTAGGTGTCAAATTGCTTCTCTAAGTAATCCAACTCAAATACAAATCATGACTGACTCCTAATAAGCTAGCTGTAGTGAGGGATGTGTGCCGAAAGCTATTTCAGTAGGAAGGGCAACCTTTGGCGCGGCGGAAAAAAACCGTAAGTTCAATGCCCAGAAAACTGAAGTAGGTTTCAAATTGCTTCTCTTTCTCCTCCGACTCAAATATAAGTCATGACTGACCCCTAATAGGCTAGCTGTAGTGAGGGAAGTTGGCCGATAGCTATTTCAGTAAGAAGGGCAACCTCTGGCTCGGCAGTAAAACTCGTAAGTTCAATGCCCAGAAAACTGAAGTAGGTTTCAAATTGCTTCCCTTATTCTTCCGACTCAAATATGTCATGACTGACCCCTAATAGGCTAGCTGTAGTGAAAGAAGTTGGCCGAAAGCTATTTCACTAGGAAGGGCAACCTCTTGGGCGGTGGAAAAACCCGTAAATTCAATGCCCAGAAAACTGAAGTAGGTGTCAAATTGCTTCTCTAAGTAATCCAACTCAAATAAAAATCATGACTGACCCCTAATAAGCTAGCTGTAGTGAGGGAAGTGTGCCGAAAGCTATTTCAGTAGGAAGGGCAACCTTTGGCACGGCGGAAACACCCGTAAGTTCAATGCCCAGAAAACTGAAGTAGGTTTCAAATTGCTTCTCTAAGTAATCCAACTCAAATATAAGTCATGACTGACCCCTACACTCTAAAAAATTAAGGGTATAAAAGGGGTAGAAAAGGGGTATTTCTAGTGGTTAAAATAGCATACCCTATCGGGGTATATAAGAACTATAATATACCCTTTACAATATACCTATATCAAGGGTATAACATATACTTGAGATACCCTTACTTAGGGGTGTATCGTAGGTAAAGAATACCCTTTTACAGGGTATTCTATACGACATAAATACCCGTGTATATCAATTACAATTTTATAATTAACATCTATTCCACCATTATATAGGTGTAGTTATAGCTTATAAATATATAAAGTAATAAGGTCAATGATTTTAAAAGTTTGGTTTATCAATTTATTATTTCCATTACACTTGAAAATCAAAAGTATATATATAATATATAAAGAGTGATGGCAGAAGCTGCAAAGCAAACCGTACGCAGAAATCTGTGAAAAGAAAATATTTGTTAGTGTGTGTGTGCCTATATATATATATATATATATATATATATATATATATATATATATATATATATATATATATATATATATAGAAAAGAAAGGAAAAAATATCATGCACAAATACCTAACTGTCTGCTACCTCGGGTCAAACTGATTAAGAAATCATTGGCGTCAGTGTTTGCTTACAGACTACGCGTAATCGTAAAGTTATTAACGTTTAGCTGAATACGTTGTTTATGGTTTTTTCCTCCCAGACAGCTTGACGCTCACGCTCTCTCTCTCTCTCTCTCTCTCTCTCTCTCTCTCTCTCTCTCTCTCTCTCATAATTAAGTACTAATGATAATTTCTTACTTATTTTCCCCGGTGTTAGTAATAATGATTTTTTAGACTATCACAGCCTGAATGCAAAACTAATGATGATGTCTGACAATTTTTATTCGTAACGTTGAAGTAGGAAATAATGTTAAGTATGGTAGTTTTGACTTTTAAAATACTGCAGAAATAATGGGGATGAGTAACCTAAAATTTATTCAAGGCAGCATTTCAGATAATAAGAAACATACATACCACATTTTATCATACGTAAAATTATGGTAAAAAGTGTTATAGGTCACATAAATACCAGAGTCAATGCAAAAACCATAATAATAAAAACAATATAATAATAATATAAGGAGTATAATAATAATAATAATAGTAATAATAGTAAAAAGAGTAAAGGAATAATAATAATCATAGCAATATTATTATTATCATTTTATATTGATATCAAAATTATAATAATAATAATAATAATAATAATAATAATAATAATAATAATAATAATAATAATAATAATAATAACAGTAAAATTAAATGAGATTATGGAAATCAGTCAGCGAGAGACAGAGGGGAGAAAGAATTCGCCTGGCGAGAGAGAGGGAGGACTTGTCTCAGTTGTAGTGACGTCACATGTCACATTAATAACGGCTATCCGAGAGAAAGCTGTACATGAGTTGACAAAGAGCAATTTCATATATATATATATATATATATATATATATATATATATATATATATATATATATATATATATATATATATATATATATATATACTTATATATATATATATATATATATATATATATATATATATATATATATATAAGATTAATTGAATTATTATAACTAAAGAAGTTACTAAAGTCTACTAAGTAGTATGTCAAAAGGCTTCGTCTCTGTTTTAACCACCTTTCAGTGCAAACCACCACGTAGGTATATGCTATTTAGAATCATTGTCAAAACGAAATAAAATAATGTAAGTGTCATTCTCGAATAGTTGTGGTTCTTTCACCATAGTTATGACATGCAACAGAGACGTATATAGCCGCGTATTTGTATGGTAAACCGCCGCCTTTTTATAAGCATCTACTGGCGTTTTTCTTTCAAGTCAGAGTTGGCGGTATATATACATGTTGGGGACCACTGTCTATGCTTGCATAGATGGACAGTTAGTGTTCTTACCTTGGTTAGCAGTTAACAGGTGAAATGCAGTGTAGATATTATAATCCCGATGACGCTAATTGGAGCAATTCATCTTCACTGCAGAGCAGACGAGAGTCCAGACGCCACTGAAATTTCCCGCCAAATTCCCGGGGTCTCGAAGAATCTCGAGACGGCAACAATACAAATTGCCAAGTACCGCATTTTGTAGGAACTTGCTTCAAAACTATCCATAACTCAAAACCAATATGTTGTTCGTAACTTTTTTGGTGCATTACACTATCAGTGTAACAATATGGTTATTTAATACAGAGTAAAAGTTCATTTCATGACATGATCACACAAACTTACCAAGCCCATTTTAAGACAAAGTACAATAGAGGGTATATTATTCACAAAAAATACCCTGCCTCCAGGTGTTGAGGGGTATATTTGAGCCTTAGGGTGTTTTACATGTATTTAAACCCCAGCTCAATCGTTATACCCTTTCTGTACCTTGAACTTTTTACAGTGTAATAAGGTAGCTGTAGTGAGGGAAGTGTGCCGAAAGCTATTTCAATAGGAAGGGCAACCTCTGGCACGGCGGAAAAACCCGTAAGTTCAATGCCCAGAAAACTGAAGTAGGTTTCAAATTGCTTCTCTAAGTAATCCAACACAAATACAAGTAATGATTGACCCCTAATAAGATAGCTGTAGTGAGGGAAGTTGGCCGAAAGCTATTTAACTAGGAAGTGCAACCTCTGACGCGGCAGAAAAACCCGTAAGTTCAATGCCCAGAAAACTGAAGGAGGTTTCAAATTGCTTCCCTTATTCTTCCGACTCAAATATAAGTCATGACTGACCCCTAATAGGCTAGCTGTAGTGAGCGAAGTTGGCCGAAAGCTATTTTAGTGGGAAGGGCAACCTCTGGCGTGACGGAAAAACCCGTAAGTTCAATGCCCAGAAAACTGAAGTAGGTTTCAAATTGCTTCCTTTATTCTTCCGACTCAAATATAAATCATGACTGACCCCTAATAGGCTAGCTGTAGTGAGGGAAGTTGGCCGAAAGCTATTTCAGTAGGAAGGGCAACCTCTGGCGCTGCGGAAAAATCCGTAAGTTCAATGCCCAGAAAATTGAAGTAGGTGTCAAATTGCTTCCCATATTTTTCCAACTCAAATATAAGTCATGACTGACCCCTAATAGGCTAGCTGTAGTGAGGGAAGTTGGTCGAAAGCTATTTCAGTAGGAAGGGCAACCTCTGGCGCGGCGGAAAAACCCGTAAGTTCAATGCCCAGAAAACTGAAGTAGGTTTCAAATTGCTTCTCTTATTCTTCCGACTCAAATATAAGTCATGACTGACCCTTAATAGCCTAGCTGTATTGAGGGAAGTCTGCTGAAAGCTATTTCAGTAGGAAGGGCAACCTCTGGCGCGGCTGAAAAACCCGTAAGTTCAATGCCCAGAAAACTGAAGTAGGTTTCAAATTTCTTCTCTTATTCTTCCGACTCAAATATAAGTCATGACTGACCCCTAATAGGCTAGCTGTAGTGAGGGAAGTTGGCCGAAAGCTATTTCAGTAGGAAGGGCAACCTCTGGCGCGGCGGAAAAACCCGTAAGTTCAATGCCCAGAAAACTGAAGTAGGTTTCAAATTGCTTCCCTTATTCTTCCGACTCAAATATAAGTCATGACTGACCCCTAATAGGCTAGCTGTAGTGAGGGAAGTTGGCCGAAAGCTATTTCAGTAGGAAGGGCAACCTCTGGCGCGGCGGAAAAACCCGTAAGTTCAATGCCAAGAAAACTGAAGTAGGTTTCAAATTGCTTCTCTATGTAATCCAACTCAAATACAAGTCATGACTGACCCCTAATAAGCTAGCTGTAGTGAGGGAAGTTGGGCGAAAGCTATTTCAGTAGGAAGGGCAACCTCTGGCACGGCGGAAAAACCCGTAAGTTCAATGCCCACAAAACTGAAGTAGGTGTCAAATTGCTTCTCTAAGTAATCCAACTGAAATACAAATCATGACTGACTCCTAATAAGCTAGCTGTAGTGAGGGAAGTGTGCCGAAAGCTATTTCAGTAGGAAGGGCAACCTTTGGCGCGGCGGAAAAAACCCGTAAGTTCAATGCCCTGAAAACTGAAGTAGGTTTCAAATTGCTTCTCTTTTCTTCCGACTCAAATATAAGTCATGACTGACCCCTAATAGGCTAGCTGTAGTGAAGGAAGTTGGCCGATAGCTATTTCAGTAAGAAGGGCAACCTCTGGCTCGGCGGAAAAACCCGTAAGTTCAATGCCCAGAAAACTGAAGTAGGTTTCAAATTGCTTCCGTAATTCTTCTGACTCAAATATGTCATGACTGACCCCTAATAGGCTAGCTGTAGTGAGGGAAGTTGGCCGAAAGCTATTTCAGTAGGAAGGGCAACCTCTGGCGCGGCGGAAAAACCCATAAGTTCAATGCCCAGAAAACTGAAGTAGGTTTCAAATTGCTTCTCTTATTCTTCCGACGCAAATATAAGTCATGACTGACCCCTAATAGGCTAGCTGTAGTGAGGGAAGTTGGCTGAAAGTTATTTCAGCAGGAAGGGCTACCTCTGGCGCGGCGGAAAAACCCGTAAGTTCAATGCCCAGAAAACTGAAGTAGGTGTCAAATTGCTTCTATTATTCTTCCGACTCAAATATAAGTCTTGACTGACCCCTAATAGGCTAGCTGTAGTGAAGGAAGTTGGCCGAAAGCTATTTCAGTAGGAAGGGCAACCTCTGGCGCGGCGGAAAAACCCGTAAGTTCAATGCCCAGAAAACTGAAGTAGGTTTCAAATTGCTTCTCTATGTAATCCAACTCAAATACAAGTCATGACTGACCCCTAATAAGCTAGCTGTAGTGAGGGAAGTTGGCCGAAAGCTATTTCAGTAGGAAGGGCAACCTCTGGCGCGGCGGAAAAACCCGTAAGTTCAATGCCCAGAAATCTGAAGTAGGTGTCAAATTGCTTCTCTAAGTAATCCAACTCAAATACAAATCATGACTGACTCCTAATAAGCTAGCTGTAGTGAGGAAAGTGTGCCAAAAGCTATTTCAGTAGGAAGCGCAACCTTTGGCGCGGCGGAAAAAACCCGTAAGTTCAATGCCCAGAAAACTGAAGTAGGTTTCAAATTGCTTCTCTTATTCTTCCGACTCAAATATAAGTCATGACTGACCCCTAATAGGCTAGCTGTAGGGAGGGAAGTTGGCAGAAAGTTATTTCAGTAGGAAGAGCAACGTCTGGCGCGGCGGAAAATCCCGTAAGTTCAATGCCCAGAAAACTGAAGTAGGTTTCTAATTGCTTCTCTTATTCTTCCGACTCAAATATAAGTCTTGACTGACCCCTAATAGGCTAGCTGTAGTGAGGGAAGTTGGCCAAAAGCTATTTCAGTAGGAAGGGCAACCTCTGGCGAGGCGGAAAAACCCGTAAGTTCAATGACCAGAAAACTGAAGTAGGTTTCAAAACGCTTCCCTTATTCTTCCGACTCAAATATAAGTCATGACTGACCCCTAATAGGCTAGCTGTAGTGAGGGAAGTTGGCCGAAAACTTTTTCAGTAGGAAGGGCAACCTCTGGCGCGGCGGAGAAACCCGTAAGTTCAATGCCCAGAAAACTGAAGTAGGTGTCAAATTGCTTCCCTTATTCTTCCGACTCAAATATAAGTCATGACTGACCCCTAATAGGCTAGCTGTAGTGAGGGAAGTTGGCCAAAAGCTATTTCAGTAGGAAGGGCAACCTCTAGCGCGGTGGAAAAACCAGTAAGTTCAATGCCCAAAAAAACTGAAGTAGGTTTCAAATTGCTTCCCTTATTCTTCCGACTCAAATATAAGTCATGACTGACCCTTAATAGGCTAGCTGTAGTGAGGGAAGTTGGCCGAAAGCTATTTCAGTAGGAAGGGCAACATCTGGCGAGGCGGAAAAACCTGTAAGTTCAATGCCCAGAAAACTGAAGTAGGTTTCAAAACGCTTCTCTAAGTAATCCAACTCAAATACAAATCATGACTGACTCCTAATAAGCTAGCTGTAGTGAGGGAAGTGCGCTGAAAGCTATTTCAGTAGGAAGGGCAACCTTTGGCGCGGCGGAAAAAACCCGTAAGTTCAATGCCCAGAAAACTGAAGTAGGTTTCAAATTGCTTCTCTTTTCTTCCGACTCAAATATAAGTCATGACTGACCCCTAATAGGCTAGCTGTAGTGAGGGAAGTTGGCCGATAGATATTTCAGTAAGAAGAGCAACCTCTGGCTCGGCAGAAAAACCCGTAAGTTCAATGCCCAGAAAACTGAAGTAGGTTTCAAATTGCTTCCGTAATTCTTCTGACTCAAATATGTCATGACTGACCCCTAATAGGCTAGCTGTAGTGAGGGAAGTTGGCCGAAAGCTATTTCAGTAGGAAGGGCAACCTCTGGCGTGGCGGAAAAACCCATAAGTTCAATGCCCAGAAAACTGAAGTAGGTTTCAAATTGCTTCTCTTATTCTTCCGACTCAAATATAAGTCATGACTGACCCCTAATAGGCTAGCTGTAGTGAGGGAAGTTGGCTGAAAGTTATTTCAGTAGGAAGGGCAACCTCTGGCGCGGCGGAAAAACCCGTAAGTTCAACGCCCAGAAAACTGAGTAGGTTTCAAATTGCTTCTCTTATTCTTCCGACTCAAATATGAGTCACGACTGACCCCTAATAGGCTAGCTGTAGTGAGGGAAGTTGGCCGAAAGCTATTTCAGTAGGAAGGGCAACCTCTGGCGCGTCGGAAAAACCCGTAAGTTCAATGCCCAGAAAACTGAAGTAGGTTTCAAATTGCTTCTCTATGAAATCCAACTCAAATACAAGTCATGACTGACCCCTAATAAGCTAGCTGTAGTGAGGGATGTGTGCCGAAAGCTATTTCAGTAGGAAGGGCAACCTTTGGCGCGGCGGAAAAAACCCGTAAGTTCAATGCCCAGAAAACTGAAGTAGGTTTCAAATTGCTTCTCTTTCTCCTCCGACTCAAATATAAGTCATGACTGACCCCTAATAGGCTAGCTGTAGTGAAGGAAGTTGGCCGATAGCTATTTCAGTAAGAAGGGCAACCTCTGGCTCGGCAGTAAAACTCGTAAGTTCAATGCCCAGAAAACTGAAGTAGGTTTCAAATTGCTTCCCTTATTCTTCCGACTCAAATATGTCATGACTGACCCCTAATAGGCTAGCTGTAGTGAAAGAAGTTGGCCGAAAGCTATTTCACTAGGAAGGGCAACCTCTGGCGCGGCGGAAAAACCCATAAGTTCAATGCCCAGAAAACTGAAGTAGGTTTCAAATTGCTTCTCTTATTCTTCCGACTCAAATATAAGTCATGACTGACCCCTAATAGGCTAGCTGTAGTGAGGGAAGTTGGCTAAAAGTTATTTCAGTAGGAAGGGCAACATCTGGCGAGGCGGAAAATCCCGTAAATTCAATGCCCAGAAAACTGAAGTAGGTTTCTAATTGCTTCTCTTATTCTTCCGCCTCAAATATAAGTCTTGACTGACCCCTAAGAGGCTAGCTGTAGTGAGGGAAGTTGGCCGAAAGCTATTTCAGTAGGAAGGGCAACCTCTGGCGCGGCGGAAAAACCCGTAAGTTCAATGCCCAAAAAAACTGAAGTAGGTTTCAAATTGCTTCCCTTATTCTTACAACTCAAATATAAGTCATGACTGACCCTTAATAGGCTAGCTGTAGTGAGGGAAGTTGGCTGAAAGCTATTTCAGTAGGAAGGGCAACCTCTGGCGAGGCGGAAAAACCCGTAAGTTCAATGCCCAGAAAACTGAAGTAGGTTTCAAAACGCTTCCTTTATTCTTCCGACTCAAATATAAGTCATGACTGACCCCTAATAGGCTAGCTGTAGTGAGGGAAGTTGGCCAAAAGCTATTTCAGTAGGAAGGGCAACCTCTGGCGCGGCGGAGAAACCCGTAAGTTCAATGCCCAGAAAACTGAAGTAGGTGTCAAATTGCTTCCCTTATTCTTCCGACTCAAATATAAGTCATGACTGACCCCTAATAGACTAGCTGTAGTGAGGGAAGTTGGCCAAAAGCTATTTCAGTAGGAAGGGCAACCTCTGGCGCGGCGGAAAAACCAGTAAGTTCAATGCCCAAAAAAACTGAAGTAGGTGTCAAATTGCTTCCCTTATTCTTCCGACTCAAATATAAGTCATGACTGACCCTTAATAGGCTAGCTGTAGTGAGGGAAGTTGGCCGAAAGCTATTTCAGTAGGAAGGGCAACCTCTGGCGCGGCGGAAAAACCTGTAAGTTCAATGCCCAGAAAACTGAAGTAGGTTTCAAAACGCTTCCCTTATTCTTCCGACTCAAATATAAGTCATGACTGACCCCTAATAGGCTAGCTGTAGTGAGGGAACCCGTAAGTTCAATGCCCAGAAAACTGAAGTAGGTGTCAAATTGCTTCTCTAAGTAATCCAACTCAAATACAAATCATGACTGACTCCTAATAAGCTAGCTGTAGTGAGGGAAGTGTGCCGAAAGCTATTTCAGTAGGAAGGGCAACATTTGGCGCGGCGGAAAAAACCCGTAAGTTCAATGCCCAGAAAACTGAAGTAGGTTTCAAATTGCTTCTCTTTTCTTCCGACTCAAATATAAGTCATGACTGACCCCTAATAGGCTAGCTGTAGTGAGGGAAGTTGGCCGATAGATATTTCAGTAAGAAGAGCAACCTCTGGCTCGGCGGAAAAACCCGTAAGTTCAATGCCCAGAAAACTGAAGTAGGTTTCAAGTTGCTTCCGTAATTCTTTTGACTCAAATATGTCATGACTGACCCCTAATAGGCTAGCTGTAGTGAGGGAAGTTGGCCGAAAGCTATTTCAGTAGGAAGGGCAACCTCTGGCGCGGCGGAAAAACCCATAAGTTCAATGCCCAGAAAACTGAAGTAGGTTTCAAATTGCTTCTCTTATTCTTCCGACTCAAATATAAGTCATGACTGACCCCTAATAGGCTAGCTGTAGTGAGGGAAGTTGGCTGAAAGTTATTTCAGTAGGAAGGGCAACCTCTGGCGGGGCGGAAAAACCCGTAAGTTCAACGCCCAGAAAACTGAAGTAGGTTTCAAATTGCTTCTCTTATTCTTCCGACTCAAATATAAGTCACGACTGACCCCTAATAGGCTAGCTGTAGTGAGGGAAGTTGGCCGAAAGCTATTTCAGTAGGAAGGGCAACCTTTGGCGCGTCGGAAAAACCCGTAAGTTCAATGCCCAGAAAACTGAAGTAGGTTTCAAATATCTTCTCTATGAAATCCAACTCAAATACAAGTCATGACTGACCCCTAATAAGCTAGCTGTAGTGAGGGAAGTTGGCCGAAAGCTATTTCAGTAGGAAGGGCAACCTCTGGCGCGGCGGAAAAACCCGTAAGTTCAATGCCCAGAAATCTGAAGTAGGTGTCAAATTGCTTCTCTAAGTAATCCAACTCAAATACAAATCATGACTGACTCCTAATAAGCTAGCTGTAGTGAGGGAAGTGTGCCGAAAGCTATTTCAGTAGGAAGGGCAACCTTTGGCGCAGCGGAAAAAACCCGTAAGTTCAATGCCCAGAAAACTGAAGTAGGTTTCAAATTTCTTCTCTTTCTCCTCCGACTCAAATATAAGTCATGACTGACCCCTAATAGGCTAGCTGTAGTGAGGGAAGTTGGCCGATAGCTATTTCAGTAAGAAGGGCAACCTCTGGCTCGGCAGTAAAACCCGTAAGTTCAATGCCCAGAAAACTGAAGTAGGTTTCAAATTGCTTCCCTTATTCTTCCGACTCAAATATGTCATGACTGACCCCTAATAGGCTAGCTGTAGTGAAAGAAGTTGGCCGAAAGCTATTTCACTAGGAAGGGCAACCTCTGGCGCGGCGGAAAAACCCATAAGTTCAATGCCCAGAAAACTGAAGTAGGTTTCAAATTGCTTCTCTTATTCTTCCTACTCAAATATAAGTCATTACTGACCCCTAATAGGCTAGCTGTAGTGAGGGAAGTTGGCTGAAAGTTATTTCAGTAGGAAGGGCAACATCTGGCGCGGCGGAAAATCCCGTAAATTCAATGCCCAGAAAACTGAAGTAGGTTTCTAATTGCTTCTCTTATTCTTCCGACTCAAATATAAGTCTTGACTGACCCCTAATAGGCTAGCTGTAGTGAGGGAAGTTGGCCGAAAGCTATTTCAGTAGGAAGGGCAACCTCTGGCGCGGCGGAAAAACCCGTAAGTTCAATGCCCAAAAAAACTGAAGTAGGTTTCAAATTGCTTCCCTTATTCTTCCGACTCAAATATAAGTCATGACTGACCCTTAATAGGCTAGCTGTAGTGAGGGAAGTTGGCTGAAAGCTATTTCAGTAGGAAGGGCAACCTCTGGCGAGGCGGAAAAACCCGTAAGTTCAATGCCCAGAAAACTGAAGTAGGTTTCAAAACGCTTCCTTTATTCTTCCGACTCAAATATAAGTCATGACTGACCCCTAATAGGCTAGCTGTAGTGAGGGAAGTTGGCCAAAAGCTTTTTCAGTAGGAAGGGCAACCTCTGGCGCGGCGGAGAAACCTGTAAGTTCAATGCCCAGAAAACTGAAGTAGGTGTCAAATTGCTTCCCTTATTCTTCCGACTCAAATATAAGTCATGACTGACCCCTAATAGGCTAGCTGTAGTGAAGGAAGTTGGCCGAAAGCTATTTCAGTAGGAAGGGCAACCTCTGGCGCGGCGGAAAAACCAGTAAGTTCAATGCCGTAAAAAACTGAAGTAGGTTTCAAATTGCTTCCCTTATTCTTCCGACTCAAATATAAGTCATGACTGACCCTTAATAGGCTAGCTGTAGTGAGGGAAGTTGGCCGAAAGCTATTTCAGTAGGAAGGGCAACCTCTGGCAAGCGGAAAAACCCGTAAGTTCAATGCCCAGAAAACTGAAGTAGGTTACAATTTTCTTCTCTTATTCTTCCGACTCAAATATGTCATGACTGACCCCTAATAGGCTAGCTGTAGTGAGGGAAGTTGGCCAAAAGCTATTTCACTAGGAAGGGCAACCTCTGGCGCGGCGGAAAAACCCGTAAGTTCAATGCCCTGAAAATTGAAGTAGGTTTCAAATTGCTTCCCTTATTCTTCCGACTCAAATATAAGTCATGACTGACCCCTAATAGGCTAGCTGTAGTGAGGGAAGTTGGCCGAAAGCTATTTCAGTAGGAAGGGCAACCTCTGGCGCAGCGGAAAAGACCGTAAGTTCAATGCCCTGAAAACTGAAGTAGGTTTCAAATTGCTTCCCTTATTCTTCCGACACGAATATAAGTCATGACTGACCCCTAATAGGCTAGCTGTCGTGAGGGAAGTTGGCCGAAAGCTATTTCAGTAGGAAGGGCAACCTCTGGCGCGGCGGAAAAACCCGTAAGTTCAATGCCCAGAAAACTGAAGTAGGTTTCAAATTGCTTTTCTTATTCTTCTGACTCAAATATAAGTCATGACAGACCCCTAATAGGCTAGCTGTAATGAGGGAAGTTGGCCGAAAGCTATTTCAGTAGGAAGGGCGACCTCTGGCGCGGCGGAAAAACCCGTAAGTTTAATGCCCAGAAAACTGAAGTAGGTTTCAAATTGCTTCCCTTATTCTTCCGTCTCAAATATAAGTCATGACTGACCCCTAATAGGCTAGTTGTAGTGAGGGAAGTTGGCCGAAAGCTATTTCAGTAGGAAGGTCAACCTCTGGCGCGGCGGAAAAACCCGTGAGTACAATGCCCAGAAAACTGAAATAGGTGTCAAATTGCTTCTCTAAGTAATCCAACTCAAATACAAATCATGACTGACCCCTAATAGGCTAGCTGTAGTGAGGGAAGTGTGCCGAAAGCTATTTCAGTAGGAAGGGCAACCTTTGGCGCGGCGGAAAAACCTGTAAGTTCAATGCCCAGAAAACTGAAGTAGGTTTCAAATTGCTTCTCTAAGTAATCCAACTCAAATATAAGTTATGACTGACCCCTAATAAGGTAGCTGTAGTAAGGGAAGTTAGCCGAAAGCTATTTCAGTAGGAAGGGCAACCTCTGGCCCGGCGGAAAAACCCGTAAGTTCAATGCCCAGAAAACTGAAGTAGGTTTCAAATTCCTTCTCTAAGTAATCCAACACAAATACAAGTCATGATTGACCCCTAATAGGCTAGCTGTAGTGAGGGAAGTTGGCCAAAAGCTATTTAACTAGGAAGGGCAATCTCTGACGCAGCAAAAAAACCCATAAGTTCAATGCCCAGAAAACTGAAGTAGGTTTCAAATAGCTTCCCTTATTCTTCCGACTCAAATATAAGTCATGACTGACCCTTAATAGGCTAGCTGTGGTGAGGGAAGTTGGCCGAAAGCTAATTCAGTAGGAAGGGCAACCTCTGGCGCGGTGGAAAAACCTGTAAGTTCAATGCCCAGAAAACTGAAGTAGGTTTCAAATTGCTTCCTTTATTAATCCAACTCAAATATAAGTCATGACTGACCCCTAATAGGCTTGCTGTATTGAGGGAAGTTGGCCGAAAGCTATTTCAGTAGGAAGGGCAACGTCTGGCGCGGCGGAAAAGCCCGTAAGTTCAATGCCCAGAAAACTGAAGTAGGTTTCAAATTACTTCCCTTATTTTTCCAACTAAAATATAAGTCATGACTGACCCCTAATAAGCTAGCTCTAGTGAGGGAAGTTGGCCGAAAGCTATTTCAGTAGGAAGGGCTACCTCTGGCGCGGCGGAAAAACCCGTAAGTTCAATGCCCAGAAAACTGAAGTAGGTTTCAAATTGGCTCTCTTATTCTTCCGACTCAAATATAAGTCATGACTGACCCCTAATAGGCTAGCTGTAGTGAGGGAAGTGTGCCGAAAGCTATTTCAGTAGGAAGGGCAACCTCTGGCGCGGGGGAAAAACCCGTAAGTTCAATGCCCAGAAAACTGAAGTAGGTTACAAATTTCTTCTCTTATTCTTCCGACTCAAATATAAGTCATGACTGACCCCTAATAGGCTAGCTCTAGTGAGGGAAGTTGGCCAAAAGCTATTTCAGTAGGAAGGGCAACCTCTGGCGCGGCGGAAAAACCAGTAAGTTCAATGCCCAAAAAAACTGAAGTAGGTTTCAAATTGCTTCCCTTATTCTTCCGACTCAAATATAAGTCATGACTGACCCTTAATAGGCTAGCTGTAGTGAGGGAAGTTGGCCGAAAGCTATTTCAGTAGGAAGGGCAACCTCTGGCGAGGCGGAAAAACCTATAAGTTTAATGCCCAGAAAACTGAAGTAGATTTCAAAACGCTTCCCTTATTCTTCCGACTCAAATATAAGTCATGACTGACCCCTAATAGGCTAGCTGTAGTGAGGGAACCCGTAAGTTCAATGCCCAGAAAACTGAAGTAGGTGTCAAATTGCTTCTCTAAGTAATCCAACTCAAATACAAATCATGACTGACTCCTAATAAGCTAGCTGTAGTGAGGGAAGTGTGCCGAAAGCTATTTCAGTAGGAAGGGCAACCTTTGGCGCGGCGGAAAAAACCCGTAAGTTCAATGCCCAGAAAACTGAAGTAGGTTTCAAATTGCTTCTCTTTTCTTCCGACTCAAATATAAGTCATGACTGACCCCTAATAGGCTAGCTGTAGTGAGGGAAGTTGGCCGATAGCTATTTCAGTATGAAGGGCAACCTCTGGCTCGGCAGTAAAACCCGTAAGTTCAATGCCCAGAAAACTGAAGTAGATTTCAAATTGCTTCCCTTATTCTTCCGACTCAAATATGTCATGACTGACCCCTAATAGGCTAGCTGTAGTGAAAGAAGTTGGCCGAAAGCTATTTCACTAGGAAGGGCAACCTCTGGCGCGGCGGAAAAACCCATAAGTTCATTGCCCAGAAAACTGAAGTAGGTTTCAAATTGCTTCTCTTATTCTTCCGACTCAAATATAAGTCATGACTGACCCCTAATAGGCTAGCTGTAGTGAGGGAAGTTGGCCGAAAGCTATTTCAGTAGGAAGGGCAACCTCTGGCGCGGCGGAAAAACCCGTAAGTTCAATGCCCAAAAAAACTGAAGTAGGTTTCAAATTGCTTCCCTTATTCTTCCGACTTAAATATAAGTCATGACTGACCCTTAATAGGCTAGCTGTAGTGAGGGAAGTTGGCTGAAAGCTATTTCAGTAGGAAGGGCAACATCTGGCGAGGCGGAAAAACCCGTAAGTTCAATGCCCAGAAAACTGAAGTAGGTTTCAAAACGCTTCCTTTATTCTTCCGACTCAAATATAAGTCATGACTGACCCCTAATAGGCTAGCTGTAGTGAGGGAAGTTGGCCAAAAGCTTTTTCAGTAGGAAGGGCAACCTCTGGCGCAGCGGAGAAACCCGTAAGTTCAATGCCCAGAAAACTGAAGTAGGTGTCAAATTGCTTCCCTTATTCTTCCGACTCAAATATAAGTCTTGACTGACCCCTAATAGGCTAGCTGTAGTGAGGGAAGTTGGCCGAAAGCTATTTCAGTAGGAAGGGCAACCTCTGGCGCGGCGGAAAAACCAGTAAGTTCAATGCCGTAAAAAACTGAAGTAGGTTTCAAATTGCTTCCCTTATTCTTCCGACTCAAATATAAGTCATGACTGACCCTTAATAGGCTAGCTGTAGTGAGGGAAGTTGGCCGAAAGCTATTTCAGTAGGAAGGGCAACCTCTGGCGAGGCGGAAAAACCCGTAAGTTCAATGCCCAGAAAACTGAAGTAGGTTTCAAAACGCTTCCCTTATTCTTCCGACTCAAATATAAGTCATGACTGACCCCTAATAGGCTAGCTGTAGTGAGGGAAGTTGGCCGAAAGCTTTTTCAGTAGGAAGGGCAACCTCTGGCGCGGCGGAGAAACCCGTAAGTTCAATGCCCAGAAAACTGAAGACGGTGCCAAATTGCTTCCCTTATTCTTCCGACTCAAATATAAGTCATGACTGACCCCTAATAGGCTAGCTGTAGTGAGGGAAGTTGGCCGAAAGCTATTTCAGTAGGAAGGGCAACCTCTGGCGAGGCGGAAAAACCCGTAAGTTCAATGCCCAGAAAACTGAAGTAGGTTTCAAATTACTTCCGTTATTCTTCCAACTCAAATATGTCATGACTGACCCTTAATAGGCTAGCTGTAGTGAGGGAAGTTGGCCAAAAGCTATTTCACTAGGAAGGGCAACCTCTGGCGCGGCGGAAAAACCCGTAAGTTCAATGCCCAGAAAATTGAAGTAGGTTTCAAATTGCTTCCCTTATTCTTCCGACTCAAATATTAGTCATGACTGACCCCTAATAGGCTAGCTGTAGTGAGGGAAGTGTGCCGAAAGCTATTTCAGTAGGAAGGGCAACCTTTGGCGCGGCGGAAAAACCTGTAAGTTCAATGCCCAGAAAACTGAAGTAGGTTTCAAATTGCTTCTCTAAGTAATCCAACTCAAATATAAGTTATGACTGACCCCTAATAAGGTAGCTGTAGTAAGGGAAGTTAGCCGAAAGCTATTTCAGTAGGAAGGGCAACCTCTGGCCCGGCGGAAAAACCCGTAAGTTCAATGCCCAGAAAACTGAAGTAGGTTTCAAATTCCTTCTCTAAGTAATCCAACACAAATACAAGTCATGATTGACCCCTAATAGGCTAGCTGTAGTGAGGGAAGTTGGCCAAAAGCTATTTAACTAGGAAGGGCAATCTCTGACGCAGCAAAAAAACCCATAAGTTCAATGCCCAGAAAACTGAAGTAGGTTTCAAATAGCTTCCCTTATTCTTCCGACTCAAATATAAGTCATGACTGACCCTTAATAGGCTAGCTGTGGTTAGGGAAGTTGGCCGAAAGCTAATTCAGTAGGAAGGGCAACCTCTGGCGCGGTGGAAAAACCTGTAAGTTCAATGCCCAGAAAACTGAAGTAGGTTTCAAATTGCTTCCTTTATTAATCCAACTCAAATATAAGTCATGACTGACCCCTAATAGGCTTGCTGTATTGAGGGAAGTTGGCCGAAAGCTATTTCAGTAGGAAGGGCAACGTCTGGCGCGGCGGAAAAGCCCGTAAGTTCAATGCCCAGAAAACTGAAGTAGGTTTCAAATTACTTCCCTTATTTTTCCAACTAAAATATAAGTCATGACTGACCCCTAATAAGCTAGCTCTAGTGAGGGAAGTTGGCCGAAAGCTATTTCAGTAGGAAGGGCTACCTCTGGCGCGGCGGAAAAACCCGTAAGTTCAATGCCCAGAAAACTGAAGTAGGTTTCAAATTGGCTCTCTTATTCTTCCGACTCAAATATAAGTCATGACTGACCCCTAATAGGCTAGCTGTAGTGAGGGAAGTGTGCCGAAAGCTATTTCAGTAGGAAGGGCAACCTCTGGCGCGGGGGAAAAACCCGTAAGTTCAATGCCCAGAAAACTGAAGTAGGTTACAAATTTCTTCTCTTATTCTTCCGACTCAAATATAAGTCATGACTGACCCCTAATAGGCTAGCTGTAGTGAGGGAAGTTGGCCAAAAGCTATTTCAGTAGGAAGGGCAACCTCTGGCGCGGCGGAAAAACCAGTAAGTTCAATGCCCAAAAAAACTGAAGTAGGTTTCAAATTGCTTCCCTTATTCTTCCGACTCAAATATAAGTCATGACTGACCCTTAATAGGCTAGCTGTAGTGAGGGAAGTTGGCCGAAAGCTATTTCAGTAGGAAGGGCAACCTCTGGCGAGGCGGAAAAACCTATAAGTTTAATGCCCAGAAAACTGAAGTAGATTTCAAAACGCTTCCCTTATTCTTCCGACTCAAATATAAGTCATGACTGACCCCTAATAGGCTAGCTGTAGTGAGGGAACCCGTAAGTTCAATGCCCAGAAAACTGAAGTAGGTGTCAAATTGCTTCTCTAAGTAATCCAACTCAAATACAAATCATGACTGACTCCTAATAAGCTAGCTGTAGTGAGGGAAGTGTGCCGAAAGCTATTTCAGTAGGAAGGGCAACCTTTGGCGCGGCGGAAAAAACCCGTAAGTTCAATGCCCAGAAAACTGAAGTAGGTTTCAAATTGCTTCTCTTTTCTTCCGACTCAAATATAAGTCATGACTGACCCCTAATAGGCTAGCTGTAGTGAGGGAAGTTGGCCGATAGCTATTTCAGTATGAAGGGCAACCTCTGGCTCGGCAGTAAAACCCGTAAGTTCAATGCCCAGAAAACTGAAGTAGATTTCAAATTGCTTCCCTTATTCTTCCGACTCAAATATGTCATGACTGACCCCTAATAGGCTAGCTGTAGTGAAAGAAGTTGGCCGAAAGCTATTTCACTAGGAAGGGCAACCTCTGGCGCGGCGGAAAAACCCATAAGTTCATTGCCCAGAAAACTGAAGTAGGTTTCAAATTGCTTCTCTTATTCTTCCGACTCAAATATAAGTCATGACTGTCCCCTAATAGGCTAGCTGTAGTGAGGGAAGTTGGCCGAAAGCTATTTCAGTAGGAAGGGCAACCTCTGGCGCGGCGGAAAAACCCGTAAGTTCAATGCCCAAAAAAACTGAAGTAGGTTTCAAATTGCTTCCCTTATTCTTCCGACTTAAATATAAGTCATGACTGACCCTTAATAGGCTAGCTGTAGTGAGGGAAGTTGGCTGAAAGCTATTTCAGTAGGAAGGGCAACATCTGGCGAGGCGGAAAAACCCGTAAGTTCAATGCCCAGAAAACTGAAGTAGGTTTCAAAACGCTTCCTTTATTCTTCCGACTCAAATATAAGTCATGACTGACCCCTAATAGGCTAGCTGTAGTGAGGGAAGTTGGCCAAAAGCTTTTTCAGTAGGAAGGGCAACCTCTGGCGCGGCGGAGAAACCCGTAAGTTCAATGCCCAGAAAACTGAAGTAGGTGTCAAATTGCTTCCCTTATTCTTCCGACTCAAATATAAGTCTTGACTGACCCCTAATAGGCTAGCTGTAGTGAGGGAAGTTGGCCGAAAGCTATTTCAGTAGGAAGGGCAACCTCTGGCGCGGCGGAAAAACCAGTAAGTTCAATGCCGTAAAAAACTGAAGTAGGTTTCAAATTGCTTCCCTTATTCTTCCGACTCAAATATAAGTCATGACTGACCCTTAATAGGCTAGCTGTAGTGAGGGAAGTTGGCCGAAAGCTATTTCAGTAGGAAGGGCAACCTCTGGCGAGGCGGAAAAACCCGTAAGTTCAATGCCCAGAAAACTGAAGTAGGTTTCAAAACGCTTCCCTTATTCTTCCGACTCAAATATAAGTCATGACTGACCCCTAATAGGCTAGCTGTAGTGAGGGAAGTTGGCCGAAAGCTTTTTCAGTAGGAAGGGCAACCTCTGGCGCGGCGGAGAAACCCGTAAGTTCAATGCCCAGAAAACTGAAGAAGGTGCCAAATTGCTTCCCTTATTCTTCCGACTCAAATATAAGTCATGACTGACCCCTAATAGGCTAGCTGTAGTGAGGGAAGTTGGCCGAAAGCTATTTCAGTAGGAAGGGCAACCTCTGGCGAGGCGGAAAAACCCGTAAGTTCAATGCCCAGAAAACTGAAGTAGGTTTCAAATTACTTCCGTTATTCTTCCAACTCAAATATGTCATGACTGACCCCTAATAGGCTAGCTGTAGTGAGGGAAGTTGGCCAAAAGCTATTTCACTAGGAAGGGCAACCTCTGGCGCGGCGGAAAAACCCGTAAGTTCAATGCCCAGAAAATTGAAGTAGGTTTCAAATTGCTTCCCTTATTCTTCCGACTCAAATATTAGTCATGACTGACCCCTAATAGGCTAGCTGTAGTGAGGGAAGTTGGCCGAAAGCTATTTCAGTAAGAAGGGCAACCTCTGGCGCAGCGGAAAAACCCGTAAGTTCAATGCCCTGAAAACTGAAGTAGGTTTCAAATTGCTTCCCTTATTCTTCCGACACAAATATAAGTCATGACTGACCCCTAATAGGCTAGCTGTAGTGAGGAAAGTTGGCCGAAAGCTATTTCAGTAGGAAGGGCAACCTCTGGCGCGGCGGAAAAACCTGTAAGTTCAATGCCCAGAAAACTGAAGTAGGTTTCAAATTGCTTCTCTTATTCTTCCAACTCAAATATAAGTCATGACTGACCCCTAATAGGCTAGCTGTAGTGAGGGAAGTTGGCCGAAAGCTATTTCAGTAGGAAGGGCAACCTCTGGCGCGGCGGAAAAACCCGTAAGTTTAATGCCCAGAAAACTGAAGTAGGTTTCAAATTGCTTCCCTTATTCTTCCGACTCAAATATAAGTCATGACTGACCCCTAATAGGCTAGCTGTAGTGAGGGAAGTTGGCCGAAAGCTATTTCAGTAGGAAGGTCAACCTCTGGCGCGGCGGAAAAACCCGTAAGTTCAATGCCCAGAAAACTGAAGTAGGTGTCAAATTGCTTCTCTAAGTAATCCAACTCAAATACAAATCATGACTGACCCCTAATAGGCTAGCTGTAGTGAGGGAAGTGTGCCGAAAGCTATTTCAGTAGGAAGGGCAACCTTTGGCGCGGCGAAAAACCTGTAAGTTCAATGCCCAGAAAACTGAAGTAGGTTTCAAATTGCTTCTCTAAGTAATCCAACTCAAATATAAGTTATGACTGACCCCTAATAAGGTAGCTGTAGTAAGGGAAGTTAGCCGAAAGCTATTTCAGTAGGAAGGGCAACCTCTGGCACGGCGGAAAAACCCGTAAGTTCAATGCCCAGAAAACTGAAGTAGGTTTCAAATTCCTTCTCTAAGTAATCCAACACAAATACAAGTCATGATTGACCCCTAATTGGCTAGCTGTAGTGAAGGAAGTTGGCCGAAAGCTATTTAACTAGGAAGGGCAATCTCTGACGCAGCAGAAAAACTCATAAGTTCAAGACCCAGAAAACTGAAGTAGGTTTCAAATTGCTTCCCTTATTCTTCCGACTCAAATATAAGTCATGACTGACCACTAATAGGCTAGCTGTAGTGAGGGAAGTTGGCCGAAAGCTAATTCAGTAGGAAGGGCAACCTCTGGCGCGGTGGAAAAACCTGTAAGTTCAATGCCCAGAAAACTTAAGTAGGTTTCAAATTGCTTCCTTATTCTTCCAACTCAAATATAAGTCATGACTGACCCCTAATAGGCTTGCTGTATTGAGGGAAGTTGGCCGAAAGCTATTTCAGTAGGAAGGGCAACGTCTGGCGCGGCGGAAAAGCCCGTAAGTTCAATGCCCAGAAAACTGAAGTAGGTTTCAAATTACTTCCCTTATTTTTCCAACTAAAATTTAAGTCATGACTGACCCCTAATAAGCTAGCTCTAGTGAGGGAAGTTGGCCGAAAGCTATTTCAGTAGGAAGGGCAACCTCTGGCGCGGAGGAAAAACCCGTAAGTTCAATGCCCAGAAAACTGAAGTAGGTTTTAAATTGGCTCTCTTATTCTTCCGACTCAAATATAAGTCATGACTGACTCTAATAGGCTAGCTGTAGTGAGGGAAATGTGCCGAAAGCTATTTCAGTAGGAAGGGCAACCTCTGGCGCGGGGGAAAAACCCGTAAGTTCAATGCCCAGAAAACTGAAGTAGGTTTCAAATTTCTTCTCTTATTCTTCCGACTCAAATATAAGTCATGACTGACCCCTAATAGGCTAGCTGTAGTGAGGGAAGTTGGCCGAAAGCTATTTCAGTAGGAAGGGCAACCTCTGGCGCGGCGGAAAAACCCGTAAGTTCAATGCCCAGAAAACTGAAGTAGGTTTCAAATTGCTTCTCTATCTAATCCAACTCAAATACAAGTCATGACTGACCCCTAATAAGCTAGCTGTAGTGAGGGAAGTTGGCCGAAAGCTATTTCAGTAGGAAGGGCAACCTCTGGCGCGGCGGAAAAACCCGTAAGTTCAATGCCCAGAAAACTGAAGTAGGTGTCAAATTGCTTCTCTAAGTAATCCAACTCAAATACAAATCATGACTGACTCCTAATAAGGTAGCTGTAGTGAGGGAAGTGTGCCGAAAGCTATTTCAGTAGGAAGGGCAACCTTTGGCGCAGCGGAAAAAACCCGTAAGTTCAATGCCCAGAAAACTGAAGTAGGTTTCAAATTGCTTCTCTTTTTCTTCCGACTCAAATATAAGTCATGACTGACCCCTAAAAGGCTAGCTGTAGTGAGAGAAGTGTGCCGAAAGCTATTTCAGTAGGAAGGGCAACCTCTGGCGCGGCGGAGAAACCCGTAAGTTCAATGCCCAGAAAACTGAAGTAGGTGTCAAATTGCTTCCCTTATTCTTCCGACTCAAATATAAGTCATGACTGACCCCTAATAGGCTAGCTGTAGTGAGGGAAGTTGGCCGAAAGCTAATTCAGTATGAAGGGCAACCTCTGGCGCGGTGGAAAAACCTGTAAGTTCAATGCCCAGAAAACTGAAGTAGGTTTCAAATTGCTACCTTTATTCTTCCGACTCAAATATAAGTCATGACTGACCCCTAATAGGCTAGCTGTATTGAGGGAAGTTGGCTGAAAGCTATTTCAGTAGGAAGGGCAACCTCTGGCGCGGCGGAAAAACCCGTAAGTTCAATGCCCAGAAAACTGAAGTAGGTTTCAAATTACTTCCCTTATTTTTATAACTCAAATATTAGTCATGACTCACCCCTAATAGGCTAGCTGTAGTGAGGGAAGTTGGCCGAAAGTTATTTCAGTAGGAAGGGCAACCTCTGGCGCGCCGGAAAAACCCGTAAGTTCAACGACCAGAAAACTGAAGTAGGTTTCAAATTGCTTCTCTTATTCTTCCGACTCAAATATAAGTCATGACTGACCCCTAATAGGCTAGCTGTAGTGAGGGAAGTGTACCGAAAGCTATTTCAGTAGGAAGGGCAACCTCTGGCGCGGCTGAAAAACCCGTAAGTTCAATGCCCAGAAAACTGAAGTAGGTTTCAAATTTCTTCTCTTATTCTTCCGACTCAAATATAAGTCATGACTGACCCCTAATAGGCTAGCTGTAGTGAGGGAAGTTGGCCGAAAGCTATTTCAGTAGGAAGGGCAACCTCTGGCGCGGCGGAAAAACCCGTAAGTTCAATGCCCAGAAAACTGAAGTAGGTTTCAAATTGCTTCCCTTATTCTTCCGACTCAAATATAAATCGTGACTGACCCCTAATAGGCTAGCTGTAGTGAGGGAAGTTGGCCGAAAGCTATTTCAGTAGGAAGGGCAACATCTGGCGTGGTGGAAAAACCCGTAAGTTCAATGCCCAGAAAACTGAAGTAGGTTTCAAATTGCTTCTCTATCTAATCCAACTCAAATACAAGTCATGACTGACTCCTAATAAGCTAGCTGTAGTGAGGGAAGTTGGCCGAAAGCTATTTCAGTAGGAAGGGCAACCTCTGGCACGGCGGAAAAACCCGTAAGTTCAATGCCCAGAAAACTGAAGTAGGTGTCAAATTGCTTCTCTAAGTAATCCAACTCAAATACAAATCATGACTGACTCCTAATAAGCTAGCTGTAGTGAGGGAAGTGTGCCGAAAGCTATTTCAGTAGGAAGGGCAACCTTTGGCGCTGCGGAAAAAACCCGTAAGTTCAATGCCCAGAAAACTGAAGTAGGTTTCAAATTGCTTCTCTTTTTCTTCCAACTCAAATATAAGTCATGACTGACCCCTAATAGGCTAGCTGTAGTGAGGGAAGTTGGCCGATAGCTATTTCAGTAAGAAGGGCAACCTCTGGCGCGGCGGAAAAACCCGTAAGTTCAATGCCCAGAAAACTGAAGTAGGTGTCAAATTGCTTCCGTAATTCTTCTGACTCAAATATGTCATGACTGACCCCTAATAGGCTAGCAGTAGTGAGGGAAGTTGGCCGAAAGCTATTTCAGTAGGAAGGGCAACCTCTGGCGCGGCGGAAAAACCCATACGTTCAATGCCCAGAAAACTGAAGTAGGTTTCAAATTGTTTCTCTTATTCTTCCGACTCAAATATAAGTCATGACTGACCCCTAATAGGCTAGCTGTAGTGAGAGAAGTTGGCTGAAAGTTATTTCAGTAGGAAGGGCAACCTCTGGCGCGGCGGAAAAACCAGTAAGTTCAATGCCCAGAAAACTAAAGTTGGTTTCAAATTGCTTCTCTTATTCTTCCGACTCAAATATAAGTCATGACTGACCCCTAATAGGCTAGCTGTAGTGAGGGAAGTTGGCCGAAAGTCATTTCAGTAGGAAGGGCAACCTCTGGCGCGGCGGAAAAACCCGTAAGTTCAATGCCCAAAAAACTGAAGTAGGTTTCAAATTGCTTCCCTTATTCTTCCGACTCAAATATAAGTCATGACTGACCCCTAATAGGCTAGCTGTAGTGAGGGAAGTTGGCCGAAAGCAATTTCAGTAGGACGGGCAACCTCTGACGAGGCAGAAAAACCCGTAAGTTCAATGCCCAGAAAACTGAAGTAGGTTTCAAATTGCTTCTCTAAGTAATCCAACACAAATACAAGTCATGACTGACCCCTAATAGGCTAGCTGTAGTGAGGGAAGTTGGCCGAAAGCTATTTATCTAGGAAGGGCAACCTCTGACGCGGCAGAAAAACCCATAAGTTCAATGCCCAGAAAACTGAAGTAGGTTTCAAATTGCTTCCCTTATTCTTCCGACTCAAATATAAGTCATGACTGACCATTAATAGGCTAGCTGTAGTGAGGTAAGTTGGCCGAAAGCTATTTCAGTAGGAAGGGCAACCTCTGGCGCGGCGGAAAAACCCGTAAGTTCAATGCCCCTGAAAACTGAAGTAGGTTTCAAAACGCTTCCCTCATTCTTCCGACTCAAATATAAGTCATGACTGACCCCTAATAGGCTAGCTGTAGTGAGGGAAGTTGGCCAAAAGCTATTTCAGTAGGAAGGGCAACCTCTGGCGCGGCGGAAAAACCCGTAAGTTCAATGCCCAGAAAACTGAAGTAGGTGTCAAATTGCTTCTCTAGGTAATCCAACTCAAATACAAGTCATGACTGACCCCTAATAAGCTAGCTGCAGTGAGGGAAGTTGGCCGAAAGCTATTTCAGTAGGAAGGGCAACCTCTGGCGCGGCGGAAAAACCCGTAAGTTCAATGCCCAGAAAACTGAAGTAGGTGTCAAATTGCTTCTCTAAGTAATCCAACTCAAATACAAATCATGACTGACCCCTAATAAGCTAGCTGTAGTGAGGGAAGTGTGCCGAAAGCTATTTCAGTAGGAAGGGCAACCTCTGGCGTGGCGGAAAAACCCATAAGTTCAATGCCCAGAAAACTGAAGTAGGTTTCAAATTGCTTCCCTTATTCTTCCGACTCAAATATAAGTCATGACTGACCATTAATAGGCTAGCTGTAGTGAGGTAAGTTGGCCGAAAGCTATTTCAGTAGGAAGGGCAACATCTGGCGCGGCGGAAAAACCCGTAAGTTCAATGCCCAGAAAACTGAAGTAGGTTTCAAAACGCTTCCTTTATTCTTCCGACTCAAATATAAGTCATGACTGACCCCTAATAGGCTAGCTGTAGTGAGGGAAGTTGGCCAAAAGCTTTTTCAGTAGGAAGGGCAACCTCTGGCGCGGCGGAGAAACCCGTAAGTTCAATGCCCAGAAAACTGAAGTAGGTGTCAAATTGCTTCCCTTATTCTTCCGACTCAAATATAAGTCTTGACTGACCCCTAATAGGCTAGCTGTAGTGAGGGAAGTTGGCCGAAAGCTATTTCAGTAGGAAGGGCAACCTCTGGCGCGGCGGAAAAACCAGTAAGTTCAATGCCGTAAAAAAACTGAAGTAGGTTTCAAATTGCTTCCCTTATTCTTCCGACTCAAATATAAGTCATGACTGACCCTTAATAGGCTAGCTGTAGTGAGGGAAGTTGGCCGAAAGCTATTTCAGTAGGAAGGGCAACCTCTGGCGAGGCGGAAAAACCCGTAAGTTCAATGCCCAGAAAACTGAAGTTTGTTTCAAGACGCTTCCCTTATTCTTCCGACTCAAATATAAGTCATGACTGACCCCTAATAGGCTAGCTGTAGTGAGGGAAGTTGGCCGAAAGCTTTTTCAGTAGGAAGGGCAACCTCTGGCGCGGCGGAGAAACCCGTAAGTTCAATGCCCAGAAAACTGAAGAAGGTGCCAAATTGCTTCCCTTATTCTTCCGACTCAAATATAAGTCATGACTGACCCCTAATAGGCTAGCTGTAGTGAGGGAAGTTGGCCGAAAGCTATTTCAGTAGGAAGGGCAACCTCTGGCGAGGCGGAAAAACCCGTAAGTTCAATGCCCAGAAAACTGAAGTAGGTTTCAAATTACTTCCGTTATTCTTCCAACTCAAATATGTCATGACTGACCCCTAATAGGCTAGCTGTAGTGAGGGAAGTTGGCCAAAAGCTATTTCACTAGGAAGGGCAACCTCTGGCGCGGCGGAAAAACCCGTAAGTTCAATGCCCAGAAAATTGAAGTAGGTTTCAAATTGCTTCCCTTATTCTTCCGACTCAAATATTAGTCATGACTGACCCCTAATAGGCTAGCTGTAGTGAGGGAAGTTGGCCGAAAGCTATTTCAGTAAGAAGGGCAACCTCTGGCGCAGCGGAAAAACCCGTAAGTTCAATGCCCTGAAAACTGAAGTAGGTTTCAAATTGCTTCCCTTATTCTTCCGACACAAATATAAGTCATGACTGACCCCTAATAGGCTAGCTGTAGTGAGGAAAGTTGGCCGAAAGCTATTTCAGTAGGAAGGGCAACCTCTGGCGCGGCGGAAAAACCTGTAAGTTCAATGCCCAGAAAACTGAAGTAGGTTTCAAATTGCTTCTCTTATTCTTCCAACTCAAATATAAGTCATGACTGACCCCTAATAGGCTAGCTGTAGTGAGGGAAGTTGGCCGAAAGCTATTTCAGTAGGAAGGGCAACCTCTGGCGCGGCGGAAGAAACCCGTAAGTTTAATGCCCCAGAAAACTGAAGTAGGTTTCAAATTGCTTCCCTTATTCTTCCGACTCAAATATAAGTCATGACTGACCCCTAATAGGCTAGCTGTAGTGAGGGAAGTTGGCCGAAAGCTATTTCAGTAGGAAGGTCAACCTCTGGCGCGGCGGAAAAAACCCGTAAGTTCAATGCCCAGAAAACTGAAGTAGGTGTCAAATTGCTTCTCTAAGTAATCCAACTCAAATACAAATCATGACTGACCCCTAATAGGCTAGCTGTAGTGAGGGAAGTGTGCCGAAAGCTATTTCAGTAGGAAGGGCAACCTTTGGCGCGGCGAAAAACCTGTAAGTTCAATGCCCAGAAAACTGAAGTAGGTTTCAAATTGCTTCTCTAAGTAATCCAACTCAAATATAAGTTATGACTGACCCCTAATAAGGTAGCTGTAGTAAGGGAAGTTAGCCGAAAGCTATTTCAGTAGGAAGGGCAACCTCTGGCACGGCGGAAAAACCCGTAAGTTCAATGCCCAGAAAACTGAAGTAGGTTTCAAATTCCTTCTCTAAGTAATCCAACACAAATACAAGTCATGATTGACCCCTAATTGGCTAGCTGTAGTGAAGGAAGTTGGCCGAAAGCTATTTAACTAGGAAGGGCAATCTCTGACGCAGCAGAAAAACTCATAAGTTCAAGACCCAGAAAACTGAAGTAGGTTTCAAATTGCTTCCCTTATTCTTCCGACTCAAATATAAGTCATGACTGACCACTAATAGGCTAGCTGTAGTGAGGGAAGTTGGCCGAAAGCTAATTCAGTAGGAAGGGCAACCTCTGGCGCGGTGGAAAAACCTGTAAGTTCAATGCCCAGAAAACTTAAGTAGGTTTCAAATTGCTTCCTTATTCTTCCAACTCAAATATAAGTCATGACTGACCCCTAATAGGCTTGCTGTATTGAGGGAAGTTGGCCGAAAGCTATTTCAGTAGGAAGGGCAACGTCTGGCGCGGCGGAAAAGCCCGTAAGTTCAATGCCCAGAAAACTGAAGTAGGTTTCAAATTACTTCCCTTATTTTTCCAACTAAAATTTAAGTCATGACTGACCCCTAATAAGCTAGCTCTAGTGAGGGAAGTTGGCCGAAAGCTATTTCAGTAGGAAGGGCAACCTCTGGCGCGGAGGAAAAACCCGTAAGTTCAATGCCCAGAAAACTGAAGTAGGTTTTAAATTGGCTCTCTTATTCTTCCGACTCAAATATAAGTCATGACTGACCCCTAATAGGCTAGCTGTAGTGAGGGAAATGTGCCGAAAGCTATTTCAGTAGGAAGGGCAACCTCTGGCGCGGGGGAAAAACCCGTAAGTTCAATGCCCAGAAAACTGAAGTAGGTTTCAAATTTCTTCTCTTATTCTTCCGACTCAAATATAAGTCATGACTGACCCCTAATAGGCTAGCTGTAGTGAGGGAAGTTGGCCGAAAGCTATTTCAGTAGGAAGGGCAACCTCTGGCGCGGCGGAAAAACCCGTAAGTTCAATGCCCAGAAAACTGAAGTAGGTTTCAAATTGCTTCTCTATCTAATCCAACTCAAATACATGTCATGACTGACCCCTAATAAGCTAGCTGTAGTGAGGGAAGTTGGCCGAAAGCTATTTCAGTAGGAAGGGCAACCTCTGGCGCGGCGGAAAAACCCGTAAGTTCAATGCCCAGAAAACTGAAGTAGGTGTCAAATTGCTTCTCTAAGTAATCCAACTCAAATACAAATCATGACTGACTCCTAATAAGGTAGCTGTAGTGAGGGAAGTGTGCCGAAAGCTATTTCAGTAGGAAGGGCAACCTTTGGCGCAGCGGAAAAAACCCGTAAGTTCAATGCCCAGAAAACTGAAGTAGGTTTCAAATTGCTTCTCTTTTTCTTCCGACTCAAATATAAGTCATGACTGACCCCTAAAAGGCTAGCTGTAGTGAGAGAAGTGTGCCGAAAGCTATTTCAGTAGGAAGGGCAACCTCTGGCGCGGCGGAGAAACCCGTAAGTTCAATGCCCAGAAAACTGAAGTAGGTGTCAAATTGCTTCCCTTATTCTTCCGACTCAAATATAAGTCATGACTGACCCCTAATAGGCTAGCTGTAGTGAGGGAAGTTGGCCGAAAGCTAATTCAGTATGAAGGGCAACCTCTGGCGCGGTGGAAAAACCTGTAAGTTCAATGCCCAGAAAACTGAAGTAGGTTTCAAATTGCTACCTTTATTCTTCCGACTCAAATATAAGTCATGACTGACCCCTAATAGGCTAGCTGTATTGAGGGAAGTTGGCTGAAAGCTATTTCAGTAGGAAGGGCAACCCTCTGGCGCGGCGGAAAAACCCGTAAGTTCAATGC
>NC_090725.1:160527756-160596908 GCF_036898095.1 Palaemon carinicauda | reverse complement strand
CTTATTCTTCCGACTTAATATAAGTCATGAATTATCATAATATATTTATGAAGTACTGATGAATTATAAATTGAGATGAAAAGGAAATAAAAAAAAGAGGTAAGGAAGAAAGGGTCGTGGGAACCAAGCCTGCAATAATGGATGTGGGCAAAACCCACCTGATGAGCTCTTTGGTCAGAGCGAAACCCTTATGTATGTCACTTTGGTAGTGGTATGTATGAATTGATAAATTTTTATATATTTATATATCTCTGATATATATATATATATATATATATATATATATATATATATATATATATATATATATATATATATATATATATATATATATATATATATATATATATATATATATATATATATATATATATATATATATATATATGTATATATATATATATATATATATATATATATATATATATATATATATATATATATATATATATATATATATATATATATATATATATATGACATATTCACACACATATGGCTTTCTGGTAGAAGGAAGCGTATAATTAGAATCCCATTGATGGTCAAGTGTTGGCCTTCAAATGACGATGTTTACAGCTCCATCTATTATGAGCTGGCCATAGTTCCTCTCCTTCTGAACAACGTGTGTTTCTTGAAATTATTCTGTATGACAGGGTTTCTGGTCGTGTACCCAGAGGAAATATGTGAATCACAACACCCCAAAGATGTACGCAACCCCACAGAAATCGGGGGTCAATAAACGAACATTATATTGATATCCACAACCAGAAACCCTCTCATACAGAATGATTTGAATGAACACACGTTGTTCAGAAGGAGAGGAACTATGGCCAGCTCATGATAGCTGAAGCTGTAAGCATCGCTATTTAAAGGCCAACACTTAACATTCAATGGGATTCTAGTAATACACTCCTTTCAAGATGAAAGCAATATGGATAATCTCTGTGGTGGTGTATGTGCCTGTTTATGTCTGAGTGTGTATACATATATATATATATATATATATATATATATATATATATATATATATATATATATATATATACATATATATATATATATACATTATATATATATATATATATATATATATATATATATTATATATATATATATATATATATATATAGATAGATAGATAGATAGATAGATAGATAGATAAATAAGTAAATAATTAACAATTATCCTCTTCTTAATCTAAGGATTTTTTAAATTTGTAATAGTTTAAATTTCCAATTTTTAGTTTTATATAGAATGTATTTTTAAAATATTCAATTATAATTGTAGAACCTCATACATAAAATTAATCTAAAGTTCATAATTATCTGCAGATTGGTGATGGTGGGAGATTTTCACCTGATCGCTCACAGCTTAGAATGGTCTCTGAGACAGTCCGTATTTCATAATTTTAAATTGGAAGTTGGGAAACTTGTCCAGTTTCTGAAAACATTTGACAGATGGAATAAGATTCCCTGGCTGCTGAACGCCAGAGTGCGGTTTGAATCCCGCTCAAGCTCGCTAGTTTCTTTGGTCGCTGTGACCTCACCATCCTTGTGAGCTAAGGATGGGGGGTTTGGGGGGGAAACCTAAAGTCTATGTGCTGAGTCATCAGCAGCCATTGCCTGACCCTCCTTGGTCTTAGCTTTGGGTGGAGAGCGGGCTTGGGCGCTCATTATATGCATATATATAGTCACTCTCTAGGGCATTGTCCTGCTTGATAGGGCAATGTCACTGTCTCTTTCCTGTCATCATGAGTGACCTTTAAACCTTTAAATGTCTTTTCTGTCTGTATCTAGAGACATTTGACAGATGTTGAAATGAGATTCAGTTTTCAAAATGAATTCATTGATTCTTTTACCCTATATATATATATATATATATATATATATATATATATATATATATATATATACCAATAAAAAGGGTAATCCAGTTTCTATTAACCCAATATATTGGTTTTATTTTCCCATATCAACAAAATTTGAAACCTTACTGCTGAATAGAATTTTTTTTTTTCAAATCTAAGGAAATAATATCCACTGATAAAGTATATAGAAAACGGCTCCCTTCAGCAACTGCTAAATTCGCTGCCTTTTTTTCAATATATCCTTATATTTTTTCCATCTCATGAGAGAATTTCCTGTGGATTATTTCCAGTCTAAACACACTCATATTTCCTTCACAATTTTTCTCAAATTTTGTTGCATAAAACACAAACTTAAAATAAGTTTGATGGAGCATATTCATCATCTCCTTCAAAAACAATTTTTTTTTTTTTTGCACACATTCTCCATCTCCTTCAAGCATGCAAATTATACAGTAATTTGCAAGAGGATATTGCAATATCTCGAAATAGACGAGAACAAAAAAGAACTTGAACAAAAAGGGAAAATAAAAATTACTCACCAAACTAATTGGTCTCCCCGGCCCCAAATCCCATAATCTAACTCAACTAACTGGATGAAAAACAAGTGAGAAAAGTCAGTCACAGACGTTGCCCCATCAAGCAGGTCAATGCCCTAGAGACTGACCATATATACATAATATGATAAGCGCCCAAGGCCCCTCCACCCCCTCCAAGCTAGGGCCTATGAGGGCCAGGCAATGGCTGCTAATGACATAGCAGACAGACCTATAAGCTCCCCCCCCCCACCCTTAGCTCACAAGGATGGTGAGATTGTAGCAACCAAAGAAACGAACGAGTTTGAGCGATACTCGAACCCCAGTCTGGAGATCACCAGTCAGGGAAATTACCACTCAGACCAGTATTTCTTGTTGTGTCAGCAGAATCAGCAGTGACAGCAGTAGCCATGGTTTCAATACCTCTCCTTATAAGACTACTGTGATTGTTCTGTCGTATTCAGTGACTGGGACTCTTACAGAGTCCTTGGTGTCAACTTGACCTTAGAAATGTCACGAAATGTGCTACTGTTCGCTAAGTCTTCTTGTGTTTATTCAGTCTCATTTGACTGTAGTTGGGTTTCGTCCTCATCTTAATCACTGGTTTTCAGTTATCTATTTTTGTGTTTTGTGTTAATTTATTTATCTTTTCATCTACTTTCATTCTATAATAGAAACTAAACTTTTATTTTGATATATCGGTTTTTATTTTTTAATATTACCATACAAAAAATATTTGAAATGTTGAAAATGTTCGAATCAAAACAGGGACCCAATTTGAAAATGGGTAAAAGCTGAAGATACTCCCGGAGGCAATTAAAGGTTTAAAGGTCGCTCATGAATGGTTGGAGTTCTCTTGCTTGAGGGTACACTCGGACACACAATTCTATCTTATTTCTTCCACTTGTTTTGTTATAGTTTTTATAGTTTATATGGGAAATATTTATCTTGATGTTGTCACCGTTCTTAAAATATTTTATTTTTCCTTGTTTCCTTTCCTCACTGAGCTATTTTCCCTCTTGGGGACCCTGGGCTTATAGCATCCTGCTTTTCCAACTAGGGATGCAGCTTAGCAAATAATAATAATAATAATAATAATAATAATGATAATAATAATAATAATAATAATAATAATAATAATAAATAAATAAATAAATAAATAAATAAATAAAAGACAAGTATAACATTCATATAAAGGGTCAGATGTGGTAACAATAACACAAAATTAAGTAAATTTCCGATAATTCCATTGCCATTGAGAGGTAGGATGGCTGGTAAAATAAAATTAAAATATATCTCATAGTTAAAATAAATAAACAATTATAATATGCTGAGAACGTTCGGCATGTGGATTTTGTTCCCACTTAGTAATGACTATTAGAGAGAGAGAGAGAGAGAGAGAGAGAGAGAGAGAGAGAGAGAGAGAGAGAGAGAGAGAGAGAGAGAGAGAGAAAGAGTCCAGTTTTTCCGATGTTTTCCACGAAGGAAAACCAACTTTATAAGTAGCCTTGATGATATACACTAAAAGAACTTGAAACTACGGGAATCTCGGGAAACATAATACGCTTTATTTATCATATATAAAATCGTCCACACTAATCTATTCTTTTTACTTTTATAATTTTCAAGTTAAAATTCGAAACAAATACTTCCAGACACTACCAAAATGATAAGAATTTTCCAACATTTTTTTTTTATGGTGGGCTACGCTATCTTCACTTCTTTATCACATCAGGAAATCAACGTGGAAAATAGAACTAGTTTTGTTATATTTCAACACAACCCGATACCTTCATTTGACTACTATACTGGTAAGTAACTTTTTCATTATTTTTCGTTACCTTGCAGAAGCATTATTCTATTTCAAAATGCATACTACTAGGGATTGCATAATCTAGTAGGTCCAAACACTGTGGCAAACATTTTTCCTAAACTGTTAACGTATCAGAAATTGTAAAATTCTAACCATACGTCTTTGTCTGCATCTTTTCCTACCTCTATGTGGGGTCGATGTTTCTGGCTAGGGAGTATGGTTAGAATTTTACAAATTCTGATACGTTAACAGTTTAGGGAAAAATGTTTGCCACAGTGTTTGCACAAACTAGATTATGTAATCCATAGTATGATATCTAAAATAGAATAAGCTTTCTAAAAAATAACGAAAAATAACTAAAAGGTTAATTATCAGTATAGTTGTCAAATGAAGGTGTCGGGTTGTGTTGAAATATAACAAAACTAGTTTTATTTTCCGTGTTGATTTCCTGATGATATAAAGAAGTCAGGATAGCGTACCCCACAATAAATCATTTTTTAAATGATAGATAAGATGTGTTTATTATACATCCAAGAAGGTAATGCATAGAGAAGAAAAGGCTTGTTTTACCATTATATATAGTTTCCCCAGTATGTTTTCCCAACCCAAAAACCCCGAGTTCCCACTGGGGTTCCCCCATTATCGTATAGGATATATATATATATATATATATATATATATATATATATATATATATATATATATATATATATATATATATATATATATATATATATATTTCTGAAACTATTCATTTGCGACGGGAACGAGTGTTATTTTCGAAGAGAGCGGAATGTTTTCTATAGAAAAAAAGTAGTTTTTTTCCTAGGTTACATAGCCCTGTAATACAGTAAAATAATACCAATGATCCATTAGTAATTGTGTAATTTTTATAGTATACCTCTCATAAATTGGTCGAAGTCGTTTTCTAATATTAGTTTCATCAAAGAAAACCAGGTTAGGGGCTACTATGAGATTATCTCCGATTTTCCTGTGTCATCAGAAAAAATAGCTTTTTTCGTTTTTTTTTTTTTTTTTCCGGGAGAGGGGTGTATTTCTTTGCTTGTCCTGCTTTTATGCTTTGAATAATATAATTTTTAGATGTTTTAGGCTATCAAGTGACATAATAACTACAAACTCACAGAAGGTTTTGTCCGTAAATCGAGATTTTAATTTTGGTAATTTTCAATTTTTGGTGAATATTTATTTCTAGGTATCGCTCCATCATCGGCGGGGCTTTCAATAAAGTTATTGCTCGTTTTTTTCTTTCTGTGTGCTTATTTTCTGTTCGATTTTGATAAAACTTTGTGTGCATGTTCCAGGTGGATATACAAACATGCCTACAGACCGAATTTCTATTCAAGACAGTAGTTTCTCACCAATCACCAAATAACATTTAGTACAATGGCACCGAATTTCACATTTTTATTCATAAAATAATTTATTTTCCCTGTAGGATGATAAACCCCACAGAGGATATGCCTTATTATAGTGCTAATAATGCCTGAGAATTTCATTAGCGTGTCTTGATTAGTGTATTTTTGGGAAATATTTTTACGATTGGCACCCCTAAAAAGCGGAGCCTACTTAAGGGTACCTAAAGCTGGTGTCATCTGTGATCCGTCTGCTGTGAGTGTCACTGAGGTGGCACAGAACGTTGTAGCTCATGCCTGGTGATTTGAAGCAGTTCCAAGTGCTGAGGACCCATCACTGATACGTCAGCTCCTATGTCTGGCAGCATCATAATCTTGGATGTCTCGCCCTTGTAGGTGAGGTCGAGAATTATGGGTGCCGGTGAAGGGCAAGTTGTTGTGGAAAGGGCCTCAACCTTGCGACAATTTGAAGCCCTGGAGGGGGGCGTGGCTTTGGGTGGGCCGCCCTGCTTGGCATTCATCTGCTGTCGGCAACATCTGTCGTAGTGACCCACTCGGCCACAGTGTCTACACGTGGCCTTGTTGGCAGGACACTTCAAAGTCTTCTTCCAGTGTCCCTTGCCAGCACAGTTTCCGCATATGCTGTCGGCAGCTGAAAACTTTTATGCAGAGCCGTGCTTCTTTGTGCAGGAAAGGCAAGAAGTGTCCCTGTTAGAGTTTGGGTGAGAAGTAGCACCTTTGCTGCCATGTCCTTTGGTTTTTTTGTAAGTGGAGACAGCACACAATTTAGAAGGAGGGGCACGTATAGCGGTGGGGGCTGTCCTTGTGGCCTCATAGGAGCGACATTCATTGACCATGGTGGCCAATGAAGTTGAGGTGTCCAGGGCAATAAGTTTTTGTGTGAGCTCCTCGTCTCTGACTCCCATGATGATGATCATCTGAAGCTGAGTTTCCTCACAAATTGCACACTGGCCAAGACAGACGTCGATTTCCTCTGCAACGTGCTTCAGTCTGACATAGAAATCGCTGAAGCTTTCCCCTTCTCTCTGTTTGCAGGAAAGCAGGTCCCTGCGACGTAAAGCTTCATTTCGCAGGTTCTTGATGTGTTCCTGAAGAACATTTAAGACTTCCTCCACACTCCGATCTGTGTCTGGTGGCACGTTGAGTGTGTGTTCCAGTATTCTTTGAGTCTCCAGGCTGAGGCACATTCGAAGTTGTATTAGCTGCTTCCTGGTAGGTAAAGTCCCTAGGTCCACCATCAGAATGCAGTCATCCCAGCGTCTACGCCATTCCCTAAACACTTGGTATGTGGCATCGGGACGTAAGGGCAGTGGGGTCTGGGCGATGGCTTTCTGTGGGAGTGGGTGCTGGGAACTTGAAGGCACTGAGGATTGAGTAGGAAGTTGTTGCGAGTCCGGTGGTGTTGTTTGCTGGTGGGTAGGGTTGACCATGAGTAGCTGCAACAGGGCGGTGAAACGCTGGGCTTCCTCCTCTCTTCTTAGGTTGTCCTCTTGGCGGCATAGTTCTTCCTCGTGGCGACGTTGATCCTCCTCTCTCCGAAGTGTAGCCAACTTGGCCTGTCGAGACTCCTCCAGGTACTTGATAAGGAGCCTTAACTCCCCACCTGTAGCTGTTGAAGGCAGTATAGTCAAGTGTGGTGAGAGTAAAGGCGGGGTTTCCATCGTTGAGAAGCCTGGTGGAGTTCGACGGTCTGTTGGTGAGAATGGGTGTGAAGGCAACTGGCGGTCTTCATTGTCCTGGTCATGTTGCATATCCCCAGACTCGTCTTGATATATATATAGCTGATTAACACCTCTGGTGGAGAGTTAGAGACAGCTAGTATATCTGGAATTCTGCTTAAGAGTTAATTAAAACAAACTTAGGGGTTCGTACCTGATAAGGAAGTTGACTTCAATGATACTCTGCCTCATTATGTCTGCTAGCCTTATGAGATCCAGCGGTCCTCCCAGGGGGCTGAAGATCTCATAGGGACTGTCAAACCGGTGTATATACCTCATTATGACAGAACCTCCTCCAATAACCAGTTCCAGGCGCTCTCAAAGAACAAATTTTACCACCTGAAAAAATCAAAGATTGTGGAAGACTGACACAATCTCCACAAACAACCATAAAAAACAATTAGAAGTACCAAGAGAAGAAAAGGTTATTGGGATTATGGGAACATAGTGGTGGATCCTTCACCCACTACTGCACTCGCTGCTACGAATGGACCCAGAGTGTAGCAGTCCTCGTAACGAGTCTGAACACCTTTCAAATAATATGAAGCGAACACAGATTTACTCCTCCAGAAGGTTGTGTCCATTATGCTTTGCAATGATCTATTCTGTCTGAATGCTGCCGACGTTGCTATTGCTCTGACTTCATGAGTCTTGACCTTTAAAAGACTAAGGTCTGACTCATTATAATGAATATGCGCTTCCTTAATCAAAAGCCTGATAAAAAATGACAAGGCCTTTTTTGACATCTGTAATGAGGGCTTTTTGACCGAGCACCATAAAGCTTCAGAACTGCCTCGTAAATCTTTCGTTCTATCCAAGTAGCATCTCAGAGCTCTTACTGGGCATAAGACTCTTTCTACTTCTTCGCCAACCAAATCCGTAAGATTTGGAATGTCAAACGCTTTGGGCCAAGGTTGAGAAGGGCGTTCGTTTTTGGCAAGAAAGCCTAATTGTAAGGCACAGACAGCTTTACAATCACGAAATCCAACGTTTTTGCTAAATGCGTGTATTTCACTCACTCTTTTGGCTGTTGCGAGACTAACCAAAAATAAAGTCTTCATAGTAAGGTCTTTCATAGAAGTTGAGCCCAGTGACTCAAACCTGTCGCTCATAAGATACTTTAAAACAATATCCAGATTCCAGGCTGGCGAATCTTGGTTTCGTTGTTTTGTGGTCTCAAAAGACTTAAGAAGTTCTTGCAGATCCTTGTTATTAGAAAGGTCTAGGTTTCTATGCCTGAACACAGTTGCTAACATACTCCTATATCCTTTAATAGTCGAGGAGGAGAAGTTGCACTTCCTTCGAAGGTGGAGCAGGAAGTCCACAATTTGGGCTACAGAGGTATTGGATGAGGAAAGAGAGTTGACTCTACACCACTCTCTAAAGACCTCCCACTTGGATTTATAAACTTTGATAGTTGAAGTTCTCCTTGCTCTTGCAATAGCTTGAGCTGCCTCCTTCGAAAAACCTCTAGATCTAGTGAGTCTTTCGATAGTCTGAAGGCAGTCAGCTGAAGAACGTGGAGATTTTGATGGAATCTTTCCAAGTGGGGTTGTTTGAGTAGATCTACTCTTAATGGAAGTATTCTTGGAGTGTCTACCATCCATTCCAGTACCTCTGTGAACCATTCTCTTGACGGCCAAAAGGGAGCCACTAGGGTCATTCTGGTCCCTTTGGATGTTAAACATTTCTGTACCACTTTGTACAGGATCTTGTATGGTGGGAAGGCGTACAGATCTAGGTTGGACCAATCCAAAAGAAACGCGTCTATGTGGACTGCTTCTGGATCCGGCACAGGGGAGCAATACGCCTCTACCCTCTTTGTCTTTGAGGTTGCAAAGAGATCTATGCATGGACGACCCCAAAGACGCCACAGGTTCTTGCAAACTTGAAGGTGGAGTGTCCACTCCGTCGGTAGGATCTGACCTCTTCTGCTGAGGCTGTCTGCCATTACGTTTTTCTCCCCTTGTATGAACCTTGTGAGAAGGATAACGTTTCTCTCTCTTGCCCACAAAAGGAGATTCTTTGCCGTCTCGTACAGAGATATCGAGTGAGTCCCCCCCTGCTTGGCAATGTAAGCCAATGCTGTCGTGTTGTCTGCATTGACCTGAACCACTTTGTAGGTGACTGATTCCTCGAAACTTTTGAGGGCTAATAGAACTGCCAACAATTCGTTGTGGTTTATATGCAAGTTCTTCTGGTTCTCTGACCATATTCCCGAAACTTCCAACTTGTTTAGGGTTGCTCCCCATCCTGAGTCCGAGGCGTCGGAGCATAACACAAGGTCTGGGTTCTTTTGTGAAAGGTCGAAACCTTCCTGGAACTTGTTCGGTTCGTCCCACCACCGAAGGCAGTCTTTCATGGAGTCCGTAATCGAAATGGACATTGTTTCTAGATCCTTCTCCTTGTTCCAATGGCTGTTGAGATGGAACTGGAGAGGACGAAGGTTCAGTCTTCCTATGGGAACAAATTGTTCTAAGGAGGAGAGGGTTCCCACTAGGCTCATCTACTTCACTTCCTTGCTGAACACATATTCTTGCTTAGAAACGATTGGAGTTTCAATTTGGCTTGTTCCATCCTTAAAGGAGACGGAAAAGCCAGAAAAATCTAACTCCGAATCGTCATTCCCAAATAGAGAATCTCTTGAGATGGAATCAAGAGAGACTTTACCTTGCTGACAAGGAGACCCAATTCTTTCGACAAGTTCAATGTTGTGTGAAGATCCTTCAGGCAGTGATCGTAAAAGTGAGCTCTGAGAAGCCATTCGTCGAGATACAGGGAGGCTCTTATGCCCCTTAAATGGAGGATTTTCGCTACATTTAGCATAAGCTTCGTAAAGACCTGTGGTGCTGTGCAGAGGCCGAAGCATAGGGCTCGAAATTGGAAGATTTCTCCCTTGAAGACGAACCTTAGGTTAGGCCTGAAGCTTGGATGGATAGTGATGTGGAAGTAGGCATCCTGGAGGTCTAAAGAGACCATCCAGTTGTCCTTCCTTACTGCGGCTAGAACTGATTTTGAAGTCTCCATTGAGAACTTCGTCTTCTGGATGAACTTATTCAGCGCACTCACGTCCAGGACTGGACGCCATCCCCCGAGTTCTTGGGTACCAGGAACAGGCAGTTGTAAAAGCCTGGTGAACAAATATCCTGTACCTTCTCTATGGCCCCTTTTTCCAACATGAGAGACACTTGGGTAGTTAGAGCCAGTCTCTTTGCCTCCTCTCTGTATCTGGGAGAGAGATCTACCGGAACTAAGACCAAAGGAGGATTCTCTTGAAAGGGGATCTTGTAACCCTCCTTCAAGATCTGTATAGACCACTGATCTGCTCCTCTCCTCTCCCACGCTTGCCAGAAGTTGAGAAGTCTGGCTCCTACTGCCTGAAGGCGAAAGCAGTCAGACTCTGCTTCGCTCTGCTCTGAAGCCTCTTCTCTTATTCCTTCTAGCGTCAGGTCTGGCACTACCCCTGCTGGAAGATCTCCCTCGAAAGGGCTGAGAAAACTTGGGAAAAGTTTCTTCCTTAGGCTTGCGACTGGTAAACGAGGATGGAAGACCTTTTCTGGCTGTCTTAGAGACAAGATCTTGAGTGACTTTTTGAGCCAAGGCTGCCGATATCTCTTTAATTAGTTCTTGTGGGAACAACAAGGGAGAAAGAGGCGCATACAACAGCTTGGACTTCTGGAAGGGAGTAACCCCCAGAGAAAGAAACGAGCATAACTGATCCCTTTTCTTAAGGATGCCTGCAGAAAAGAGCACTGCTAACTCGTTGGATCCATCTCGCAATGCCTTGTCCATGCAAGACATGAAATGGACTAGGGCAGAAGTATCCCCTTCTTTAAAAGTAGCGACTTTTTCACCCAAAGCTCCAGGAGTCCAGTCTATGAAGTTAAAAACTCCGAAGGCTCTAAATATGCCCTTGAGCAGATGGTCCATCTCCGATGTAGACCAGAAGATCTTGGTCTTTCTCATGGCCAACTGACGAGCAGCGTCTATGAGGCTTGAGAAATCTCCCTGGGCAGAGGCAGGAATCCCCAAGCTGAGAACTTCTCCTGTCTCGTACCATATACTAGACCTGGAGGCCAGTCTAGCTGGAGGAAAAGAGAAAGCTGCTTTTCCTAATGCTTTCTTAGACTACAACCAGTCACCAATCAGTTTCAGAGCCCTCTAAGATGAACGTGATAACACCATCTTGGTAAAGCGCGCCTTCTTAGAGGCCTTCCCAAGATTAAACTCAGACGGTGGAGAACGGGAAGCTACAGGCACAAAGAAGTCTGAGAATTCCTCAGTAAAAATTTTCATCAGTTTTTCAAGTCAGCAGAATGACGAAAAGAAACAGAGTCCTCATCTTCCGACACTTCCTCAAACTCCATAGGAAAAAGCTGGCCTTCTATGTCCTTCTCTGTTAACGTTCCTTCGGGAGCAAGTGTTGAGAGCAGTATTATCCCCTCCTTTTCGAAATATCCTGAGTCCCAACAGCAATAGAAACAGGATCATTACGAATAATATCAAGCGGGCTTAACACTTGCGGCTCAGCCAAACGTTCGCTATCAACTCGATCTGACTCAAAGAGTTCGTGAACTTCAACTGTGTTAATGTCGTCTTGAAAAGAGTGAGCCTCATCGTCATAATCAAGACTAGCATCTGAAATATGGTAAGGGGTAGGACGTTCATGATCGTATCCTGAAATGCGCTTGCCGTCGCTTCCTGACAAGTGTTCAGCGCTGCGAACCGCTTGCTGTTCAGCGACCTGTTCAGTTGTTTTCCATTCGGAAACACGACCTGGAGTACGTTCACTGAAATAACTTGAGGAGTGAAAGGCATCCTGAAATCTAGGACGTTCGACAGCCTGTTTTGCAGGACGTTTGGCAGCCTGTTTCGTAGGACGTTCGGCAGCCTGTTTCGCAGTATGTTCGGCAGCCTGCTTCGAAGGATGTTCGACAGCCTGTTTCGTAGGACGAACGGCAGCCTGTTTCTCAGAACGTTCGGTAGCTTGTTTCGAAGGACGTTCGAAAACCTGTTTAACAGGTCGTTCAACGTCTCTCTTTGAAGGACGCTCAAGCACACGATCTGACCGAAGGATCTCCTTGCGCTTGTAAGGGCGTTCGCGTTCTACACTGGGGCTGTCAGCTGCGGACTTAGGTGATCGTTCACGATCACGTCCTAAAGGACATTCAGGGAGGCTAGCAGGAAGCTAAGAGACTCAATTATGAGGGCGTTCTACATCAAGAACCGCCGTGCGTTTAAGGTTACGTTCGAGAACACGTCCTACAGGATGTTTCGAAACGTGCAGAGCAGCCTGCTTGCTGTCTCAATCCTGACAATAACTGTCACGTTTGTCAGTTTGAGGTTTGTCGCTACGCTGGTAGTTTTGCATGAATGACGAGAGCCTGCTTTGCATCTCTTTTAGCATAACAAAATTAGGATCTGAGCGTTGTGAAAACGGTGATGACACCACAACGTTCTCCTCATCGCTCCAGGGGACAGAGCGCCTGGAAGGTGAAAACCAGTCCGAAGGCTGCGTGGTCGCCTGAATTGAGGTTAAGCCTGGTCCTGACTGCACAGGATCCTTGGAAGCATCCGACGTCCTATAAGGACGTTTAATCAGGCTGTCAAACGACTCTGGTGTATCCCAATGACTACATCCAGGCCGTAAACTAGCAGGACGTTGGTAGGCCTTATCAAAGGTCCTCTTAAGAGGTCTGGAAGCAAGCTTCCAGCCTCTTTTAGGCAAAGCATCATCCGAGGATGACAAGAAACACTTAACCTCACCTTTCCATTGGTGAGGGTGAATGTCCTGGGAAGCGCCCACAGTTACGTTCGAGGGGACGTCTGCTCGTGTTTTAAAGCCTCTCGTCTCCTTTCGCCGTTCAACATTCCTTTTCCCAGGGGTTGGGGAGCTTGGAAGAGGTCTAGGACTAGGAGGACGACAGACGCGAGCAAGCACACCCTCCACTGCACTTAACTTCACTGCACTTTTTGCACTTTCATCCTTTAACTGTCTTACGTCGGACATCAGCTGGGTTCTGTCCGCCGCAAGAGATTCCACTTTAGCGCCCAGCGCTTGAATCGCAACTAACATATCTTTAAGAGACGGTTCATTATTAGTTGCAGTAGCGGGATCAGGATCTACCACTACAGGGGAAGGAATAGGGTTAATGACATGTGAAGAGGGGAAGTCTTTAGAAGAACGAGAAGAAATTCGTCTCAATCTATCCCTTTTGAGTTTACGCCTATATCTGTCAAACTCAATCCATTCATGCTCTGATAGAACACATTCATCACAGCGATCCCCCAAATCACACTCTTTACCTCTGCAAGCAACACAGAGAGAATGGGGGTCAAGTGAAGCTTTTGCCATTCGGGTCTTACACCTACTACTCATACATAACCTAAAAGTTATAGGGGGGTGGCCATTTAGAAAAATTAAAGAGAAATCAGACAAGCAAGGGTAAAAAATTTTCTAAATCCAATTCGAATTGAAGAATATCCAAAGCGAGATCAAAAACAAGCGGGAGTCAACAACCAAAGTTTTGTACTTCACCAAAATAAGATCAATATTGACGATAGCAGAATTCACATGTCGCCGCTAGCGACGGCAGAGAATACATGAGGATTCGTGGAATGGTTCCCAGGTACCTCGGTAGGGCGCAGGGGTGGTACACCTGGCTATCCAATTGGCGATTGGCGCGAGTTTTGAATTTTCTGCCGTGACATCAGAGACGTAAGCTATATATATAACTACCGGGTAAGTCTTATGTTTAAAATTGGCTTATTGAGAAAGTCTATCAAGATTTTTGATGATCAATTTATTCTGACGAGGTGTTTAAATTCTTTCATTTTACCTTGCTTCGAGTATTGTTCTCCTGTCTGGTATTCAGCTGCTGATTCTCATCTTAATTTGTTGGACAGGAACTTATGGTCGATTAAATTTCTTATTCCTGATCTAGATATTAATCTCTAGCACCGTCGTTCGATTAGTTCATTATGCATGTTGCATAAGATTTTTTATAATTCTGACCATCCTTGAAATTCAGATCTTCCCGGACAGTTCCATCCTGTTCGTAATACTAGGAATGCAGTTAATTCTAATTGTCAGTCATTCACCATGAGGCTCAATACTGCACAGTACTCTCGAAGTTTTATTCCAGCTGTGACCAAGTTGTAGAATGATCTTCCTAATCGGGTAGTTGAATCAGTAGAACTTCAAAAGTTCAAACTTGCAGCAAATGTTTTTATGTTGAACAGACTTACATAGATCCTTTTATAGTTTATATATCAAATATCTATTTTAATGTTGGTAATGTTTTTAAAATATTTTATTTCAATTTTTCATTACTTCTTATATCGTTTATTTATTTCCTAATTTCCTTTCCTCACTGGGTTATTTTTCCCTGTTGGAACCCTTGGGCTAATGGTATCTTGCTTTTCCAACTAGGTTTGTAGCTTAACTAGTAGTAATAATAATAATAAACGGTATTTGAGCAAAGTGAAAAATCTATTTTTGGGTGAGATGGCCATGTTGTACCAACCATGTGTCACACAATTGTACATAATTATTTTGTATATATTATGCTTGTATCTGCGCTCTTCCCTCGCACTAAAAAGAACCTGAATGATCATGTCTCCGGTTTTGCTCTGTAACATTGTCTGTCTCTCGAACATGTTATGTCCTGTTGCCTTGAGGTTTTGTATATAAAGGAGAGTGTTCCTTAATAAACAACTCAGTTGATTGCATCCTGCCTTTGAGTTCACAACCCTCTCTCGGCCCGTCACATTGGTGACCCCGGAAGTCGACTCGCTCCCACCGCCTTCCACCCCCACTCCCTCGCCCCTTCATCGTTGGTACTATGGCGGACTCTACGGCAGTTGGTGCTGCGGCCGCTCCATTCAAACTTTCATCGTTTGCCAGCGGAGAGGCGTTTGCTTGGTTTCAGTGCGTAGAAGTCCAGTTTCGTATCATGGGCGTGACTCGCTCAACCACCAAAGCGGATTATGTTCTCGCGGCGATACCCGAGGACACCTTCCCAGAAATATCCGACTGGCTTTGTGAACAAGGAGACACCCCAATAGCGTATGACGCCCTCAAAACAAACCTTCTGCAGCAGTACTCGCCGTCGCCAGCCGCCCGTATAGTAAAGCTTTTTCAGCTCTCGCAACAACTGTTGGGGGACCAAAGGGCTTCGCTTGCCCTCAGGGAAATGACCAGTATCGCTTGCCTTCAACCTGCCGCAGACGGCTCTCCTCGTAAGGTGAACCTACTTCGTGCCCTTTGGATACGCCGTTTACCCGAACCTGTACGCGCTGCCATACCCGATGTCGATAGTTTACCCATAAAGGACTTGATGACCAAAGCCGACGCCCTTATGGACAGCCACTTCAAGACCTCCATCAACGCCTCCACCCCTGACGACGAGGATGCCTATTCAACGTCAACCGAAGCTGACATGAATGCCGTAGGACATACACGCCTACCCCATGACGTGCCGAAGCGGCGACAAAGCCGCCCACCACCCACCAATCGCTCGCGCCCCAACGAACGACTTCTACAGCCACTTACTACCTCCCATCCACCGCAGTTTTGCTACTACCACTTCAGATTCGGGGCAACCGCGAAGAAATGTGCCAAGGATTGTCATTGGCCAAAAAACGTGTAAGTAGGCCATCGCTTGTGGCGGTGGCCTCCCGTGTTTCTAATCTTTTCTTTTTACAGGATGCAGGAACGGGCGTGCGATTTTTGGTAGACACGGGTGCTTGTCGTTCTCTTTTGCCAAGGAAACTCTTCAAGGCACGACGTAGTCTGTCTACATCTGCCGACGTCCGCTTGGTAGCTGCCAACGGATCTGCGATACCCACCTACGGTTACGAGAACCTCACATTATCGTTCGGAAACGGTAAATTCAATTGGAAGTTTCTCGTTGCTGACGTCACAATGCCAATCCTCGGTGCGGATTTCCTCTCTCATTTCCACCTTCTGGTCGATGTCGCCCACCGACGATTGGTCAATGCAGACTCGTACTTGTCGACACCTCTTCAACCCGCCCCCTCTAACCTCGCTCTCCACATCAGCACACCCACGGATGCCTACGCCCACCTCCTCATGTCGTACCCGGAAGTTTTCCGTCCAGAACTTCGCCAAACGCCCACGGTTCCTGCCAAGCACGGTATTTATCACCATATCAAGACGACAGGACCCCCAGTCTTCGCAAAATTCAGACGTCTGGCACCGGAACGATTGGCAGACGCCAAACAGACGTTTGCCGAAATGGAGGAAATGGGCCTTTGCCAAAAGGCCTCCAGCCCATGGTCGTCACCCTTACACATCGTTCTGAAGAAAGACGGCTCCCTCCGTCCGTGCGGGGATTACAGGCGCCTCAACATGCAAACAGAACCGGATCACTACCCCCTCCCATACATTGCCGACGTGACCTCCTACCTGCACAAAGCGAAGGTTTTCTCTACGCTCGACCTCCTGAAGGGGTATTATCAGGTGCCTATGAACCCAGAAGACATCCCCAAGACTGCCAGCACCACTCCGTTTGGTACATACACCTTCAATTACTCCGGTTTTGGCCTTCGTAATGCTAGGGCAACGTTTCAACGTCTCATGGATGGCATCTTAGGGGACCTCCCTTTCTGTGTATGTTATGTGGACGACATACTTGTGTTCTCCTCCTCAAAAGAGGAACACCTCCTTCACCTACGCATCGTGCTCGACCGCCTGCAACAAAACGGCCTTGTAGTCCGGTACGACAAGTGTCGTTCTTAGGGCACCGTATCACTCCTGAAGGAGTCCATCCCCTCCCTGTGAAGGTAGCAGCCGTTCAGAACTTCCCCGCGCCCTCGACCGTCAAAGCTCTGCAGGAATTCTTGGGCATGATCAACTATTATCACCGTTTTCTGCCAGCCATTGCTGCCACTCTTGCTCCCCTCTACGCCTCCCTCAAGGGCAAGCCAAAGGACCTGAAGTGGGGTCCCCTTCAAGAAGCAGCCTTCTGCAATGCAAAGAAGGCCCTATCAACTGCTGCGGCTCTCACTTTTCCTATCCCACACGCCCCTCTCCTTCTCTCCACCGATGCCAGCGACGTCGCTATTGGTGCAGTACTCGAGCAGGTGGTCAAAGGCTCGCCCCGCCCATTGGCCTTCTTCAGCAGAAAACTGTCCAAGGCAGAATCGGGTTATTCTACCTTCGATCGAGAATTGCTGGCGGTGCACTTGGCTGTCCGTCACTTTCGCCATTTCTTAGAAGGTACGCCCTTCGTCATTTGCACAGACCACATGCCTCTGGTGCACGCCTTCACTCGACAGTCTGACGCCTGGTCCGCCCGTCAACGCCGACATCTCTCCGCCGTGGCTGAATACAATTGCACCCTCCAATACGTCCATGGGAAAATGAATCCCGTTGCCGATGCCCTGTCAAGAAACACACTGGCTGCTGTTCAACTGGGCTTGGATTACAACACCCTGGCTGAAGCCCAACGACAGGATCCAGAGTATCAAGCTTGTAGGACATCCTGCACGTCCCTCCGTTGGGAAGACTTTCCCCTCGAAGACTCCAACACCACCCTCCTCTGTGACGTCAGTACTGGTAGACCGCGACCTTGGATTCCTGCTCCCATGCGCCGACAGGTGTTTGATTTCATTCACGGCCTTTCACATCCCTCGTGCCGTTCTACTGCACAGCTGCTGAAGGCCAAGTTCATTTGGCACGGCATTTCTAAGAATGCTAAGGATTGGGTCCGCGCCTGTACTTCTTGCCAAACTTCCAAAGTACATCGACACACGGATTCAGGAGTGGGCACCTTTCCTCAACCTCAGCATCGTTTCGCACACATTCACGTCGACGTTGTAGGCCCCCTACCCACATCACAAGGACATCGTTACCTGTTTACCGTCATCGACCGCTCCACTCATTGGCCTGAAGCCATTCCCATGGAAACTGCAACGTCCGCCTCATGTACATCTGCCTTACTCTCTGGATGGATTTCAAGATTCGGTATCCCTGAGCATATTACTTCTGACAGGGGAACCACTTTCACCTCTCAATTGTGGACGTCATTAGCGAATCTCCTGGGCATCACCCTACATCAGACAGCGGCCTACAACCCCGCGGCCAATGGAATGGTTGAACGTTTTCATCGCACCCTCAAAGCAGCTTTGATGTCCCGCTGCAAGGATTGCAACTGGTTTACTCAGCTTCCCTGGGTCCTCCTGGGACTAAGGACCACTCCTAAAGACGCCCTCGACGTCTCGGCAGCTGAAATGGTGTATGGCGACCCGTTGGTCGTCCCTGCCGAATTTTTTCCATCTACAACCTCCTCCGACGATCTCCAGTGCATACGTCACGTCGTGGGAAAATTTACTCCGTGCCGCCAGACTTACAAGCCCCCAGCGAAGCATCACATACCAACGGACTTGCACTCTGCAACGCACGTCTTCCTGCGCAACGACACTAGCAAGCCACCACTAACGCCCCCTTACACGGGCCCTTTCCTTGTGATCCGACGCAGTCCGAAAGCATTCCTACTAAACATTCGGGGCAAAGAAGACTGGGTCTCCATTGATCGTCTAAAACCTGCTTATCTTCTGCCAGATGACCCGCCTACAGTTCGCCTCTCTATATCAGGGCGCCCTATCTAACATGTACAGTATGTCATTTTTAGGGGGGGAGCCATGTACCAACCGTGTGTCACACAATTGTACATAATTATTTTGTATATATTATGCTTGTATCTGCGCTCTTCCCTCGCACTAAAAAGAACCTGAATGATCATGTCTCCGGTTTTGCTCTGTAACATTGTCTGTCTCTCGAACATGTTATGTCCTGTTGCCTTGAGGTTTTGTATATAAAGGAGAGTGTTCCTTAATAAACAACTCAGTTGATTGCATCCTGCCTTTGAGTTCACAACCCTCTCTCGGCCCGTCACAATGTCGTCCTGATGTGAGTTCCTAAAGGGTAGCTTCCTTGGGTATATATAACTACGGCGATATTCCCAGAGAATTTACCTTAAGGTACCCAGAATTCTAACTCCTGGAGCGAATATCCCTAATAAAAGAATCAGGGATATCGCGAAATATCAGAGGACGTATTCTTGACACGCCACATAGCAATCTGCACCCCGAACAGAGTTAACACTTCGAAGGGGTCAATTGGCAAGAAAATGAAAAACGAGAAAGAAAGGCGAGCCGCTCGCAAGGTATCTCTCCTCTCCCGTTTTGTAAGCGTGCATTGCGCCGCTCACGGCGCCATCTGTATTCCTTGTAGCAATACACGAGGTGCTACAGATACTGTATGTAGGGAAAAAGGACCTACAGCCCTTTTTAGAAGAAAAGGGAAGGGCGGGTCCATCAGGACGACATGGTCATCTCACCAAAAAATAGATTTTTCGCTTCGCTCAAAATCCGTTTTTTGGGCTCAAGCCATGTCGTCCTGATGGAGGTATACCAGAGCATTACTGTATCTGTGGATTCTCAAAACATGCCGTACTCCCCGAAGGTATTTCCCGGCCAACTAGACCTAGAGACCTAAGATGTTACCGTCATACATCTTTTCAACTAACCATAGACCATGTTAGTGCTTCCTGCCCCCTACAGGGAAGAGTCATACTAGACTCTGGAAAAGTCTCGAAGAGTACATATACCTATGTATGAATAACAGACAAGCAATATAGTGTTCTCACCCTATATCATGTAAAGCATAGTTTGTAAAGAACCACTGAGTCAATATGAAATATCGACCAGTTCCCCGTTCATTACTGGATTGGACAAAGGTTTATATCCGGGTAGGAGGAAAACTTGCATATCCGCCACCGTCCCCTTAGGGCATGGAGTCCTCCCGCTAGGGGAAAGCATAAACCAATGCAAAAAAGCTTGCATAAAGGAACAATCTATTAGAATTATCCCAGATAAATATACATAGTAAACGTAATGCTAAATCATTTCAAGTAAAATGACACAGGTGTTACGATCCTCGTGGGGATCGAACCAGGTTCTGTTGAATTGATTAATGAAATGGGGACTCTTCGACTAGAAAACACAATGAAACAAAAGGAAATATAGAAAGAAAACTCGCAAAAGAAAACATAATTTTATTTACAACTAGTCAAGGGGAAATGTTTCTTGATTGAGTACTTAGGAAGCACTGAACTAAACAAAGAAAATCATTTGATTAAACTACACTCCAGCAAATAGGGGAACAGTCAAGATGGTAGATAAATAATACAAAAAGAATACTACTCTTCTCAGCAGCTCTCGACGGTTGACAGGCACGGAGATATTTCAGGTCTGGCGTTTCGTCGTTGGTAATGAGGGCGGGTGGCAACTCGTTCGGACATCTCGGACAAAGCTGGTTACGTCTGCATTCTGGTCCTTAAGTCTTCTCTTCTTCTCTGAGCTTGTCCTCCCTCTCTCTCTCCCTTTCTTGTCCTTCCTCCACTTCTGTCTTTCGGGCTCTCCTTTCTCTCGATCGCTTGGAAGTTTATATATCCCTGTATGGGAGGGGTTAACTATGGACAGTTCCATATAAGGAAATTTTCTCGTTTCTTCATCCTCATTGGTGTTCCTTAAAACCGCTGATAACACCTAGACGAACGCTCTGCTGGTGTAATCAAATTCCATAACGTTGACTCCTTCAGCTAATGTATATCCTTCGGCGACAAACACTGTTCTTCTTCTCCTATGGTTTCCTTGGTCCGCTATAGACAGGGGATCGTTATGCTCAAAGACCGCCAGCCTAGGCACATATCTTGACGATGACAGCTTCAATAAACAATAGCGGGACCTTATCTCTCTCTCTCTGTCTCTGCTTCTCTAAGAATAGAAAAATCACATGTTTTAACATTCTTTTCTATATTATTCTATCTACCCATGACACGTCCCCCTAAAAGAAAAAAAAAGGAAAATCTACTGATTTTATCTTTTTTTTTTTAAACAAAATTATCAAAGGAGAAAATCACTTATCCCTAAACTGAGAGACAATTACTTCATCACTCTCGTATCATGTAACTAAAACCAAACCCCACTCTTACGTGTTGATAGGAAAAAAAAAAAAACAGAAAGAAAACAAACGTCCATATCATTCTGAAAAGTCTCTAGAAAGACTGTCGGCTATTACATTATTCTTTCCCTTTATATGAACTATCTTTAAATCATAGTCTTGTAATTCTAAACTCTAACGCATGAGACGTTTGTTTTTATTCTTAAACCTATCTAAGTAAACTAATGGATTGTGATCAGTATACACAGTTAAAACATGACCACTACGTACATAAATCTCAAAATGTTGTAAAGTTGATACTAAACTAAACAATTCTTTCTCAATAGTTGAATAATTCTGCTGTGCTTTATTTAACTTCTTCGAATAATAAGCTACATGGTGCTTGGTCCCGTTCACTTCTTGCAACAGAACTCTTCCTATTCCAATATCACTTGCATCTATCGCTAAATTAAATTCCTTGCTAAAATCGGGCAACATTAGTACGGGCTCGTGAATCATTATGGCCTTTAACTTATTGAAAGCTTCGATACATTCATTATCAAATACAAAACTTCGTCCTTTCTTGAAAAGATTAGTTATTGGAGCACTTATTTCTGAAAAATTAGGAACAAATCGGCGGAAATATGAAATCATTCCGATGAATCTCATTGCCTGATTTTTACTGGTAGGAATTGGGAAGTTGATGATAGCTTCTATGTTCCCATCTTTTGGACAAATCTTACCTAGACCTACCTTATGACCCAAATATGTGATCGAGGTTTTTCCGAATTCACATTTCTTCAGATTTAAAACAAGCTTTGCTTTTTCAAGCGCTGACAATACTTTAGCTAAAATGCGTAAATGTTGCTCCCACGTATCGGAAAATATTACAAGATCATCCAAATACACAACACAGTTATCAATTCCATTTAAAACTCTATTCATTAACCTTTGAAAAGTACTCGCTGCATTCCGTAGACCAAAAGCCATAACTTTGGGTTCATAACTACCGAAAGGTGTTATGAAAGCAGATATTTTCTGTGCTCGACTACTTAAAGGTACTTGCCAATAACCTTTGGCCAAATCAAGTTTAGAAATAAACTTGGCATTTCCTATTTTATCTAAACAATCTTCTATCCTGGGGAGAGGAAAATTACTTTGTTTCGTAACACTATTCACTTTTCTAAAATCAATACACAGCCTATCTGATCCATCTTCCTTCTTAACAAGAACTATTGGAGAACACCAGTCACTTTCGCTGGGAACAATCAAACCATTGTCTAGCATATACTTAATTTCCTGTCGAACTGAATTTGCTTTTTCTGGGCTTAGACGATAAGGGCTTTGTCTAATGGGTTTTGTGTCCTGTAATTCAATATCGTGTTCTAAAAGATTAGTCAAACCCAATTTATCACTAACAGTTTCTGAATAATCTGAAAACACATTGAATAATTCCCTTGTTTTTTTCTTCCTCTAAGCTAGAATTAAACAACGTGAAATTATTAAGAACATCAAAATTCTTCTCAAAAGTAATCTCTCTCTGCGACACTGTTACAACTGGCATCGGACGTTCATTATATTTCTTTAGCAAGTTGATGTGCAACCACTTAGCTCTACGCTTACCCATATCAATTAAGTAATTCAAATTTCCCCTTTTTTCTATGATAGGAAATGGACCTTCGAACTTATAAGGTAATGAGAGACCTTCTTTCTGGACTAATACTAAGACTTTATCACCCACATGGAAAATTCTGTCTTTAGCTTTAAGATCGTACTTTCTTTTAGTTTCCCCTTGACGGTTGCTCTCGTTTTCTTTTGCCATCTGCCAGGCTTTCCTTAAATCCTCTTTGTGATCTTCGATATTCTGTATGTAATCCTTTCTACCTTCTTCTTGCATTAACTTACACTTTAAAATTTCTAAAGGTCCTTTAGCGGTGTGACCGAACAACAAATCAAAAGGACTAAATCCCGTGGTGTCATTAGGAGTTAATCGTAAAGCCAACAAGACAAAAGGTAACTTTTCTTCCCAATCATGTTCGAAATTATTACACAACTTCTTTAAGCAACTTTTCAACGTTTGATGAAAACGTTCAACAATTCCTTGTGATTCAGGGTAGTACGGGGTGGAAGTTACAAGTTTAATCCCTAACTCTTTCATTTTATCTCTGAAATATTTTGATACAAAATTGCTACCATTATCACTCTGTATAACGCAAGGAAGTCCAAATTTAGAGAAATAGTTCAGCAAGCGTTTAACTACAGTTTTTGCATTGCAATTTCTTACTGGGATTGCTTCTGGATATCGTGTTAGTCTATCAATGATTGTTAATAGATAGATATTCCCTCCCTTACTTCTGGGCAAAGGTCCTACGATATCAACTACGTACTACGACATTCTCAAAAGGTTCTCCTACCGATGGGATATTACATAATGGAGCCCGGGGAATTACTTGATTAGGTTTGCCAGTCATTTGACATTCGTGACAACTTAAAACATATCTCTTCACATCACTTTTCATTTTAGGCCAAAAGTACGTTTTACTTATACACTTGAATGTTTTATTTACTCCTAAATGTCCTTGTTCATCATGTGCTAATTTCAAAATTGATTCACAAAGTTTCCTAGGAGTTACTAATTGCTCTATGACCTCCTCTTTGCTACCTGTCTTAGGACGAACATAGCGACACAAAAGTTCGTCTTTTAAACTAAATGTTTCCTTACAAACATTTTCAGGTTCATCATCCAATTCACATTCAAAAATTCTGGTTAGTATTTCATCTTCCCTCTGCATCTTAACTAGTTCATCCTTATTCAATAAGCTAGTTTCTGGAACACTCATCTGTACATCACTTCTTTCGACAGCTACATCATCATCTCTGCTCACATCATCAACATTTGTAAAGTCAGTTTCCTCAGCTACACTCATGCTAAGCTCATCATCACTGCCTCTATTACCTACGTTCGAATCCTCGAACAACCTATGACCGTAGTCAATATCTGAATCTAATCCTGACCTGGTTACTATCATTTCAGGCACTTGAACTTCACTTAAAATAGGATTCACACACTTGGAGGTAGTTAAATCATTGCCAACAATAATGTCAATGCCGTCTACGGGCAAAGTATCCACGACTGCTAGTTTTACATCTCCTGTTACTAACTGACTTTCCAATTTCATCTTTAACAAAGGACAAACAACACAAGTGTTCGGAAACCCACCTAGCATAACTTTTTCTTTCATGCTGATTATTACATTCCTTGGTACACTCTCTCTCCTACCGAGTGATACGGCCGCTCCCGTATCTCTAAGCAAAACTACTTCCCTTGAATCACCTCCTTTAAGAGAAGAAACTAAACCTTCAGACAAAAATTCACCATAATGTTTCCTAGTTTCTTTCAAGAGACTATTCTTTCCTGAAGAAAGATTATTAACTAGTGACACAGGTTTCTTCACATTCGTACTTTCTACTGAGCAATTCCTAGCTATATGACCTTTCTTATTACAATTGTAACAAGTGACCTCTGAATTACTGACTGCCCATTGGCTCCTACAGTACCGAGAAATATGACCTTCCTTCCCACATGTGTAACAATAATAATGATAATAATAATCCAGGTTCCTATTATCGTTATTGTTAGAACTACTTTTACTATGTTGTGCCTTACTTGACAAAAGATCGTTTTTTTTTTTTACTGCCACTTAAACCATGTGTGAGACTGTACTCATCTGCTAATCTCGTAGCACCGGCAAAAGATGTTTCACGCCTATCTTCTATATATAATTTGATGTCTGGGGATATGTTATCTTTGAAACTTTCTAACAAAACTAAGTTCTTGAGATCTTCAAAATTATCAACTTCAGCGGAAGTCAACCAATCACAAAACGATCTTTCTAACTTCTTTCCGTACTCTACATAAGTACTAGTATAATCTCTCTTCAAACTTCTAAACTTCTTACGGTACGCCTCTGGTACCAATCTGTATGCACTAAGTACGGTTTCTTTCACAGTATCATAATCTTCACTTTCATCCTCAGACAAACAACTATACACCGAATGTGCTTTACCACTTAAAACTGATTGTAAATACAAAGTCCACTGTCTTTTAGGAGCGCCTACTCTGTTCATTAACTTTTCGAAAGACATAAAATATTTCGTAACATCTTCCTCATCAAATTTCGGTATAAGTTTAAGCACTGCACTCATATCTAAAAACTATCAGTGTCACTATTTAAAGATGAATTACTCCCTGATCTGCTACCTGACCGACTGTTATGAAGAGTTTGTCTTAAACGAGCCATTTCTAACTCATGCTTACGCTGTTTTTCATTTTCTTCTCGCTTTCTTTCATTTTCTTCTCTTTCAGCTGCTCTTTCATCTCTCTCTAACACTTCCTGTTCTCTCTTAATAACATATTCACCGAGATCATCGCCATCTAGACCAAGAAGTTTACCAGAATCTATCAAATCTCTCGTAATCGCACTCATTCTGCTTCTTTCTATATTCTCCCTGTTTCAATTGGTTATGTAGTCGAAAATTCTGGCAAAGGTCGCCAACTGTTACGATCCTCGTGGGGATCGAACCAGGTTCTGTTGAATTGATTAATGAAATGGGGACTCTTCGACTAGAAAACACAATGAAACAAAAGGAAATATAGAAAGAAAACATAATTTTATTTACAACTAGTCAAAGGGAAATGTTTCTTGATTGAGTACTTAGGAAGCACTGAACTAAACAAAGAAAATCATTTGATTAAACTACACTCCAGCAAATAGGGGAACAGTCAAGATGGTAGATAAATAATACAAAAAGAATACTACTCTTCTCAGCAGCTCTCGATGGTTGACAGGCACGGAGATATTTCAGGTCTGGCGTTTCGTCGTTGGTAATGAGGGCGGGTGGCAACTCGTTCGGACATCTCGGACAAAGCTGGTTACGTCTGCATTCTGGTCCTTAAGTCTTCTCTTCTTCTCTGAGCTTGTCCTCCCTCTCTCTCTCTCTTTCGGGCTCTCCTTTCTTTCGATCGCGTGGAAGTTTATATATCCCTGTATGGGAGGGGTTAACTATGGACAGTTCCATATAAGGAAATTTTTTCGTTTCTTCATCCTCATTGGTGTTCCTTAAAACCGCTGATAACACCTAGATGAACGCTCTGCTGGTGTAATCAAATTCCATAACGTTGACTCCTTCAGCTAATGTATATCCTTCGGCGACAAACACTGTTCTTCTTCTCCTATGGTTTCCTTAGTTCGCTATAGACAGGGGATCGTTATGCTCAAAGACCGCCAGCCTAGGCACATATCTTGACGATGACAGCTTCAATAAACAATAGCGGGACCTTATCTCTCTCTCTCTCTCTCTCTCTCTCTCTGCTTCTCTAAGAGTAGCAAAATCACATGTTTTAACATTCTTTTCTATATTATTCTATCTACCCATGACAACAGGCGAAGGAGACGCAAGGTTCACAAGAACTAGTTTATTGACAATCAATAAAATAAAACAGGTTAAACAACAATTATACATATATAAGAGGAGGATAACCAATAAATAAGCATAAGCATGATAGTAAACAGAAAACTTGTTTATCTGAAAGAAAAACATTAGCGCCACTTTTAACATACCGAGGTATCAAAATCATAAAAGTCTGTATTACTAATCAGTTACATTAGCGTAGGAAACGCTTGGCACACATGTCTGCACTTATGCTAGGTTCACCTTTGAATATGGAACAGTCAATGTGGGCACCCCAGTGCCCTAACACTTAGTTTGTAGAACAGTTCGTAACTACACACTCACCCCGGAATTAATCGTCGCAATTAAACCCACTGTTCCTCGCAGAGTTAAACAGCAGGGTTAACGACACTACCCACTGCTACCAAAGACCTCTTCAGTTGCTCCACTTGCTTTGCATAGTGACGAAAGAAAACTCTGGAAGACTTCCAGCCAGTGTATGAGCGAAGATGTTCGAAATCCATACTATTAAAGAAATTTAGGGATGAGGCAACTTTCCTCGGATCGTGACCTGCGGGTGTACTGTCTGGATCCGCTCTGCGAATAAAATAGGTGATTTTCGCCCTAAGTTGTTTCAGTGATAAATTTGAGCCTGATGTTTCTCCCCTGAATAGTTGACCACCCCTGAAGTCTGAAGTTCTACGAAGATAGACCTTTAGGCATTCCACTGGACATAGAGATGCATCTTCTTTCAGAGGGCAGATTCTCCAGGGACCCCACCTGTTGGTGGGTAACTCGTTCTTGGCGAGAAACGTAGGATCCGGAAACAGGTTCAGTTCTCCCCCATCCAAGAACTGAACACGACCTTCTTCTCTCGAGAGGGCTACAATTTCACTAACCCTGGCCCCCGACACGAGTGCAAAAAGGGAAAATAACTTTTTGGGTCAAATCCTTTAAAGCACACTCCTCATTGTTCAACAGCGAAGCGAAATGAAGAACTTTATCTAAAGACCATGAAATGGGCTTTGGAGGTGCTGATGGTCTGAGCCTAGCACAGGCCTTCGGAATTTTATTAAAAATATCGTTAGAGAGGTCGACCTGGAAGGCATATAAAATGGGTCTTGTCAAAGCAGATTTACACGTTGATATTGTGTTGGCTGCTAACCCTTGACCATGGAGGTGGATGAAGAAAGATAAGCAGAAGTCCGTCGAGATCTTTTGCGGATTCTTCGCCTTGACAAAGTCCACCCATTTTCTCCATGATGACTCATATTGCCTTCTAGTAGATTTGCACTTATATTCCTCTAGGAAGTCTATACTGTCTTTCGAAATCCCGAAACGTTTTCTCACCGCTAGGGAGAGAAAATCATGAGCTGCAGGTTCCGGGTTTTCTGTGATGAAGCGCAGACAGTCGACTTCTGAACTCGCTGGGTCAGAACTGGATCTGGTAACGGAAGACACTTCAGCCGTAGTTCCAATGACAGAGGGAACCACACGCTGTTCGGCCACTTGTGAGCCACTATTGCCGCTACTCCCTTGAAAGATCTCAGTTTGTTGAGGACCCTCAATAGAAGGTTGTGAGGAGGGAACAGGTAAATCCTGGACCATCTGTTCCAGTCGAGGGACATCGCGTCCACTGCTTCCGCCAAGGGATCCTCGTACGGGGACACGTAAAGGGGTAACTTCTTGTTGTCTTTCGTCGCAAAGAGGTCTATCTGCAGTTCTGGGACTTGACTCAAGATGAAGGAGAATGATCCTGCGTCTAGAGACCATTCCGACTCTATCGGTGTGAACCTGGATAGAGCGTCCGCTGTCACATTGCGGACTCCTTGAAGGTGAACTGCCGACAGGTACCACTTTTTCTTTTCCGCCAGTCGAAAGATGGCCAACATCACCTGGTTGAGTGGTGGTGACCTCGATCCTTGTCGATTCAAGCATCTCACAATCACCTCGCTGTCCAGTACCAACCTTATGTGGATCGAGCGACGAGGGGAGACTTTCTTCAAGGTAAGGAGTACTGCCATAGCTTCCAGAAAGTTTATGTGAAATGTCTTGAATAGATTGGACCAAGTTCCTTGGGCCTTCTTCCGATGAGAATGACCTCCCCACCCCTCCTTCGAGGCGTCCGTGTGAATAGTCAACGAGGGGGGAGGTGGCTGAAGAAGCACCGACTTCTTTAGTTGCCTGACTTGGGACCAAGGCCTGAGAAGCGTACGTAGACGAAGCGGTACTGGTCTTATCAGATCTCTTCGCGCGTTTGATGCATAACGTCTCCAAACTCTGGTTGCATCCTTTAGCTGTGCTCTTAGCACCGGGTCTGTTACTGAGGCAAACTGGAGAGAACCCAGCACTCTCTCCTGTTCGCGTCTTGATATCCTTTCGGAATCCAGAAGTCTCTTGACAGAACCAGCTATCTCCTTCCTCTTCTTCGCCGGGATGGAGAGTTGGTATGACACTAGGTCCCAGTGGATTCCCAACCACTGGAAATTTTGAGATGGAGAAAGTCGAGACTTTTTTCTGTTGATATTGAAGCCTAGATGCTCTAGGAACTGGATCACCTGTAGGGAAGCTTGCAAACATTCTGTCTTGGATGCTGCCCACACCAGCCAGTCGTCCAGGTAGGCTACCACCTGGATTCCCTTTAGGCGTAATTGTTTGAGAGCTACGCTCGCAAGCTTCGTGAAGATCCTTGGGGCTATGTTTAGCCCGAATGGCATGGCTCTGAAGGCGTAGAGTCTTCGCTGTAGCTTGAACCCTAGGTAGGGGGAGAGTTGACGATTGATTGGAACGTGCCAATAGGCGTCTGACAAATCTATGGAGACGGTATATGCCCTCTTGGGCAGTAAGGTCCTTATGTGTTGCAGTGTTAGCATCTTGAACTTGCAGTTCACTATGAACTTATTGAGTGGCAACAAGTCCAGAATGACTCTGAGTTTTTCTGAGTCCTTCTTGGGAACACAAAACAGCCTCCCTTGGAATTTGATGGACTTTACCCTTCGGATTACTCTTTTCTCCAACAGTTCTTGAATGTACTCCTCCAGAACGGGGGTGGAGTGTTGGAAAAATCGAGGGCACGGGGGTGGAGTGCTATACCAGCTCCAACCCAGTCCATTCTTGAGTAGGCTGTGGGCCCAGGGATCGAAGGTCCACCGATCCCGAAAATTCTGAAGTCTCCCTACTACCGGTATCATCTCACTTTGGCTGCTGTTGCCCTGAGGCCTTGCCTCCTTGACCGTGACCACCCCTGAATCCCCTCCCCCTTGAGGGGCGTCTGGACGAACCTCTGGCTGCTCCTCTAGGCTTTGCTCGAAAGGTAGTTGACTGCCCTTCGAACGCTGGGTTAAATGCCGGAGACTGCGTCGACACAGCTTGGGGTACCCACTGGTACGTGGTCGGGGTTTGCGCCTCCATCTGGGGCACTGTAGGCATAGGAAGTTGTTGCTGCTGCTGCTGTCTGAATGGCTTGGCTGGCCGAGAGGGTAGCTTAGTCTTCTTAGTCTTCCTCTTTGGTTGGGGACCCTCATCCGGGGAAGACTTTCTCTTGAGAGATAGGCCCCACTTCTGGAGAAGGTTTCTATTCTCCGTGGCGGCCTTATCTACAACCTCCTTGACCGCCTCACTAGGGAAGAGGTCTTTGCCCCAAATGCTGGAGGAGATTAGCTTCCTTGGCTCGTGCCTCACCGCAGCCGAGGCGAACACGAACTCCCTACAAGCCCTCCTAGCTTTGATGAAGCTATAAAGGTCCTTCGTCACTGTGGCTAGGTGTGTCTTAGCCACTACCATAAACATTTCATGGACCTTGGGGTCACTTGCCATTGTCTCTAGAGTCGTTTGATGAGACACTGAGGCAGCAAGTCTTTCTTTTGTCTCAAGCTCCCTGCGCAAAAGAAAGTCAGACAGCTTGGGGAGGTTCTCACCGAACTGACGTCCGGCAATATCAGCCTCCAACTTCCCGACTGAGAAGATGGACGTCCTTCCAGTCCTTGTGGTCCATGGGTAGGGCCAAAGACAGAGGTTTACACTCCTCCAAGGAGGGGCATGGCTTACCTGCCTCGATTGCTTTCAGCACAGCCGTAAACCCTTTCTGCATAAAGGGGAAGGCTCTAGAAGGAGAGGACACAAAGGAAGGGTGCTTCTTACTCAAAGCAGGTACCTTTGAGTTTGTGAAGCCCCTCTCTTTCATCGAGCTTGACAGTAAACCTTGAGCCTTAGCGTGGTCCAAAACTATGACCTCCTTCGGCTCCGTTTCTTCCTTTGAGGCTGGTTCCTTCCTTAGACGGACATAACAGTCCGGATACGACTCCTTGCTGGGCCAGAATTCCACCTCCTCAAGGGGGACTGAGCCCAACTTCTCCAAAATGACGATTTTCCCGTCGTCATAGGCATGTGCTCGGCATATCTCCAAGGGTTGGCATCTGAGCACAAGGGAAGGTCTTTCACGCTGAGCTTCTTCTGGGGCCCACGTGATGCTGCAAGTCTCTGCATCTCCAGCTTCATTGCAGCAGCCTTCTCATTATTTTCCCTCTGCATCTGTTGGATCATTCCAACGATGGAGGAAAGGGTCTTTCCCAGCTCATCTGGGAGAGAGGACAATGTTGAGGGAATAGGTTCAGGGGCCTGAACCGAAGTAGCAGACACCTCGTCGAACTCTTCCTCTTCATTGTCTGGAGCCTACTCTTCTTCCTGGTCTTCTGCCAGAAGGTCTTCTTCCAAACGCTCGGACACCTCCGACATCCTATCGTCCAATTGGATGTCCTGCAGGGCGTCCGCGACTTCAGCATCCACCGGGATCTGAACCACCGGTATCTCCGCTTGAGGCTGGGGAATCACTGCCTCAGCTGACGCCTTGGGGAAAAGGTAAGCCCTCATCTTCTCACTTGGAAGATAGGGCCCAGAAGTGTACTTCTGAAAGCTCCTTACCCAGGTACGAAGCTTCTCCCTTGCTGCGTCCCTTGACTCCGCTGTCTTAGGGGAATCAAAAGCCTCAGTAATCAGGTTTGTGCACACGGTACATACCTGCGGGTCCCAATACCGGAGATCACCTATGGAGACTGCGCATGCTACGTGCCTCCTACACAAGTCATGTCCGCAGAAGTTCTTGCTGCGGACGTTGCAGAAAACGCTTCCACACTTCGGATGGTCCTCCTGTAAAGAGAAGAAAATTCCATGAGTATCAAGTGAACTACGTATCACTGAATGTACATAGCTTAGCATAACTAAACTAGAAAGGAAAGACACACACTTGTATTTCCCGCACAGTCAATTGCTGCAACCTTCCAGATAATAAAATCGTATTTTTGGGCTCAAGCCATGACATCCTGATGGAAGGTTCCTTCGGTAGCTTCCTTGGGTATATTTAACTACAAGGATATTCCCAGAGAATTAAACCACAGGTTATCACAGAATTCTAACTTCTGGTGCGAGTATCCTAAAGGTTTCCCTTTAAGACATCGTATATCAACAGGGGACGCATGTATTAACACGCCACATAGCTATCTGCACCCCATATAGAGTTAACACTTCGATATGGAAAGGTGGAGAATAACTGGGGAGCCGTTCCACAGTTACACTCGTCCGTGGCTACTTTTGGTACTCGAAACGTAAACAAACGGGCGCCATTGCTAAATGACGTCACGTCCGTCCTCATCCTTCTGCTTGTAGCTACCTTGCTTAGACGGATTTCCCCTTGTGCGATTTTCATCGACTTGCATCGCCGTTATGTCTTTACCTTCAGCCTCGCCTTCTTCTGGAAAGTTGAGTACCAGGTCCCAGTATTGTTTAAATAAGCTCTGGCCGTAAAGTAACTTCTACTTTTCGTAATATTTCGTGTTTTGTGGCGGAGCTGTGCTGCTACCGGACACGCCATTTCATGGCGTCGCTGTTCTCTTGCATGCCTTATTTAGCTAGCCAGAACAGCTTTTTCCGGCCTCTTAACTAATTGATATTGTTAGTTATTTAGTCTTCATAGCTAGGAACTTCATATATCGTGTTTTAACGCTCTATTATCCGGTCATCGTTCGACCCCATACTAGATCGCTAGCTTAGCCCCTAGGCTAGATTGCCTAGCACCAGTGTTCATGCATGATATATTCCAGTGATCCTAGGTTAAGTTATAAAGATAGTGGCATTATTTATCATACTGTTAACTGTGATGCAAGTGTTTTTCGCCTTCAGGGACCATATAGGGGACCGGTTTGATTGCGTTCCTTTCTAACCTAACCTAGATGTAGGAACCCCTATATGCTCCCTACATCCCCTGCCTATGGGCATTCCCTCTGCGTGGCCAAGCTTCCCCTTCTATATAGGGGAATCTTGTCCACAATCAGAGTATTTATCGCTTCTCTGTCTACCCTAAGGGAATGATCCCCCCTTAGGGTTACGACCGAGAAAGAGGAACGGCTCTGTCCTTCCTCAGTTGCTTATGGTTAGGTTACTCACCCTTCCATGCAACTTGCGATGTGTCTTTCAGCCTACCTAGCATGGGAATTAACACTCCTTATCTAGGTTAGGCCTTGGGGGGGGGGGGGGCGCTAGTTCTGTACTTTTATAGTTTGAGACGGTACTCTTGCACCATTCTCATTCTGGTTACCTACCCTAGGCTAGGGAGCGTCCTCCCTATCCTTGGTGGCCGTTCTTGTACAGAGCCTCCCCTATGGAAGACCCCTCTTCTTCTCCCTCCCCACCTATCCCTTTGGTGTAGGCTAGCCCATACACATCTGTCCCTAGTCCTACAACTCCTCCCTTGGGTGGAGTGATAGGGCTATCTTGATCTCCTGTTGAACAGGCCGCTCTGGTACACATACCCTTCATAGCGTTCTATGAGGGTAGCCACTGGCAGTGATTTGTCCAGCAGGGGGTTCCCCCTCTTGAGTGTACTCTAACCCTCCCTTGGGTTACCCTGGCATCCGGCCAGCTGCCGGCCCCCTGCCATTGGATGCTAGGAGTATCTACTCCTATCATGTGTACACTCTCTCTGGAGGGATGCCGGAGGGGTATGTGATCTTATCCCTCCAATCCCTCCTTATCTGTCTCTCCATCTACCCTGGTGCCGGTCCCTTGCCGTCTCTACTGCCAGCGATACCGCGCTACACTTTGGTGACTCTCTCTCATAAGATACTCTCCCTCCTCTAAGTCGTCAGCCTTCCGTGTGCCGGGGGCTTGCCGCCTTCCGTCGGCATACAACCGATGATCCACCCCTCCCTTACCTAGTTTCGGTTGTCCGACCTTCGGGCCGGCCTCCAGCGTGCCGGCATTGATTGCCGGCGGTCTGGGTATACTACCATATACTTCATTATCTTATGAACTGATCACCAAGCCGTCAGCCTTCGGCTGCCGGAGCCGCCGGCGTTCCGCCAAGTTGGTATTATGCTTAGATTCTCAATGTGTCTGTCTTAATGCCTTACACCCTGCTGGAGCGGCCGTCGGCCTGCCGGCGCCAAGGGACATGCACCCCTTCTACTACCTGTCGACAACATGCCGACAGTCCTACACTGCAGCCAGATGGCTTAGCCACTTCTATATATAGGTATTGTCTTACCATCCTACTAGTGGCTGGGCTGTCTTCTTGCACATTACAATTTTCCAGCATACTCTGTGTGTCTTAGCACGGCCGGTTGCCGGAACCTAGATCTATACGGGGTCTCCCATTACCCCTTTACCCCAAGGAACTGAGTGGTCTCAGTCCCTGATACACCTTGCAGGCAATCTCTGCTAGAACTTAGCTTCTACCCACCACGGTGATCCATGTGGATTTCCGTTTTGTGTCCCTCGGTCATAAATGAAATGGCCTATTGATAAGGTTACGGTAACCGACTGGGCGGGATTCACAAGTATGTGTCTATCTACTTCCTTTCCCGCTCCTATTCTCAAACATTACAATATTCATGAATTATTTAATGTTAGATGAAATTTTGACTACTTAAAATTTAACCTTAGAGTAATGTAAGTCATTCTTATGCCTTCCATATACTTATGATCTCTTTCTTTTACAGGAGGAGTATATGAAGTGTGAACACAACTTCTGTGGAGTGAAACGCCCGGACTTCTACGGGCACAAGGCGTGTCGGACCCACGCCCCCTGTGCCGCCAAGAAAGGCGACCTGAAATTCTGGGACCCGCAGCACTGTACAGTCTGCAAGAGTCGTCTGGTCGAAGCGTTCGACGATCCTCCTTCAGCGGAGGTAAGGGACAACGCTCGGGAGAAGCTACGCAAGTGGGTGCGTGGCTTCCAGAAGAATGCCACTGGACCGTATCTCGCTACTGAAGATTTGAGGGCCTTGCTATTTCCGAAGGCATCAAAAGACTCAGTGGTCCCCAGTGATCAGATTCCCACCGTCCAGATAGTGGTGGAACCTATGTTGTCATGGCCCAGTCCATGCATGAGTGCCGTCTAGATTCCGACAACGTGGAACGTATGTCGAAAGTGTCGGAAACAACGGAGAGGAACCTCATGGGCGAGGAGCTCGACTAAGAGGAAGATCAGGTGGAATACCCTGATTCGGAGCATGAGGTCGCTCCCACTCCTACCCCTGCACCAACTCCTACGCCGACCGAGGAATCCCTTCCTTCAACGTCTGCCACCCCGGATCCTATCCCATCAGGCACTCAGGAGGTCTTCAAGATGCTTGAAGCCCTCATGGATAAGAAACTTCGCGAGACCCATGAGCTATTCAGGTCTAACCTAGGAAGTTTTAAGCAACCGAAACGGATTTCGGTTAAGGACCTCCCTGCCTGCTCGGATACTAACCCATGGAGGTATGCCGAGCACATGCCGATCACCACGGGCAAGATCTTCATCAGTGAGAAGGTCGGCTCGATCGCGTTGGAAGAATTGGAGTTCTTCCCGAATTTTGAGGCTTATCCGGACTGTTACGTCCGACTCAGGTCCGAACCCGCCTCTAAAGAAGAGACCGAACCGAAGGAGGTAATAGTGTTCGATCTCTCGAAGGCCCAGGCTATGCTAGCCAACACGGTAAAGAGTAGGGGCTTCACCAATTCCAAGATGCCGGCGCTTAGTAAAAAGCACCCAACCTTCGTCGCACCGAACAATGCGACCTTCCCCTTTATTGAAAAGGCCTTCACTGCGGTACCGAAAGCAGTGGAAGAAGGGAAACCTTGCCCTGTACTGGAGGAGTGCAGACCCTTCTCCCTGACTACTCCCCCTGATGATAGACACTGGAAAGATGTCCAGTCTACATTCACAGTGGAGAAGCTAGAGCCTGATGTTGCTGGTCGTCAGTTTAATGAGGACCTCCCAAAACTCAACGATCACCTCCTTCGTAGGGAACAAGATACGAAGGAGAGGCTTGCCGCATCAATGTCCCTCCAGGTACAGCTTGAAGTCATGGCCGGTGACACTAGGATTCCAGACTTCTACATGGTCCTTGCCAAAACGCATTTGGCAACTGTCATGAAGGACCTGTACAGCTTCACTAGGGCTCGCAGAGCCTGTCGTGAATTCGTGTTCGCGAACGCTACGGTGAGACACGAACCCCGGAGGCTGATTTCCTCCAATATCTGGGGTAAACACCTCTTTCCCTCCTCCCTAGTGAAAGAGATCGCCGACAAAGCCGCCACGGAGAATAGGAACCTTCTCCATAAGTGGGGCATGTCGAAGAAAAGGAAATCCTCTCAGGACGATGGCCCTCAACCTAAGAGGAAACCTCAGAAACCAAAACCCCAGCAACGTCAACAGAGACGGCAGTTTCCGGGTTCCGCTACTCCCCAAGTGGCAGCTCAGCCACAACAGACCTTTCAGCTGGTCACCCAACCGATGGTCCCTCAGTCATCGGTCTTCACCCCTGCATTTGAGCAGCAAACCACTACCTTTCGTCCCAAAGGTAGAGGCTCAAACAGGGGTTCAGGCAGAGATGTGTCTCGCCGCCCCTCCAAAGGCAGAGGAGGAAGGGGAGCTAGCGGCCGAGGTAGCAAACCCTCGGGAAGCCAGAGGCAATGAAGTGCTTCCGGTGGGAGGAAGACTCCGCCAATTCCAGGATCGTTGGACCTTCGATCCCTGGGCACACAGCATCGTCAAGAAGGGACTAGGCTGGAGCTGGACACAACAACCCCCAGCCTTCCAGCAATTCTTCCAACAGTCAACCCCCCTCCTGGAAGAGTACGTCCTAGAACTCTTGAACAAGAAGGTGATAAGGAGGGTAAAGTTAACCAGGTTCCAAGGGAGACTATTTTGCGTCCCCAAGAAGGACTCCGACAAACTCAGAGTCATTCTAGACTTATCCCCCCTCAACAAGTTCATTGCGAACAAGTTCAAGATGCTGACTCTTCAACAAATAAGGACCCTCCTGCCTCAAGGGTCCTACACGGTCTCTATAGACCTGGCGGATGCCTACTGGCACGTTCCAATGAACCATCATGCTTCCTCCTACCTAGGATTTCGACTCCAAAGGAAAAGTTACGCCTTCAGGGCCATGCCCTTCGGGCTCAACGTGGCCCCACGGATCTTCACCAAGCTGGCAGACGCCATCGTTCAACAGCTCCGCCTTCGCAGCGTCCAAGTGATGGCTTACCTAGACGACTGGCTGGTCTGGGCGACATCGCCCGAAGATTGTGTACAATCCTGCAACAAAGTCACCCAGTTCCTAGAACACCTGGGATTCAAGATAAACACCGAGAAATCTCGCCTCTCTCCAGCTCAGAAGTTCCAATGGTTAGGAATCCATTGGGATCTTCAGTCACACCGCCTTTCCATCCCACAGAAGAAAAGGAAGGAAATAGCAGGGTCTGTCAAAAAACTGCTGAAATCCAAACGGATCTCAAGACGACAGCAGGAACAAGTTCTAGGCTCTCTACAGTTCGCCTCTGTGACAAACCCAGTGCTTTGTGCACAGCTAAAGGATGCCGCGGGAGTCTGGAGACGTTCTGCATCCATTGCTCGAAGAGACCTCAAGAGACGGCTCCCAAACAGACTTCGGTTACTCTTAAAGCCGTGGTCGGAAGCAGAGGCCCTGAAAAGGTCCATTCCTCTTCAACACCAACCTCCATCACTCAACATCCACACGGACGCTTCGCTGGAGGGTTGGGGAGGTCACTCCCACCAACGACAGGTTCAAGGAACATGGTCTCCCCTATTCAAGACGTTTCACATTAACATCTTGGAGGCCATAGCAGTCCTTCTCACTCTGAAGAAACTCTCTCCGCCTCCCTCGATCCACATCCGTCTGACTCTGGACAACTCGGTGGTAGTCAGATGTCTCAATCGTCAGGGCTCGAGATCGCCCCAGATAAATCAGGTACTTCTTCCGATCTTCCGTCTGGCAGAAAAGAAGAAATGGCACCTGTCTGCAGTTCACCTACAAGGATTCCGCAATGTGACGGCGGACGCTCTCTCACGGACAAACCCAATAGAGTCGGAATGGTCTCTAGACGCAAGATCCTTCTCCTTCATCTCTCGCCAAGTCCCGGAACTCCAGATCGATCTCTTCGCAACGAGCGACAACAATCAACTTCCTCGTTATGTGGCCCCGTACGAGGACCCCAATGCAGAAGCAGTGGACGCCATGTCACTGGATTGGAACAGATGGTCCAGGATATACCTGTTCCCTCCCCCCAACCTTCTGCTGAAAGTCCTCTCCAAACTGAGAACCTTCAAAGGGACAGCGACCCTAGTGGCTCCCAAGTGGCCCCGGAGCAATTGGTACCCCCTGGTCCTGGAGCTGCAGCCCAAGCTGATTCCCCTCCCGGGCCCAGTTCTCTCTCAGCAAGTACAGAAGTCGACTGTCTTCGCTTCATCACTGAAAGTCAGGGACCTTCATCTCATGATTTTCTCTCCCTAGCCGCGAAGAAAAGGTTTGGGATCTCGAAGAAAAGTCTAGACTTCCTCGAGGAATACAAGACCGAATCCACACGACGGCAATACGAATCATCCTGGAGAAAGTGGGTCTCGTTCGTCAAAGCAAAAAATCCTACGGAAATCACCATTGATTTTTGCATGTCCTTCTTCATTCACCTTCATGGACAAGGCTTAGCAGCCAACACGATTTCTACCTGCAAATCGGCTTTGACTAGACCACTACTGTACGCCTTCCAGATTGATCTGTCCAGCGATATCTTCAATAAACTACCAAAGGCATGCGCTAGACTACGCCCAGCACCTCCGCCAAAACCTATCTCCTGGTCCATGGACAAGGTGCTCCATTTTGCCTCTAACTTGGACAACGATTTGTGCCCTCTCAAGGATCTGACTCAAAAAGTTATATTCCTTTTTGCTCTCGCCTCGGGAGCCCGAGTCAGCGAAATAGTGGCATTATCAAGAGACGAGGGTCATATCCTGTTCGTAGATACAGGAGAACTTACCCTCTTCCCTGATCCGACGTTTCTCGCAAAATACGAATTACCCACCAAGAGATGGGGCCCCTGGAGAATCTGCCCCCTGAAGGAAGATGTCTCTCTATGTTCAGTAGAGAGTCTCAAGGTCTATCTTCGAAGAACTTCAGACTTTGGTGGAGGTCAACTCTTCAAAGGAGAAACATTGGGTAGCGATATGTCACTGAAACAACTAAGAGCGAAAATCACCTACTTCATTCGCAGATCGGATCCTGACAGTACACCCGCAGGTCACAATCCTAGAAAAGTCGCATCTTCTCTGAATTTCTTCCAGAGTATGGATTTCGAAAGCCTCAAGAGCTTCACAGGATGGAAATCTTCGCGCGTTTTCTTCAAGCACTACGCGAAGCAAGTGCATGAAGTCAAACATTTCGTGGTAGCCGCAGGTAGTGTTATGAAACCTGCCGTTTAACTCTGCATAGAACAGCGAGTTACTTGGGACTTTAACTCTACGGGTGCCTGTGTTGACCCTCGTGTGATACATAGTGATTTCATGGACACTTAGTGTTTCTAATAGACTGTTCTTACCAAGGTGTAATGTCATAGACTTCACATGAGTGCCACATGCCTTAGGGCATGATGTGTTTTTTTCTTTGATAAAGACTGACGTTCCTCTGGAACTTGTGCTTTCTAATTTTGAAATTTCTTTCAGATTCAAGATTGAAGTCTTCTAATTTCTATGTACATTATTTATTATTGTAAATTAACTTTACATCCTTTATTGCATTTATTACTACTATAACCTGCAATTTATGAAATAAAATGTCTATTTTATTACTTGTGCGTCTCTCTTCGCTCCTATTTACACTATGAAATACATGAATGTCATAGTTTCATTTACCCCTTTCCTTTGAAATGAGAAGAATAATATATTTTGTCTGTATTATATACTCACCTATGCTGTGTAATATTCCTACTTGAATACTTACCTTCGCCATACTTCGAGACCAGATTGTTCTCTAACCATGGAATATAGTGATTAACTATCACTCATCTACTCTTGAGAATGTTCCTACATGAATATTGACCATTCTGTCTTGTCTCCGAGTCCTTCATGAACTCTCCGCAGGGTGAGTAGCCTTTCGATGACCACTTTGAATTTTGGTATAACCCGTTGGGACTTCTCTGCCAGGGGGGCAGGAAGCTGGATCCCCACGGAACCTCTACCGAGGTCACATTACATACCTCTATTCGAAGCCCTTGGCACTTACTCTAATAAGGGGAAATTTTCCACGATACATTGATTCTCTGGTACTCTTCCATCAGGACGTCATGGCTTGAGCCCAAAACACGGATTTTGAGCGAAGCGAAAAATCTATTTTTGGGTGAGATAGCCATGACGTCCTGATGGACCCTCCCTTCTATTCTAGTCCAGCCTTTCAGGCCCCGCCCTGTCCTGCTGTATCATGGAGATTAGCAAGGAGCTGGCATCAAGATGAGGACGGACGTGACGTCATTTAGCAATGGCGCCCGTTTGTTTACGTTTCGAGTACCAAAAGTAGCCACGGACGAGTGTAACTGTGGAACGGCTCCCCAGTTATTCTCCACCTTTCCATATCGAAGTGTTAACTCTATATGGGGTGCAGATAGCTATGTGGCGTGTTAATACATGCGTCCCCTGTTGATATACGATGTCTTAAAGGGAAACCTTTAGGATACTCGCACCAGAAGTTAGAATTCTGTGATAACCTGTGGTTTAATTCTCTGGGAATATCCTTGTAGTTAAATATACCCAAGGAAGCTACCGAAGGAACCTTCCATCAGGACGTCATGGCTATCTCACCCAAAAATAGATTTTTCGCTTCGCTCAAAATCCGTTGTTCAATCTATTCTAGAGCGACCAATAAATAATTTCCAGAGGAAACAGGTGTAGCTCACACCCAAATAAGTGATTTTAAAATGGTGGATAGTAGACAAGAAAGAACTCACTTTCTTTATCCGTAAGGTTACACCAAGGGGCTGTGCAAGACAACACAAAAGTGTTAGAAACACTTAGTGTTGTAACAAATACTGTACTATAGTTTTCTCCCTAGAGTATATACTATACTGAAAAATACTGGCTACAGTATAGAAGGTAATGTGCCGGCTGGCACGTGCCGGCTGGCACGTGCCGGCCAGCACACACCTTAACTAGTTCCAAAGTATACTACTTATAAACTATAAGGTGGAAGAACGCTGGTTCAAATGCGTGTGCTGGCCGGCAGTGACTGCCGGCCGGCAACTACACAAGATAGCACCCGGCTGCCGGCCGCCAAACGTAGAGGCCGGCAGAACCTCGGTGTGTTTCTATTGCCAGCCAGCAGGGGACTGCCGGCCGGCAGCTAAACAACAACAGCACCCGGCTGCCGGCCACTAATCATAGCGGCCGGCAGAACAATGGTGTGATATATAGCCGGCCGGCAAAGGTATACAACCAATGCCGGCTGGCAGCAAAAGAACCAGAGAACTCCGACTGCCTGGCTGCCGGCCACTTAGGCCGGCCGCCGGGCTAGGGTACAAACACTAGAAGAAAAACAGAATGGATGCCGGGATAAGAGACTGTACTGCCTCATAGCCCGGCAACCCGAAAGAGTGCACATAAGGAAGGGGAGAATATAACTTCAGGCTTCCTGACCAATGCCATCTGGCTCTACAGACAAACATGGATGAAAGACCAAGGGAGGTCCGGGCAGCACTCAAAGCAGAAGACCCTTGCCGGCCGGCAGGGACTGAGTCAACCCCACATCCTAACCTATGCTAGGTACAGATGTAGAATGACGGACAGGGATGCAATGGCTAGGCCATCACTAAGGAAAGAGGGGGAAAGGGGGAAGAGGGTCCTGCCAACCTTGCTCTAATAATGAATCACCCGCACCCAAGAAAACTCATCTTAGCCTAGGGGAGATCCGAGGAGGGAGGCCAGCAATACTTGCCAACTCCCTCGGAACCAAAGCAAGGAAGGCGTTGTTATTCACAGAAAAGAGGATCTCATCCTCCACACAGAGATCAACAACACTGGACTAGTCTGCTAGATCACAAAAAGAAGGAATCATCTCGTACAGAAACCTTCGAAAGTGAACTAAGGAGGCTAAGCCTCCTATGTCTGCTGTCAGCCTAGCAAGGGAATCTCAACCACAAGCTAGACAGAAACAGACTCAGACTAAGAACTCTGATGTCCTGCCCCCTTCCTGAAGCCAGACTTACTGAAAACAGGAAAGAACAGAAACACCCTAATATAGTTGTATCTAAAGTCAATTCAGATAAACCATTAGGGTTAAGCCCAAGGCTTAAGCAGAGGGAAAGGGATTGCACACATTCTCCGAAGAGAAGAGAGCACCCGGGGAGTGAGAGAAAGTATACTATGGCCCCATAGACAACTAGCCTAGGCGCGAAGAGAATCGATTACCTAAATCACCGAAACTCACTCGTATACTATCTTGGAAGAAAATCAACATAATCTTAAATGTATAAAACTGCCTAAAGCTTCAATAAAATTTTGAAACACTCGGAAATCTGAATATCATGCAGGAAAGTACTAGGGCCAAACGACTAGGCTACAAGGTCTAGCGTAGGCCCGAATCGGCAAATCCTTCGCCAAAACGGAAATACTAAAAGCATCATATAAAGAAAACCTATGTAACGCTGAATAGCTAAAATGATTAAAGCGGAACAGCCGGGAACGTCGCTCTGGCTAACTAAATAACTCATACATAGCGAGAGACAGCGTCCAGGACGCCTCCGGTGGGCAACAGCTCTTGTAACAATGATATCACTATCAAATCATTTTAAAATTACCAAGAGCTTACATTTATACATAAAAGAAATAATACTCAACTTATCAGAAGCAGAAGTTGGAGAAAGCATTATCAAGTTGAAATAATCCAAGAATTGCGAGATAACACAGGGAAAAACACCTAGTTGTTGAGCTACGCAAAAAGGGAAATATAAGAATTTCACCAAGCATTCTGTTGTTACTAGGAACACTGTGCATATAGGTATGCCTGGCACTTGTGTCAGTCTGTTATGCTTAAAGTCACCCGTGTGAATAGAACAGTCTATAGTGTCATCAGTAAACACAAAACTCAACATGATATGACTTGAAAGTTTATCATGTACACCCTTCACTAAAAGTCCCAAATAGTGCACTGTTCTTTGCAGTAATCAAGCGGCAGGTTTTATTACACTGCCCGCCGCCACCACATGAAATTCATTTTCTTGTAAGCACGAAGGCTTTCAAACGACATCGTCTGAAAGAAATTCAGAGACGAGGCAACTTTTCTCGGATCATGACCTGCGGGTGTACTGTCTGGATCCGCTCTGCGTATAAAGTACGTAGGTGATTTTCGCCATTAACTGTTTCAAGGATAACGTTGAACCGGAAGTCTCTCCCCTGAAAAGCTGACCTCCCTTAAAGTCTGAAGTTCTACGAAGATAGACCTTTAGGCATTCCACTGGGCAGAGGGATGCTTCTTCCTTCAGAGGGCAGATTCTCCAGGGACCCCATCTCTTAGTGGGCAGCTCGTTCTTGGTGAGAAACGTCAGGTCCGGAAAGAGGTTCAGTTCTCCGTTGTCTGTGAACTGAATGTGGCCATCATCCCTCGAGAGGGCCACTATTTCGCTAACTCTGGCTCCAGAGGCTAGTGCAAATAAGAATATCACCTTTTGAGTCAAGTCTTTCAGCGAGCAATCCTCATTGTTCAGGGTTGATGCTAAGTGAAGAACCTTATCCAAAGACCATGAAATGGGCTTAGGAGGAGCTACGGGTTGAAGTTTAGCGCAGGCTTTAGGAATCTTGTTGAAGATCTCATTGGAAAAGTCTACCTGGAAGGCATAAAGCATTGGTCTGGCTAGGGCAGATTTACATGTAGTAATCGTATCGGCTGTTCATGAAGATGGATGAAGAACGACAAACAGAAATCTGTAGAAATCTCCTTAAGTTTCTTCACCTTGACAAAGGCCACCCACTTCTTCCAGGAAGACTCATATTGTCTTCTTGTTGACTTTGACTTGTATTCTTCTAAGAAGTTAATACTGTCCCTAGAAATCCCGAACCGTTTCTTGACCGCTGAGGCGAGAAAATCATGAGATGAAGGTTCTGGGTTTTCACTGATGAAGCTGAGACAGTCAATTTCTGCACTTGCTGAGTCAGAACTGGGTCCGGCAATGGGATCAGCTTCAGGCGTAGTTCCGTTACTAGAGGAAACCAGACGGTGTTGGGCCACTTGTGGGCCACTATTGCTGCTGTCCCTCGAAAGGATCTCAGTTTGTCGAGGACTTTCAGCAGAAGGTTGGTTGGAGGGAATAGGTAGATCTTGGACCATCTGTTCCAATCTATGGACAATGCATCCATCGCCTCCGCTAGAGGATCCTCGTACGGGGCTACATACCGGGGTAGCTTCTTGTTGTCGCTCATAGCGAAGAGGTCTATCTGCAGTCCTGGGACTTTGCGTAAGATAAAGGAGAATGATCTTGCGTCTAGAGACCATTCTGACTCTATCGGTTTGATCCTGGATAGAGCATCCGCTGTCACATTGCGGAACCCTTGAAGGTGAACTGCTGACAAGTGCCATCTCATCTTCTCCGCTAGGCGGAGGATGGCTAGTATCACTTGGTTTATGTGAGGCGATCTTGAGCCCTGTTGGTTTAGGCATCTCATTATGACTTCACTGTCTAGAACCAGACGGATTTGGATTGAGCAGCGGAGTTTCAGTTTCTTCCGAGAAAGAAAAACTGCCATGGCTTCCAGAAAATTGATGTGGAAGGTTTTGAAGAGGGGAGACCAGGTTCCTTGGACTTTCCGATGATGCGAGTGACCTCCCCACCCTTCTTTCGAGGCATCCGTGTGAACGGTGACTGACGGTGGAGGTGGTTGTAAGGGAACCTTGTTCCTTAGGTTCTTGGCCTCCGACCATGGCTTGAGTAGTGATCGCAGACGATTTGGTATCGATCTTTGTAGATCTCTTCGAGCGTTTGATGCGTATTTTCTCCAAACTCCTGATGCATCTTTTAATTGTGCTCTCAATACTGGATCTGTCACTGAGGCAAACTGGAGGGACCCCAACACTCTCTCCTGTTGCCCTCTTGATATCCTTGCGGACTGAAGAAGTCTTTTGACAGATCCTGCTATCTCTTTATTTTTCTTTGATGGAATGGAAAGGCAGTGTGACTGCAAGTTCCAGTGGACGCCCAGCCACTGAAACTTTTGAGCTAGAGACAGTCGAGATTTTTCCAAGTTGATCTTGAATCCCAAGTGTTCCAGGAACCGGATCACTTCCTTGGAGGCTTGCCTGCACTCTTCCTCGGATGCTGCCCACACCAGCCAGTCGTCCAGGTAGGCTACCACCTGGATTCCTTTTAGGCGTAGTTGATGAATGACTGCATTCGCAAGCATGGTGAATACCCTTGGAGCTATGTTCAGACCGAAGGGCATGGCTCTGAAAACGTACTTTCTTTTTTGTAGTTTGAATCCCAGGTAGGGGGAAACTTGACGGCTAATTGGAACGTGCCAGTACGCATCCGTCATGTCTATGGAGACTGTGTATGCCCATTTGGGCAAAAGGGTCCTGATGTGTTGAAGCGTCAGCATTTTGAACTTGTAGTTCACTATGAACTTGTTGAGTGGTGACAAGTCCAGAATGACTTTGAGCTTTTCCGAGTCCTTCGGAACACAAAATAGCCTTCCTTGGAATCTGACAGACTTCGCCTTCCTTATAACTCTTTTGTTCAAGAGTTCCTGAACATATTCTTCCAATATGGAGGTTGAGTGTTGGAAGAATTGAGGGAAGTTTGGTAGAGTTGAGCTACAACTCCACCCTAGTCCATTCTTGATTACGCTGTGGGCCCAGGGATCGAAGGTCCAACGATCCCGGAAGAGGAAAAGTCTTCCTCCTACCGGTAGCATCTCACTTTGAGTGCTGGGTGGAGGATTTACCTCCTTGGACACGTCCACCTTTGTTGCCCCTACCTCTGAAGGGGCGTCTGGAGGATCCTCGAAAGGAACCTCGAGACTTCGGCCGAAAGGTTGTCGAATCCCTTTAAAAAACTGGGGTGAACACAGGCGACTGGGTTGCTGCGTTTGGGGCACCAGTTGGAAGGTGGTGGGTGGTTGTGCCACCATCTGGGACACCGTGGCCACGGGAAGCTGTTGCTGTTGTTTAGGCCGAGAGGGCACTCTTGGTCGTTTTGACTTATTCTTCGGCTGGGGACCCTCATCAGCTGAAGATTTTCTTTTAGAGGACAAGCCCCATTTAGAGAGGTTTCTGTTCTCTGTAGCGGCTTTGTCCACGACCTCTTTGACCACTTCGCTTGGGAAGAGGTCTTTTCCCCAAATGTTGGAAGCTATCAGCTTCCTTGGTTCGTGTCTCACCGCAGCCGAGGCGAACACGAACGGCTGTTCACCTGGAAGGGGTTCACAATGTGACTGCGGACGCCCTGGCAAGATTCAACTCTCTGGAAACAGAATGGTCTCTGGATGCAAAATCATTCTGTCTTATTCTAGAGAAAGTTCCAGAACTGCAAATTAATCTCTTTGTGATGGACTTCAACAAGAAGTTTCCCCAGTATGTAGCACCAAACTTAGATCCAGAAGCGACAGGAACAGATGAAATATCCCTGGATTGGAACCGGTGGTCTCACATCTACCTACATGTATTTCCACCAATCAACCTCCAAATGAAGGTACTGAACAAAATGCGGACTTTCAAGAGAACAGTGGATTTAGTGACCCCCAAGTGGTCCAAGAGCAATTGGTATCCTCTTGTTCTGAAACTCAAATCTTTCCAGGTCCCTCTATCATCTTCAGTGCTGTGCCAGGATGTTCAACAGAGACTGTCTTTGCTTCCTCTTAGATAACAAAAACCCTTCAGCTCATGATTTTCTTGCCCTCGCAGCTCAAAGAAAGTTTGGAGTTGCAAAGGAGAGCATGGACTGTAGGTTGGCACTGACTAGACTCACTGCTTATGCTTTTGATAAGATCCCAAAGACTTGTGCTAAACACAAACCTAATGCTCCTCCCAAGGCTATTTCTTGGTTGTTTGATAAAGTCCTGCACTTCGCCTCTTCGATAGATAACGCCTCTACTTCTCTGAGGCATCTTACTCAAAAGTCTATCTTTATGCTTGCTATGGCTTCTGGTGCTAAAGTCACCGAGACTGTGGCCCTTTCAAGGGATGATGGCCACATTGAATTCTCAGAATCGGGAGAAGTAAATCTTTACCCAGACCCTGCATTCTTGGCCAAAAAAGAACTTCCCACAAAATGCTGGGGGCCCTGGAAGATTGTCCCCCTAAAGGAGGATCCTTCTCTGTGCCCCGTGGAGTGCCTTAAGACCTACCTGGTAAAGACCCAGGCCTTTAAAGGTGATCAACTTTCTAAAGGGGAGATGACAGGATTTAATCCTTCTCTGAAACAGCTAAGGTCCAAACTCACCTATTTCATCAGAAAGGCTGACCCTGATAGTATATCATCGGGTCATGACCCTAGATAAGTTGCCTCTTCCTTAAATTCTTTTCAATCTATGTCTTTTGCAGGCTTACAGGCTTACACAGGATATAAATCTTTAAGAGAGTTCTTCATACATTACTTATGTCAGTTGGAAGAGATTAAACCATTTGCAGTGGCTGCTGGTAGTGTGATTAACCAGTTTCCTAAGTGTTAAATATGGACTCTTATAGACTGTATAGTTGGGACTTCTCCATCTACATTGTGCAAGGAGGCAAATATTCCTCTTTTCAATATACTATTTAATATCGTAGAGCCAAAGATGATATTTTTCCTTTTATGTCATGAATGTTACTATTTTACTAATATGTTACCTGATTTTGGGGTCGGAAAACTACGGTTTTCTGTACAGTACATATCTTTTGTATATAATGTTACATGGATTACTGTTACATTTATGAATCTTTGGAAACAATAAAAGACTGCTGTTCCTTTTTGTGTTTCCTTTCATTGGACCTACTGCACAAAATAAAAGTAGTGTACAGTACCTCAATTTTTAACCCTCCTTTTATAGACTTTGGTCTTTTCATCTACTGGAGAAAAAGATCTTCTCCACAGTGAGTGGGACTGTGATGTTAATTTCCTTTGCTCCTACTTTCTACAAAAATATCGCTTGTACCACAGCTTGGTACCATAGTTACCAATGCTAAGGGAAGTATGATTATGTCTATGGGGTTTAAAGGGTTAAAACTCTCCTGGCCACAATTGAGAATAACAATTCTCTGGTACACTTCCATCAGGACATGGCTCGAGCCCAAAAAACAGATTTTGGCATAGGAAAAATCTATTTTTGGGTGAGATGGTTATGTCGTCTTGATGGCCGGCCTGTTACTTTTCATCCCCTCCCAATTCTCAGTGTAAGGCCTCGCATCGCTGCTCCTGGAATGGTTCAACAGGAAACGTGTTAGTTGCAGCACATTGAGATCGGGAGTTTTAACAGCTCTCTCCCCACGTATCCTATCTTAGTACTTATCCTCCGAGACAAGGTTAATTCTATTTGGGGAAGGATAACCATGGTTTGTTATTAACACGTCTCTGATTTATACACGATATCTCTCCGGATATTCGCTCCGGAGGTTAGAACTCTATGATACCTCTAAGGTAAAATTCTCTGGTATATCACTTGCAGAAAGCTGCCATTGAGGAACTTCCATCAGAACGACATGGCTATCTCACCCAAATATAAATTTTTCCTATGTCAAAATCTGTTTTAGAGCAATCTGTGCTCACAAAAAAGTTAGAAATTTGAGTCTATGATGGGCAGTTCTTTTCAAATATTAATAGACTGCTCTTACAGGACAGAATAAAAGATTATGTGGGTCATCAGTTACCTATTTATGAGACAGAATCATGAAAAAGTCAATTCTGGAATCATTCTTTGCTGGATTCTGAGTTTTGGCCACAAACTCGGATACAAATGGTACAGCTAGTTCCTTCCACCCCTTGGAGTGTGACATAAAATGAGATAGCCAATAAAGTTTGCTGACTCTCTTGGCTGAGGCTAAGGCAAGGAAAAAGATAGTTTTCAGGGTAAGATCTCTGTCCAAGGCTTTAAGCAAGGGTTCATAGGGGGCTTTCAAGGACCTTTGTCACATTCCAAGAGAGGGGTATGAGCTCTTGGGGAAGACAAGTCTACTCAAAGCTCTTTATGAGAGCAGAAAGTTCCATTGACGAGGAGAGATCAAGCCCTTTCAGTTTGAAAACTTGGCTCAGGGCTGCGTGGTAGCCCTTCACCACAGTGACTGAAAGGAATTTCTTGTTCCTCAGGAACACTAATAAGTTAGTAATTGGGAATAGTTGCCTTGAGTGGAGTAATATTCCCCCTATGACACAAATCACAGAATGTTTTTCTCTTGGCCTGGTAGACTGCTGTGGATGACTTTCTGAGGTATCCGGAAAGTTGGTCCAAAAAAACCTCTTTCGGAGGAAACAATAGGCAGTTTACTGCTTTGTGGAACTTTCTTACGTGTGGTTGACAAAGTAAGTTTGGCCATTCTGGAAGTTCTTTAGGAATGTCCACAAGAAGTTTGAGCAGGTCTGGATATCACTCTGCTGTTGGCTACCTTGGGGCTACTAGCATTACTCTGACCTGTCATAATGTTAGACTCTGTTCAGGACCTGACAAATCGGGCAGAATGGTGGGAATGCATAAGACTCTAGCTGGTCCAACGGGTGCTGAAAGGCATCTTCCTTTGCTGCAGCTGGGTCTGGGACTGGAGAAGAATATACCGGAAGTTTGTTGTTCGGGCAAGTGGTGAACATGTCTAGAGACAAAGAATTCCACAAAGTCACAAGTCTCTTCCCCACTATAGGAAGCAAAGTCCATTCGGATTCAACTGTCGTCCCTGGTCGACTCAGATGGTCTGTGATAACATTCCTCTTCCCTGGGATAAACCTCACCAAGAGGGATATTGCGTTGGATTGAGCCTACTTGTGGATCTCTACTGATAGTTGACAGAGCAGGAGAGAGGCTGCGCTTCCTTGTTTGGAGATGTAGGTCACTACCATGGAGTTGTTGCTCATCAGCACCACAGATTGACCTCTGAGAGTTTCTGAGAAGTGGAGTTATGCTAGTTGTGCCACATTAATCTCCAAGAAATTGATGTGAAAGGCCTTGTCTTTCTGTGACCACAGACCTGAGATTTGCTCCCTTGGCGAGAAGCATTCAAAAACAGAAGGTACTTTGGGGGAAAAAACTATAGGAGGGTTCCGGCTATCAGGTTCTCTCTCAACAGCCATTGGAGACTTGTAGCGATCTCCTGGGGTACTGACAGTAGGGTTGCTGGGTGGTTAGATATATGAAACCATCGGCTTTTCAGAGCCCACTGCACCAAGCAAAGGTGCACCCTCCCAAAGGGTTATCAACCACTTCTTTTTAATAGGTTGAAGATGCAAATGGAATGCCACAGAGAGGGGGTTCCATACACATACTAACCTTTGGAGTGGAAGCACGATCTGAGTGTGCGTAATCATGTAACAAGAGAATATACCCATCACTCGGAGGAATACCATTACGTGATGAAATGGCAGAGTGTGTTGTGACATCATCACAAGAGAGCCCAATAGCTTGAACAGACAGCTTGATCATCCCGCGAAGAAATATTCTCACGCATAAGAATGGCAGCGCGTTGAGTGACGTCATCACGCATAGGATCACCAGCGCGTTGAGTGACGTCATTATACTCAGGAACAGCGGCACATACAGACTTGTTTGTCTAAACATACGTCCGAGTTGAACCATGAACGGACAAAACTCGAGGGACTAAGAAAGGATTAGTTATATTGATCGACATCCTAGCGATTGGGTTGGAAGGAGAGTACACAAATGAATTAGACTAAGTTGATTTGGCCAAAGTTGTGGTTGTGGACACAGCCGAAGAGTTTCGATCATCCCATCTGTATAAGAACCTCTGAAGTGGCGGCATGATCTGAATGTGCGTAATCATGTGGCAGGGGATCATAGATATACCGTGGAGGAATACCATCACGCAATTAAATGGTGGCTCGTGGTGTGACGTCATCATGAGAGGGCCCATTAGCTTGAACAGACTTGTTTACCTGATCATACCGTGGAGTAATATTTTCATGCATAAGAATGGAGGAGCGTTGAGTGATGTCATCACGGATAGGAACAGCGGCAAGTACAGACTTGTTGGCCTGAACGTGAGGTTGAGCTGAACCATGAATGGACAAAACTCGAGTGACTAAAAAAGGATAAGTTGTATCAATCAACTTCCTAGCGGAAGGAGAAGACACAAATGAACTAGAGTAACTTGGTTAGGTCAAAGTTATGGTTGTAGACATAGATGAAGCAGTCCAACAAGCCTCAAAATAACAGGCTGGAGATATCTAGGACACATCTCGATAACTCTTTAGAGGATATCGGTACCGAGGACCCTTGGGGGTACGAGGCAAGCCTGGCTCGTGTGAATGAGCTAGTGAACAGTAAAAGGGATCCTCCAAAAAGGCTGCCTCTGTACAAGGGAAATGGTAGTCTCGACTCTAAGGTTCCTCGCACAGGAACGGGGAGACACTTTCAACGCTCATACAGGAGTTACCTCAAACAGGGAAAAGTTGGTCTTATCATAATCAACCATAAAGGGCTCACCACTCAAAGCACTAGAGGGAGGCAAGAGAGACCTTCAGATGGCAGAATAATTTGATACTGTACCAAGCATAATGGCATTGGATCTGGCTCACGAAGCACGGCACCCGTAGCCAAAGGATCTCTCACAAGCATCTCATTACTAGGTGATAAGACATTTACAAAATTATATTCATCAACAATTATATTAGGGACGTCGTCCTCTGTGCCAGGAGCCTAGGAGGGCTCCAGGAATAAAGGAGGAGGGTGGGTGATAACCTTCAATGCAGAAATGAACTATTTGAAGGAGACAAGGAAAAAGAATGAGAACAATCTCTCTTAGCCTGTTTCTTGCATCAAGAATGATATTTCTCCCACTGGGGATTCCATGGAACATCTCTTGGCACGGCATGAGGGGCAAACAGGAAGCGGGTCAAGATCAACTCAGCTCATAAAGGTGCCACAAGGGCACCTGTCACGGCCGGGGAACGAACGCATGAGGCTAGAAGAAGAAGCCATAATACAACTCACTTTACTTACAAGATAATGAAAGCACAGCTAGTGATAGTGATAAAATAAAAACACAGCACTGAGCACTAAGCACAATAAGGGTGTCAGCATGTGGATATAAAGTTGTAATCGTAGAAGAGAGGAGTAACTGCTTCCTCTTAGCACAACGACCAAGAGATAAGTGATGTAAGCCATTCAACCAGTACATAAGCCCTGCCATGAAGTGGCGTTGCCTAGCAACCTATTGTGATGCGATCAACCCATTTTCTTTTTTGGTTGTTTGGTAGTTGAAAGCGAAACTAGGAGTAACCCATTTAAATGAATTGGAAGTTTGTATCTGCGTAAGATATACTAATTACCTTCAAAAATTTATAGTAGTGCATTATAATCATATCATTAACTCTGTGATTTGGCTTACAAATCATGAAAACATCTCACAATTACCGTAAACAACACATAAGAGATTATGTATAGTATAGCCATAACTTGTGTTGAAGCATTAAGGATTTAAAAAATGTTTTGAGCTTAATTTGTAAAGAGTTATAAGATAAAATGCATACCTTAAACTACTATAGGTCCTAGGGTGGAAGTTGATGAGAGAGGAAGCGAGTTGGAGTGTGTGAATAAGTACTGTGTATAGGTGATGAGGATGGTCTCTCCTTCTCGTTAAATATCTTGTCACTTTATATTGATGATGGCGCTTTTTCATTGACATTTGCATTGTTAAGTCATCGATTATCAATGACAGTTGATATTTTTTAAATTTTTTATCATAGCTAACTGATCTTCCATTGCAACCACATTATGCTTGGAATCATGAATGCGATTTTTCTTAAGAATTATAACTAACAGGCACAATAGATAAGTAATATAACGATTACACTACACTACTATAACAGTTTAAGGAGCTTATGTAAAAATAAAAATGATATAGTGATTGTTTTGAATGAAAACCAGCAGCAATTCCACTGCAATTGAAGAATACAAGTGACATAAAAAAGGTCGGACATAATGTCATTCGAGATTCTCTCCCAAAGAGGGATTATAATCTCTCCCTCGTACCATAATAATAACTGAAATATCTTCAAGAAAAGTGGCATAAAGTCTGATTTGCACAGACCAAAGTGGTGTTAAGCAAGATATTTGTGCAAAGAGAAGTAAGAACACCTAATAACCATAAGGGGATATGAATCCCAAATAATTGAGAACACTCTAAAAGGCTTATCGTATGGTAAGGGTAGAATTGTCATATTCTAATTTTATTGTTACAAAGCTCACTTTCTAAAGAAGAATATCATTATGATTTTCAGGTAAGATTCACTGAAATAAATTACCCCTCAATTGTTTCATACTAAATATATATCATGTTCTGTTTGAAGATTTACATAAGAACTTTCACACAATATTAATCAAAATATTTTGAGGTCAAAAAGACTATCAACAACTTAAGGTTTTTTTTTATTCCTAAGAATACCACTACATTGAAATATATTTTTCTTTTCTACTTATCTATTACAACAAAAGTAGTAAAACTTTCAATTAGTAATGATTAACAATGTGCCTAAATTAGTTAAGAGCTATATTCTGAATCAAGACCAGACAGGATTTTCATGAAAACAAACTTTCACTATTCATAGTCTCATGCATCTATAAAATACTGTACATAATATCCATTCTCCCACCATCAAGCTACACAAATTCAAACTACATTATCATAACAACCATATTTTTTGACTGCAATGATTTTCTCAACCACAAGTGAAACTAATAAAAAAAAAACTATATCAAAATAATTTGGTTAATCAAAGAGGATAAGCATCGACAGTCCTCATAGCATCAACTATTACAAAGTTTCCTTGCTTGAAACAGCAACTGTAAAAGCAACCCTTTAAGAAAAATCTTAAGGCATATTCTATATCACCTTATTATGGTTCATCTTTGATCTAATCTTCGGTTTATGTACAAAGCTTTTGGAGAACCTCTCACATCAGTTAAATCAAAACTGAAAAATTAATTCTTTTACTTTCTTTCTATCATCCTGAGGAGTGATGAAGACATATAATGGGTTATCTGTTGCATCAGACTTAATATAAGCATAGAGTCCTTCTCTAGAAGAAAGAAATTTTGTTTCACAAATTCAACATACCCTAGCTTTCAATTAATATCTTGGACAGGGCATTCTTTAATTTATTCAATCTATAACAAGGTTTATAACTTAAACAAACATTATTGAAACATCCAATCATCATGGCCTAATTCATCCTTCAATTATCTTGGTGTCAGGAAGGGTTCACTAGGATTCCCACAAACCTCATGACAAGGGATTTCTCAAAATCTTTTTAGTGTTTACTCCCTTGTCACACTGACCAAATGAAAATGAAATCAGCTGTATGAGAACAAATGAAAATGATTTACAAACCTATTTTCTACTGCTTTAACATTATCATACTTAGCAGGTGGAAGATACAAGTAACAAAGGAATTATTTAGCCTATCTTTTAAAGGGGGATAATATGGATGTGACTTTAATGATTAACTAAATTGATATGATTTTATTGATCCATGATATCTCCAAATTCTCCATACCTTATAATGATGCTTGACAAAATACTGCATGCACTATTTACCAAATGATACTTGTGCAAAAAGAAAAGATACAAGCAAGCAGTGGATGATGATGGGGATTCCTTTCTGTCTTCCCACCCACCCTCTTTAAAAAAAAATTATATGGATGATACTCTTCAAAAAAATAAATACAGTACATATTCAACTGGTTATTAGCTCTTGGACTTATATAAAATATAAAACTAAAAATTGCTTAAGTTGATTAGTATCTTTCTCTCTCTATAAGCATGAACCAAATGATCATTTAGGAAATTCTAAGATGACCGAGCAGGCTTGGTGAAGGTTGTGAAATTATACTTGGGTGCAGCCAAAACTCTTCGACACGCTCATGATTGGCCGCCACTTTTTCACTGCTGAGTCATGTAAACATAACACTAATAATAATGAAGTAATTTAAAAGTAGGGTAATTATGATACAGTAATTTAATAGTGACCCACACAGCTAGCATGAGGATCACATCCATAAATTGCTTGTTAGAACAAAGGAGCAATGAGATATTGTTTTATTTACAAGTGAAGCAATACACGGTAAAGACCACTTGAGTGACAGCTAATAACAGGCAATGAAACTGGCTCCCAGGATATCTTCTTGGTGATATAATGGTATTCCTCAGGATTCCTTGAGATACTTTGAAGGAGAGTATCAAGGGATACCTTAGTGAGTTAACTTAAACATGACGAGATTCAGGTTACTTGGACTACAAAGTGCATTGCCGTCCAATACTTCCTGGCTCTACCACTGCACAGAGGGGTTGGTTACTTCCATTTCTTTATGAAATCCAGCTAGTCTAAAATAGAAATTATTTATACAGGAGAAAAGACAAGTAGGTGATTAAACTTGATAATCAACTTTATAAAATCACAGCCTGTAAGCTCTTCTCCACCTTAAAAATAACCAGTATGAATATTTAGTACCTATAAACTCAGTGCAATTTCTTGAATCATGACTGCCTTAGAATACTTAGTTGCAACAATTCTTCCCTAGGAATCCTACATGTGAGATGATAAGAAATGGAGGGCCAACCCAGTTGTGGCCAGGATTGTGCAAGGAATGTCAATGTAGAGGTTCAATGAAGAAAATGTCGGATGTATTGGAATCCAAGTTCTCTCAGTCATGAACCTTGTGTCTTAACTTCCCACCTTATGGATCTGTCATTAAGGAGTACAGTAGCTTTTTGGTAGCTTGTAACTTTAGTGAGCCCTAAAGAGATGTGCTAAATTTAGTGGTAAAGTCTTTTAAAGTACTTTATACTTATGAGTATTGGTGAATTCTAAAAGAACTGCCAGGTACTCTGTTACAATTTTCTTCACTGGATGAAGCTGGAAACTACCAGAACATTCCCTTTTCCAATCAGCAGATACACTGTTGACTGCATTGCATGACTTTACTCTTCTGGCCGATGAGACAGACCACCAGTGAGATATATCCAGTGTGAACTTAGTGTAGGGAAAATTATTTGCCTTGTATTCACATCCTTTTTCTCATGTCAATAGTGTTTGTCAAAATATCTGTAAAAGCAGTAAACTTGGTATCAAACTCAAATGCCACAATTGCAGTAACACAGTACTTTAACCTGTGATCATTCTCTTCATGCTGAATTTATCTCTATATTCCATAGATTTGATTCTCCTTGACAGGTCATATGTCAGAAACTGATACGTCATATTTTAAACTAAACTATCCAAGAAAATGCTCATCTGCCCCACAATGTTTGGTTTTGTGTCCTTTTCTTTCAAGTTTGAACTGTTACTCAGAACATTTATTTTCATACTTCTATGTTGCCTTTTGTGTTTGGAGAGGTACTCGGCATGCAAAAAAAAAAAGAATATCATGAAACCTTCTGTCAATTAAATAGTCTTTAGTACAATCTATTATCCTTCATCACATTATGTTTTGACAGGCACTTGGTTTATCAGTGTGTCCTGTTATCCCCCGTTCAATTCAATTTATTTTTGTACTTATCTAATTGTCTAAGGGTACTTTACTTACTTTACTTTGACAGCTGCTTTTCCAGTCCCATACAGCAGGGGAACCCCACTCTCTACAGGACCTCCACTGTCGTTTTACTTTGTTCGTTCAGAGTATTTCAAGTTTCATATCGTGTATTGTTCATTTACTGTTAAATCGTCACTGTTGTATGACTGATGAAATAAGAAAGTCTTCAGTTTCCTCTTGAGAGCCTAATGTCTTCAATCATTTTGATGTCTCGTGGGAGCTTACTATAAAGTCTCGGGGCCGCATATTTAAAGGCTCTGGAGCCTACAGTATACAGTGAACCCTCGTTTATCGCGGTAGATAGGTTCCAGTCGCGGCCGCGATAGGTGAAAATCCGCGAAGTAGTGACACCATATTTACCTATTTATTCAACATGTATATTCAGACTTTTAAAACCTTCCCTTGTACGTAGTACTGTTAACAAACTACCCTTTAATGTACAGAACACTTAATGCATGTACTACAGTACCCTAAACTAAAACAGGCACAAATATTATAGGTGATTTTATATCATGCATTTCCTAAACATGCTAAAAAGCACGATAAAAAATGGCAACCAATGTTTTGTTTACATTTATCTCTGATCATAATGTAGAAACAAACTGGAGGTAGAGCTTTGCTTATTACCCAGACATATTTCCCATACTTTTCCCTTAGAACTACATCACATCTTCCTACTTTAGATATATATATATATATATATATATATATATATATATATATATATATATATATATGTGTGTGTGTGTGTGTGTGTGTGTGTGTGTATATATATATATATATATATATATATATATATATATATATATATATATATATATATATATATATTTATATGTATACACATATACATACCAACATATATACATAAATACATGCATACATATATATATATATATTACTGTATATATATGGGTTATGGAAAAAATCCGCGAAGTGGTGAATCCGCGATGGTCGAACCGCGAAGTAGCGAGGGTTCACTGTAGACATATATCTAGGTTCCAATAGTTTGAAGCCATCTGTAACTACTCTCATGTTGACAAAATTTGTTGGGTGCGAAATATGTAGCAATTCTCTAAAGTATTTTGGATGACTGGTTCTGATAACTTGGTGGGTTATTGTACATATTTAAAATTCAATTCTCGCTTTTATCGGCAGCCAGTGTAAATCAATTACAGTAGTACAGTGCAGGATTAATATTAATCCTGGTACAGGGGTGATCCTTTCTCTATGTGTGACACCTTTTATCAGTCTTGCTCCTCTGTCTATTATGTTTTGTAATTTCTTAAGTTGCACTTTTGGTAAATAGTAATTGGTGGAGTTGCAGTAGTCAATCCTAGTAATAACACAGTTTATCACAAGTTTCTTTACATAATTTTCATATAGGTACTTTTTTATAAATGCAATATTACTTAGATGATAACCAGCAGTTTTTATTACATTATTTATTTGGGCATTGAGAGACAGGTTACAGTCAAGATATACACCTTGACCTCGAACTTTACTGGATATCGGCACTGGGTCATTATTCATGTTCATTTGAATACCACCGAAGTTTTTCATGCTGTTTCTCTTACCCACCACCGTGAATTCAGTTTTGTTCTAATTTAATTCTAGTTGTTTAAATGTCATCCATTCTCTAACACTATCAAGGATTCGTTTTAGAGTTTCAATAGTGTCATCTATATCATTTATGGAGAAGTAAAACTGTGTCAGCCACAAATAGTTTGAACTTCACACCATACCTTTGCAGTATTTTGGATAGACCAATAGTATAGATGCAGAATAAGATTGGGCCAAGTACACTCCCCTGGGGTACACCACTGTTCAGGGGTTCATATGATAAATAAGTTTCCAATTTGTACACTGTAATTTCTACCAACCAAGTGGTCTTTTAAGTATTCGAAAGCTTGATCATCAACACCAATGGACCATAGATCATTTAGTAGAAGGTCATGCACAACTGTACCAAAAGCAGTACTGAGAGTGAGCAATATTAAAATACTGTACCTCATTTATTTTCATACATCATTTCCAGCATATAATTTACAACAGAGCAGATGGCTGCCTCCGTATAGTTTTCTGGAAGCAGGTTGGTTGTCAGGCCAAGCTTCTATTACTCCTGAGTGACTGACTAGTTGTTCAAGAATTACGTATTCAAGCAATTTTGAAACAAAGGATGCATTCGAAATAGGTCTATATGAACTTAATTCCTGGTAGTCCAGAGCATTTTTCAGAACTGGTGTGACTATAGCCATTTTCTAGGATTTGAGAAACTTACATTCATCAATGCTTGCATTTGCTATTCTCATTATTATTTTGGTTAGACTATCAAAGTTTCTCTCTCTCTAATTACTTTAGATATTGGAATATGATCGATTGCGCAGTTTGTTTTCTTTGCTCTCTTGATAATCCTGGTGATGTCATCTTGAGTTATGTTGTTAAATATTAATTTTGTCAGTGTCTGGCAATTTGTTGAATCTTCAATGGTCTCATTATTTGGCTATTCTATTTTCAGGAGTGCAGATGAAAATTATCTATTAAATCCATTAAATTAACATAAAATCACCAACCTCTTCCCATCATGTACTGACAAGTTTTTTTTTTCTTACTTGCAGTGAGCATCAAAGGCTCTAAATAGTTTTAAACAACCTTAAATTCAGCTGTAATAACCTCCGCCTCTACCCTTGTAAGAGGGAAGCAGAGAGCTTTTCCCCTTATAGATGATATCATAGAAATTTTTTTTGCCATCTTGTGATGCCATGCCTTTCATAATAGCACCAAATGGTTTCTAGATTAATTTTGATATAAATAGACATTGATCTTCTATTAAGAACAAGGCATTTTATATATTCATTTTACATGTATTGTATGATCATCATTATATAAATTATGATTCAGATATATTCTACATGTAATAAGTTGAGTCTACTTTTACATCTGAATAATGTCAATGCCTATTCAAGTCAACAGAAATTTTCTTTCCTTTTTTTGTAAAATTGGAAGAAGATACTGTTGTGTCTTCCTCTTTGCATAAGTAAAGATGACGATCCTTGGCAGCAAGACAACACACACGCGCTAGTTAAATTTTTCTGCTAGTACTCACTTTAGTAAAAACTCGGAAGGCAAGATATAAAAAATCCCGATTATGTACCTATGCAACAGGACCTAAATATTACCATTTGGGGCTTGGATTACATTGCTGCGACACCTGCTGAAATTGTTTGTCATTGATCTTAAGAAATCAAGAAAGGTTTCTTTGAGAGAAATAATTCATTCATAAGGAAAATAAATAGCCAGTCCTCTTCAAGGAAAGAACTATTTCTTGAAAAGGAAACAAACCACTGAATATGCGTCTTTTCTGCATGCATAAGTATCGTTGTCTCTGGATACCAACTGATACTACCTCAACCACATTGAAGAATATAGCTAGTGAACATAAATTCAAGAAGTTAACAGTACGTATAGAGTAAGTCATACCCAACCAAACGGGTAATGTACTGTTAATTAAGTAACCCATCATACATACTACATTAGCTAATACTGTACAGCCAGACAATTCATAAGTAGATTTTTTTATGAAAAGAAAAAAATTAATCGTATTGGTAAATCAAAAGTAATATGACTGCCAATTTATGTGACCAAAATCATAACTTTTTATTTTTCAATACACACTATGGCTTGCAAAATTAATACGCTAAACCCTCGCTAATACTATACAGCATCGCTTCATCTCAATCTCAGGACAATTCGCCAAATTTCTTTAAATGCAAATTTTAATAGAACATCATTGTAGAAAAAAGCTTGAAATAACATGATACATCGTAAGATTTGATATGACAAAGATACAGTAGTCATATATTGTACTGTAGTTGAGTATACATATTTTTCTTATATTTAAATAAATAAAAATAAGTGCACAGAGTTTCATTAAATATATAAGACATATGTAAGACATGTCCCCAGTAAGAGGTTTGTGATATACACAGCTACAATATATATAAAAAAAAAAAAAAAAAAAAAAAAAAAGGAGGCCTTATTAGGGTTACCTGATTATCCTTACTATTGTTATTACTAGCCAAGATACAACGCTGACAGAAAAATCACAATGATACAAAGCCCAATTGCTCCATTAAGGAAAGCAGCAAAGTGCATGAAGGAAATAGAAAATTAGGGAATAAATTATATATGAGAAATAAAAAAAAATATTGAAAAATATGGTACAGTATATTAACATCGGCCAATGAAATTTTTCTTACAACTTGAATCTAAGTAATTTTCTTATTTATTTATACAATACAATACTGTAGTGTATAAGCCTACACATTAAAATCAATATAAAATTGACATACCTGTAACGTAATTGTACATTTATTTCACTATTTGAAATTAGAATTCATGAACATAAAGCATGTAATTTAATGCTGTAGCTATACTTTTCCCCAATTACTTTACTTTTGTTAACACCTTGTTTTATATGATTCATGAATTTTGGCCAATAACAACATAAAACTTATTGTATTCTTTTCTTTAATGAACATTCATCATTAAGAAAACTCATTCAACATTAGAATTATGTAATGAGATGTTGAATACTAGCTGGTATAAAATAAAGACCTCAAAATAATTCTAGGAAGGGAAGTCCTCCTCCATTGAATGTTCAGGAAGCTCCATTTCTCAGGTTGTTTCTCTATCTTTTTTTCACCTTTTTTCTTGACATAGCCTTCGTTAAGGCTTTTTTACTAAAACCTTGTCCAACGTTGTTTGCTTTTGCCTATTCCTTAAGAGTAAAAAAAATGACATTATCTGATCTTGCCACAATAAGTAAATAAATTTAAGTTTGTTTAGCTAGTCTACACACTGGCAATCATAGCTTTAGAAAAGTTAAATGGTGTTTTATTACTACAAAACTACTTTTGTGTGTGCTAGATTATTAAATAAAAATTCCTTTAAGTCTGTGTAGCAAAGTAGAACAATCTATCAGAAATTCATGTGCAACAGAGTTTGCTTAAGCTAGCCACAGTAGGCTAAACAATATAACTCATACCCTACAGGACCTTATTACAACAAATCATAACTAAATAATTAATTTGGCAATTAACACATCAAACAAATGACAAAGACTTGACAGAGAAGGGTTGTAGAGTGGCTTTGAGACTTTAAGAGTGAGGTGGCTTGAGATTAGATGTGGATAAGACTGAAGCTATGGTGAGCAATAAGGAAGTTGGGGACAGGATAGCTATGCATTAAAGTAGATGCTCATTTATAAAAAAGGTGGAACACTAAATACTTGAGATCTACAATAAACCCAGAGGGAGGATATGAGGCTAAAGTTGAGAATAGGATAAAAGCAGCTCGAGGGAAGGAGAGGGAGGTAACAGGAGTGGTGTGAAAAGAAAATACCAATCAAGGTAAAAGTCAAGATCTACAGCATAGGAATGACCAGTGTTAAAATGACAAATTTTAAACTAATTTGTATTTTTCCTAGCATACAAACCTGTAGCTATCTATAGGAATGTAGTTTCGGCAAAGATGAAAGATGAGCCATGATACTTTAAGCGAGGGGTGGAGGGTAGTCGACTACCCTGCTCACTCACACACCTGGGCTGAGCACCCACTTTGCTTTCTGGCAGAACTTCTTGGGGTACAGGGCTGACAGGCCAATTAGTACAAATAGCTACAGATTTGTAAGTTAGGAAAAAGTACAAATTACTTTCAAGTTTGTCATTTGTTCCGACACAAATAAAAACACTTTGCTATTTATAGGGATGACTTACCTCTTAGGAGGGAGGAAGTCCTCACCACCTGGCCTTGGCATTTGACCTGAGGTTCTCTCTCCTTTGATATAAGACCGAAGGTAGTAGGAGCCCTGCCCTCGCTAAAATCATTGTGCAATGCACAATTAGTGACCTGCAAAAACTGTGTTTGTGATACTAGCAATGTAACTGGTCTTAGTAAATAGGATCTCGAGTCATAGGAATCTAAGAGTAATGAGACTTCGCCCAATAGCCTCACTCCAAGGGGTATTGGGGACGCAACAAGTACTATTTCTTTACTTAGGATACACAATCGAAATGAATCTTACCTGCAGAGAGGGGAGGTCAGCTGTGCTGGGTACTGTGGTGCTGATTTCCTCGGGGGGGGGGGGGGGGGGGGGGGGGGGGTGAAAAGAAGAAGGAAGCCAATCATTTTTTACTCATTCACCCCAGACTAGCGCGGGTAACCTCAGCCCTCAACCTTCAGCTACTTGCTTGAGGTGTTTTAGACTTGTTGTGCAGCCACCACAGGACCAATGGAAAATGTATCCTCGTTCCTGTGAGTTTCATCTTGCGGGAAGTGGGCAGTGAAGGTCGTCTGACACTTCCACTCGACAGCTTGTAGTAATTGCACCAAAGAGTAGTTTTTCTTGAACGCCAGGGACTTTGCATTGGACCTAATGTCACGAGCTCTGGGTCGTTTTTAATGAGGAAGGTCAGGATTAAGCGCAAAGTCAATGACCTTGCGGATCCAGAAATTAATTGTATTTCTTATGACCCTCCTCTTGACCTTCCTCATGCCGACACATGGGGTTGAGCTGCTGCTGTTCTTTTAAGGTAACACCTCAGACTCCTTACAGGACAAAGTACTAGTTGGTGCGAAGGGAGGAGGAGGAGCCTGTGACTTGAGCCACTGCCTTTTGTCATGCACTCTTCAATCCCTTTGATCGGGGCAAAGCTGGCCGTCAAGGGTTTCTGGGTGGCATAGACCTGGTCTAAGATCGTGTCTTTTCCATCAAGTGGGGCTGTCAATGTATCTGGCAGCCGATTGATGGAACGAATGCAGGCTAAAACCTGCCAGGAGGAGTGTTCTGATTCTTTCTGCTTCACCTCCGAGAACTTAGGGCTAGCGGCAGCTGGCAAAAAGTCGTCCTCAAGACCGTAATTCTCATCCACCTCCAAGCTATCATCCATAGAAGCCCGGGGTGGGCCGAAGTCATCAGAATAGACCGCTGACAGGGCAACTCCTGTTAACGTGGATGAGACTTCCCTCAGCCTCTATTGCTGAGGTGTGGGAGATCTTACTGAGGACTTTGGTATGGTGAACAAGTCTTTCGGTTCCTTGCACTGAGGCAGTAGTTCCTCCATAAGAGTAGGCCTTGTGGATAGTCTTTCCTGAATGGATGGTGGTCCTCTCCGGGAAGAGGAATTACATCAACTTGTGTTGGAGGGCGAGAATCCCTAGGCCTCAACTTAATCGGAGTGAGGCAGAAGAATTCTGTAAAAGAGATTGTTCTGCCCTCCTTTGGAAGACGGTCTGATCTTTTTCCTCTTCCGCTTGGGTTTGGCATGAGGAACTCTGACCTGCAGGAGACTTCCTTGGGATTCTGAAATGCTTTCCTCCCAGTTCTTCTATTGAGGAGAGAGAGGTTTCTCCTTACAAGAAGGCCCTGCCAGAGCAGAGCCTTCTGAGCTCCCCGGAGATCTGCAGGAGAGGCACCTGAAAGGAGAGCAGCCAACAAAGGAATCTTTGGGGTACCAACCAAGGATTGCAAATATGACGCCCGTCACAGCGTTCTGCATTATGTTAAATATTGCGGTCAGCTCCCCCTCCCGATGAACTGGGAGGGGGATCCTTTGGACGGCACGGAGCCATGGGTTTAGGAACCTGGGAAGATTTCCCTAACTACTTTCCTGCAGGGAGGATTGGCACTGTCCTACCCTTCTGGGGAGGTGCTGGGCAATGAAACCTCTGAGCATCGGAGTGTTCTGGAGCTTTTCCCAGTTCCTTGCCCTAGACCCGATTTGGCGGGTACCGATCCTTACGGGGGATTGCAGCAGGAGGTAGAGAGTACTGCTGCGAAGGCAAATGACGCAGGGAAGAGCGACAAGGTAGCACAGGCTGTCTCATGATAGGTGGAGACCCATGAGACTGGCGAGACTGATGGAAATCTTGCCTTATGAGAAGATTTCCTTGGGCAGGGATACTCTTTCCTGCAACCAAAAAAGGTGATGGAACCTCATCTTTACAGTTGGCGAGGCCAAACACGCTGGCGTTACACAACCAGAAGGAAGGTGACAAAGTAGGTCTCGCAAGGATGGTAAATCACGATACGTTGCTCTGTTCACCATGCAGCTATAGAATGAGCGGGGATGGATAGCATAAAAACTCTGAGTCGCGCAAACCCTGGGGTTCGGCACCCAAGAACCCGGAGGCTTCAAGTCACAAAATCCTGAATGATTCTTGTATTCAGTTAGACCCTGGACGCGTGAGCCGGCAGGGTCCTCGAAACGAGAACCAAAAGGTTCTGTGTCACAAGACCACGAGAGATCATTATGATGAGAACCTGAAGGTTTCCAGTTGAGTGAGTCCAAAACCTCGGTGTGACGAGAGCAGCCCGAGGGCTCAGGCACACAAGCCCTAAGGTTCCGCGCAAGAGTTATGAGAGCCCAGAGGGTCAGCGTAATAGGAGTCACGAGAGCCCAAAGGCTCTGCGTAATGTCAGTCATGAGAGCCCAAAGGCTCAGCGCGACGAGGGTCACAAGAGCCTGAAGGCTCTACGTGATGAGAGACCGAAGACTCCGGGTTACAAGAGCCGTGAGGCTCAACGTAACGAGGGTCACGAGTCGAGGCTCAGTTTAACAAGTGTCACGACAGCCCGAAGGCTCAGCACGACAGGGTCATGAGAGCCTGAAAGCTCAGTGTAACAGGGATTACGAGAGCCCGAGGGAGTCACGAGAACCCGAAGGCTCAATATTACAAGGGTCACGAGAGCACAGGGCTATACATGACAAAAATCCGGAAATTCAGGGTTATGATAGCCAAAAGCCTCAACGTAACGGGGGTCACGAGAGCCCGAGGGCTCAACATGAAGCGGATCAAGAGAGCCCAAGGGCTCAACGTGAAGCGGATCCCGAGAGCCAGAGGGCTCAGTGTAATGCATGTTATGAGAACCTGAAGGCTCTATACGAAGGGAACCTGAAGGCTCTATACGAAGGGAACCTGAAGGTTTCGGGTCGTGAGAGCCCAAAGGTTCAGCGTAACAAGGACCTGAAGGTCCCAGGTTACGAGAGCCCTAAGGTTCAACGTAACTTGAGCCTGAAGGCTCGGGGTCACGCCAACCCAAAGATCCGACGGTCCTAGATTACGAGAGCTCGAAGGCTCAACTCAATGGGAGCCCGGAGGCTTGGGGTCACACAAGCCCAAAGCGATACTGTCACAAGAACCCAGAGGAACATTGTGACATGAGCCCGAAGGCTCAAAAAGACGTCTTCTTACAGCTAGGGGAAGAGCACGCCTAGAGTGACGAGGGGTCAAGAGCTCCTCCACCCAACGAACCTACGAAAGCGAACGACTAGCAGAAACCTCAGGAGGGGAAGACTGCTGGGCCCCAACAAGCTTGAAAGCATCCTTTACTCGAGAGAGGTCTGTTCTCCTGGAGGAGAACGTTACCTAGGACTAAGCTCTATCCCCGCCAGAGGGGGAGAAGCATAGGCGTACACAGTCCGATGATCAAAAGCAGTTCTCCCTTGTGGACGAGAGAGATATTCCCCTGGAGGGGAAACTTGCCAAAGACTTTGCTCCTCCACCACACCTGGTGGAATAGCATTGTCTTCGGAATCAGTCACGGGGGACCAGAAGCCCGACCGACGGGCAGCAGCACGTGCATCCTTGGGAGAGGCTCCACTTCCAAAAAAGTAGGAGTACGCCTCTGCTCAGCCCCAAACTGAAGGAGTTCATAGAGAACATCCTTCGAAGAGGGGCCATCGTCAAGTGATGGCCAAAAACTCAATAAAATAGCAATAGAGCAGGCATTCCTTGGAGGAAGGGGCGGGACCAAATCACTAGGGGGAAACGGTACCAGGAGTAACCAGGGCTAAGCTGCTACTACGCCATTCCCCAAAGAGGACCAGTGGAGGAGCCTCTTTGGGATGAGATTGGGGGCTCAAAGAAAAAGCCTGCGATTCCTTCGACTTCCGAGGAAGACCCCAAAGGAGAAGAATCTCGCTTTGGCTTCTTTTTCCTTCTCCCGAACCTCTCCAACTGGGAGGCAGACCACTCCCTACACTCAATACAGGTGTCGTCCTGTGAACACTGGCAGTACTATCAAGCCGGACACAGCAGTTGGGGGTCCATCTCTACTACGGACATAAAAGTACCGCAGGAGCGGCCTTTGAGACCAGGATATGTACACATTAGGACTTTCAAGAAGAAACTAAACACACTTCGGAAAGAAAAGAATAAAAGTATTATTTCAATGAGAAGTCTTTGCGGGGGAGAGCGGCATTATGACCATACTCTACCAAGCCAGAAAGAAAAGCGGGTGCTCAGCCCAGGTGTGTGAATGAGCGGGGTAGCGAGCTAACATCCCCTCCCCACTAACTAGCAGTTGGGGTTGTTATCCCTCGCTATAATCATTAAGGCTCGTCTTTCAGCTTCGCTGAAATTAAATCACTATAAATAGCGAAGAGTTTGTATTTGTGTCGGAACAAGTACGGATCGGTAGCATGGGTTCTAAGACGAAAAGAGGAAGCAAAGCCTGAGAAAACAGAGATGAGAATGCTGAGGTGGATTATGGGAATATCACTGCTTGATAAATTAGAAAATAATGAAAAAAGAAGAATGGCAGCAATAGTAAAGATTACAGAGGTGACAAGAAAGTTACAACTGAGATGGTGTCGGCATGTGTTGAGGATGGACTGTGGTAAGGGAGTGAAGAGGGCTTGTGAAGAACCAATTGGGAAAAGATTACAGAGGTGATAAGAAAGTTACAACTGAGATAGTGTCAGCATGTGTTGATGGACTGTGGGAAGTGAAAAGGGCTTGTGAAGAACCTGTTGGGGAGAGAAGATCGAGAGGGAGGTGGAGAATTAGATGGTGAGATAGGGTGAAGGATGATATGGAGAGAAAAGGTTTGGTGCTAGAGGATGCCTTTGATAGAAGGCATTGGTGAGGAAGCATCAGAAAACCGACCCCTTAATGTAGGGATAACGGTAGGAAAGATGTAAAACAAATGAAAGCCAATAAAAATTTCTTGCTGAACATTCGCAGCCTAGGCTACTACGAATATTCAACAATAATAAATTTACAGAGGGTTGCCAACATCTAATATATCCCGGATATGTTCTGTACTTGATTTTGTTCCCTGTCCAGTATATTGATCTTACAGGAACACAGCAATTGTCATGTATTTAAGTAATTTCCTAATATATCAAAATTATATTACTACTACCTTCAAGTTTACTTTATAAAAATACTTACTTTTAGCCAAAATTTGAGTGTAAATTTCATGACACAAATTCCAACAATAGGACATAGGGAAAAAAGTCTGATATAAGGCAGCTTATAGAAACGACAAGGCGGAAGCATCATATGCAACAGTTGCCTCAGGTTTAAAAGATAATATTCTATGACTTTAGCAGTAGGAAATCAGCATTTTTGAAGGGTTTCATTACTCGAAGAGCTTGAACTCATTAACTGTGTTGAAGAATGAAAAGCGTATCCCTTTTAATTTGAAGGATTGCCTTAAAAATGGCAACATTACATTTGAACTTATGCCCTTCTTGAAGAAATAGGTTTGATCTTTTGAGAAATTTAATAACTTTATTGAATGTTACTAAATAAGCTCCCAGCATGACAAAGCAAAATCCTCTTGTCTACACTAGATGTTTTCAGCATGGGAACAAGCAGAATCTAATGTTGAAAAACAAGAAGGAAAAGGAAATGTCCTTTCTTCAGTGATCAATATTTCCATAAACTTATTGACAAAGATGCAATTCAAATCTATCCCATGAAAGTTAGTGTTCAATACTTTAGACAATTGAATACAGTTCCAAGAATATAATAATTCCCCACATTACCTCACCACCAACCTCCAAGGCCATCAACTACTCTCATTAAGGTAAAGTGTTGTTAAATGTTAATTCATTTAATCTAATTATTGTTTCTAATCATATATTAAAACCAAGGACTTTATAAATACGAAGAATTAATCGAATTAATGCACATTATGCCTCAAAAGAGGTTATGTTTTGAGACCTAAGAATGAAATCATTCCATTCCCCGAATTCCTTATGGCAAAATTTGTTTGTACAGTAATGCTTTGTGTTTAGTATATGACACTAACACAGACTGGTACTGTAGGGATTGACAGTGTAGGAGACCCGACGAGTTGTGATAGCCCAACCACTTCTTCAAGTTCATGCATTACTACTAATAGTGTAATCGATTAAAATCTTGAATGTAGTACTTCTAGACATGAACCAGCTTTAGTCTGAGACAAAGAACCATAGTCAAAATATGACAGTGGTTTATGGGAGGATATTCTAATGAATGTTTGGAGGCCAACACATAATTATCCATTACTGTACACAATGCGAAGAGGTAAAAAAAAAAA
>NC_090725.1:160500256-160522756 GCF_036898095.1 Palaemon carinicauda | reverse complement strand
TAGGCTTTAAAGCCAGAGGCTCTGGCTTCCTCCTTGAAAAGGAACGTACTCGATGGCATCCGTTTCCAAAATAAGCCGGTTTCGTCCATATTAAAAACTTGCTCGGGAAGATATTCGCCCTTAGTTATAATATCTTGGAACATATCACGTACTGTACATATTCCTTGGCAGCCTCCTTATCCGCAGAAGCAGCCTCGCCATGCATTGCTACGCTTTTGAGTCCGCATCGTTTCTAGAATTTGGCAAACCACCCTTTGCTAGCGACAAACTGTGCTCATTTCTTTGTTGATCGGCTGGATGGGCCTGGTTGGGGATCGTCAGGGTCTTCTTCCATTTCTTCATCGTCTTCTTGTGGTTCCTATGGTTCCTTGGCAGCATACACTTTGCAAGGTTTCCACAACTTTGTCTGGATCATGTTCGAATCCAACGGAATATTTTTATTTCTACAGTCGCCTATCCATATCGATAATGCTGTTTCCATCTTCCCAATTGCCTTGTTCCTTTGAGTTACAACTCACTTTTGTGTTTTATTGAAGGTTATGGCACCAGTTCTCTTAATCTTAATCTCCTCTTTCTATATAGAACGAACTGTGGATTTATTCAACCAGAAATGGCGACCGACAGCTGCAAACATTCTTCCTTCCTTAAGCATATCGAGAAGTTTAATTTACTCGGGGATAGACATCATCTTACGTTGCTTCTTAGGCTTGCTGTCAGCCTTGGGGGTAGCAAGATGTTTAGGAGCCATTACAAGGGATGTACACTCGAATAAAGCTTACAAAAATCACAATGAAATCACACACGGCACAGATAAAGTGAAACAAGCGGTGCTGGATACCGGAGCGAAATGGAGGAAGCAAGGCTGGGAGGAATCTCTAGTGATCGCATCCACTCTCGCTGAAGCGCCAATCACGTAACTGTTTACAAGTTGCAATGTTCTTATTGGCCATCTCGTTCTCCACGAACCAATCACAGATCTCCTTACAAGTGACGTCAGTCTCTCTCACATAGATGCTACGCTACGCTTCTTGATGTGGCTAGCGAACCGAGAAACCAAGTATATGGCAGCCGTGTTCCAGTAATTATTTTTTTTAGTGTATTTTTTAAATACAGGTTATTATACTTATATAATTTTTTTTTTACATTTTATTACTGTTTTATTCTTCCTATAATATAAATAATATTTATGATATACAATTTTTGATATTTTAATTATTTTTAATACCTAATTTTTTAATATTCAATTACCACGGTTTTTATGGATTTATGGTGGAATTCTGCTATATTAATATATTGTAAAGCCCATGAAGTGATTCGAGCCGTGAAGAAGCGAGGGGTTATATGGAGTTGGTGGAAGGTTGTTGCAAGCAGTGAAAAGTTTCTACAAAGGTAGTAAAGCATGTGTTAGAATAGGTAATGAAGTGAGCGATTGGTTTCCAGTGAGAGTGGGGCTGAGACAGGGATGTGTGATGTCGCCGTGGTTGTTTAACTTGCATGTTGATGGAGTGGTGAGAGAGGTGAATGCTCGAGTGCTTGGACGAGGATTAAAACTGGTAGGCGAGAATGATCATGAATGGGAGGTAAATCAGTTGTTGTTTGCGGATGATACTGTACTGGTAGCAGACACAGAAGAGAAGCTTGACCGACTAGTGACAGAATTTGGAAGGGTGTGTGAGAGAAGGAAGTTGAGAGTTGATGTGGGTAAGAGTAAGGTTATGAGATGTACGAGAAGGGAAGGTGGTGCAAGGTTGAATGTCATGTTGAATGGAGAGTTACTTGAGGAGGTGGATCAGTTTAAGTACTTGGGGTCTGTTGTTGCAGCAAATGGTGGAGTGGAAGCAGAGAGTGAATGAAGGTTGCAAAGTGTTGGGGGCAGTTAAGGGAGTAGTAAAAAATAGAGGGTTGGGCATGAATGTAAAGAGAGTTCTATATGAGAAAGTGATTGTACCAACTGTGATGTATGGATCGGAGTTGTGGGGAATGAAAGTGATGGAGAGACAGAAATTGAATGTGTTTGAGATGAAGTGTCTAAGGAGTATGGCTGGTGTATCTCGAGTAGAGAGGGTTGGGAACGAAGTGGTGAGGGTGAGAACGGGTGTAAGAAATGAGTTAGTGGCTAAAGTGGATATGAATGTGTTGAGGTGGTTTGGCCATGTTGAGAGAATGGAAAATGGCTGTCTGCTAAAGAAGGTGATGAATGCAAGAGTTGATGGGAGAAGTACAAGAGGAACACCGTATCAGAAACTTTTTGTTAATTTTTTTCAAGCAAAACTCTTACCCTGAAAGTATGGTTCACAAGGTTATTAACAAACTCCTCTCACGACATTTCTCCACTCTAGTACCATCGTATAATGTCAAAAAGAAAAATATTTTCTCTATAATTCCTTACCTATCTGACAAGTTTTCCATCAAAATTAAAAGAATAATAGAAAAAGAGTTTGGCTGCTTCAACATCCAACAAATACCAATCAATCCACTCAAAATTAACGTATTTTTTGGCTACAAAGACAAACTGCAGACCTTCATGAGGTCCAACATCATTTATAAATTCAAGTGCCCGGGATGTCCCGGTATCTATGTTGGATCTTGCCGAAGGTTGTTGTAGGTGAGATACTGTAGCCATAAGGGATACAGCTTTAGAACTGGTCAGAGACTTGGTGACCCAGAATTTTCTAATATAAGAAATCATGCCACCATTTGCAAAATCCAAGTAAACAAAAATCACTTTTCAATTATTGGTGGAACAAAACATAGCGAATTTCCAACTACCCTCCAGTCATTATACATCAAACGGCTTGTTTCTTCTTTAAACTCTAACACCTCCACTTCTCCTCTTTTCTTAGCATAACTGAAGTCGTAGGTGGGTAACAATTTGTACTCATTCGTTCTTCACCTTTTCCTATGGATGGTTTGGTGAGCACTGGTTCTCTTGTGTTTTACTGTTTTAGTTTTTTACGATTTTCTGTTATAAAATCAATAATGTTTAAATATTCTTTTACTACTTTGTTTTAAATAATTGTACAAATTTTAAGAATTTTATATTTATATATTTTACAGATTGATAATGAACATTGCAATGTTCAAAACATCTGTAAATAAATGATGGCCTTTTAACTGATGTTTTTTGGACACTGCTGCACACCATATATAATATCTTCACCTGTAATCCCTATGCAGTATATATATATATATATATATATATATATATATATATATATATATATATATATATATATATATATATATGTATACATATATATACATATACACACACACACACACACATATATATATATATATATATATATATATATATATATATATATGTATATAGATATATATGTATATATATGAATATATATATATATATATATATATATATATATATATATATATGTGTGTGTGTGTATATATATGTATTTATATATATGTATACATATATATATGTATATATATACATATATATGTATATATATATGTATATGTATATATATATATATATATATATATATATATATATATATGTATATATATGTATATATATACATATACATATACATATAAATATATATATATACATATATATATATATATATATATATATATATATATATATATATATATATATATATATATATATATATATATATGTAATATATATGTATGTATATATATATGTATGTATATGTACATATATATATATATATATATATATATATATATATATATACTGTATATATATATATATATATATATATATATATATATATATATATGTATATATATATATATATATATATATATATATATATATATATATATAAGGGTAAGTCAATAATTATCCACACTTTTATTCTAATTGTTTGTGAATAGGCTGTATGGATATATATATATATATATATATATATATATATATATATATATATATATATATATATACATATACATATATATATATATATATATATATATATAAATATTTATATATATATATATATATATATATATATATATATAAGGGTAAGTCAATAATTATCCATACTTTTATTCTAATTGTTTGTGAATAGGCTGTATGGCTTTGTGTGCTATGCCAGGTTGTAGATGGCTCCGCCCTCCTCCCTTGTGGTTGGTTTCAGCGTCACCACTTCAGTGCGCTCTGCGCTGTGAGAAGTAACGATGGACGCACCAATCTCCATTTGTATCAAAGAAGAATAATGCTCTGTAATCCATTTTTGTGGTATGAAGGTGTACCAGGAGCTGAAATTCATAAAAGACTTTCATTGCAATACGGGGCAATGTTTTGCCACGACATAAAGTTTACGAGTAGGTTAAGCAGTTCAAAAGCGGTCAGAAAAGTGGGGAGGATGAGAAACAAGATGGACGCCCAGCCATAGCCACTACTGACGCCAACAGTGAACAAGTCCAAGCCCTGATTCTGAATTACCGACAATTGACTATTGATGAAGTAGCTATCATATGCACATTAGTCATGGTTCTACATATGAAATCGTGCATAACAGTCTCAACCTTCATAAAGTCTGTGCGAGATGGGTCTCAAAACAACTTAGTGACAAACACATGCACAATCTTTTGAGAAACTGTCAGCAACTACTGGAGTGTCATGCTAACGAAGGGAATAGTTTTTTAAGCAAATTGTCACTGGAGATTAAACATGGATTCATCACTTTGAACCAGAGAGTAAACGCCAGAGCATGGAATGGAAACACCCCGATCTACAGTAAAACAAAAATTCATGAGTCAACCCTCTGCAGTTTTTTTGGGACTCACGAGGACTAATTCTGGAACATTACCTGGAAACAGGGTCGACAGTAAACTGTGAACGCTACAGTGATATGCTATCAACAAGTTGAAGCCAGCAATTCGCAACAAACGCAGAGGTCTATTGTCGGAAGGCGTTCTTTTATTGCATGACAATGCCCATCCACATGCCACCACCCACACCATTAACACTCTTCAAGAACTTCATTTCGAGATGTTGGAGGATCCTGCATACAGTCTCTCTCCGTCTAATTACCATCTGTTTGGTCCACTTAAAGATGCTTTAAATTTCGCAACCGATCAGCAGGTAAAGGAAGCGGTGCATATGTGGCTCAATGCTCAACAGAAAATGTTTTTTTCTTAGAATATCGAAAAGCTAGTGCAACGATGAACCAAGTGCATTGAAAAGCAGGGTGACTATGTTGAAAAATGTTATTGTAAACTTTGTATTATTATTGGATTAAACAAAAAAATCGGAGTGCAGATACATATTGACTTAACCTGTGTGTGTGTGTGTATATATATATATATATATATATATATATATATATATGTATATGTATATGTATATGTATATGTATATGTATATGTATATATATATATATATATATATATATATATATATATATGCCCGGTACTGCAATAAGCTGCCAAAACAAACTATGGTACTTAACATTGGTAAGGGTGAAGTAGCAACGTCATTCATGTTGAAATAACGAGAAACTCTTCGAAAAACACTGTGCAAAAACAAACTCAACTTGCGAGCAAGTCCAAAATCAGAAAGATATCCTAGAGGGCGTGCGTGGTAGGTGTCGGTGGGGTAGTTCAACTATGTTCTCTAGGGCCTGTCACGGCCCTCCCCATTGATGAAGGGATTATCTAAATGGAAGACAACCTGTGAATAGTGGTTTTCGCACGCCTTTGTTTAATACACGACATCTACAAGGTATTCGTGCGAGGGTTGTAACCTCTGCATTCCATGCTTTTATCTTTCTATAGTATATTTGGAAGATTTATATTAGGAAAGGTACAAAGAAGGACCTTTCTCACCGGGCATCACAGGCCTCTTCCCAGAAATAGATTTTTCCTTCGTCAAAATCCCTTATATATATATATATATATATATATATATATATATATATATATATATATATATATATATACATATATACATATATATATATATATATATATATATATATATATATATATATATACATATATATATATATATATATATATATATATATATATATAATATATGTGTGTGTGTATAGCCTTTCTAGTCTTATGACCCACAATCTATCTGTCATATAGAGAAAATAGAATTGTGGAGTCCAAGGGTTTAGCAGCAGCACAAGGAACAAAAGTATGCAAAATGTTTGAGGCCCATGTGTGAGGCTTTTGAATCTGGAGAGTGCAGCATACTTCCAGAACCATTACTAAATGAAAGGCTATTAATATGAGACTGATCATGGGAAGATAAGTTTCTCAATATTTGCAAATGACCAGAATCACTATTATCAAGGGGGGATTTACTGGACTCCTGAAGTTTCACCTGAACTGAGAGAAACTTCCTTATATGCTAAATATTTTAACTTGACCAGCAACCACAGAAAAATATTTTTTCATGAATGTTACCAAGAGTGAAACACACTCTTCACAACAATTTTAAATCGCTGAATTACCCCCAAAACATTACGCAAATGGAATGCAGATCATGATCTAGACATAATTTTCATGCATATTCCAGGCAATAACAGCTAACTAAACAAAAGGAGACATCTTCAAACATAGAATGTAAACAATCGGAGTGCCTTTAGCACTAGTGCGACAGCACCTGGTCAACAGAGAAAACCGAGGCCTATTCTATCTAATATTACAATCTGAGCTCCCTACATGTATTTTTTAAGACAAATAAAAATGGGAACATTTTTTTTAATTTTCAAATTTTACGGCTTCTGGAGAAGCAATATGAACACCAAGGGAGCTTCATAGAAATAACAATCATTTTTAATCGAGTTGGAGAAAATCGCTAAATCAGGTTGGAGAAAATCAATGCAGAATTAACCTTACATAACCCAAAAGATAATCTCTAAAAATACCTATGTTAATCACACAGTCATTAACTCTTGCATCTCACACTTAAATAACCAGGAATTTCCACACAACTTGTTATCAGCCAATGTATTCCAAGAAACTGAGGAGCATAAGTATTCAAGCCTTTGTTTTTTGAACAACAAAGAGCTACTTTCTTATTAAGGTCTTTAAAGTTTTAAAATATTACCAAAGGACACACTTTAAACTAAACAAAATATCTTGACCTAATACAATACACAAAATATTCATAAATAAAATTTATACACTTCAGCATAAAATTTACATATTAAAAAAGAAGCATAACACTTTTGAACATACAATAATAAATCAGTGATGGCAATTCAATTGGAAATATTAAAAAATGTCACATTTTAAGCAGTGCTGTATTCACAATACAATATGATAAATACAAATACAGTATTTCAAATCAGATAATCATCACTTACAAAATCTAAATATTTCTTATTCTATCAAATATGCAAATCATTTAAAGTTAATAGGATATTGGCCCTAATTGTCTTGTGTAATAAAAATAATGAAAAAATAAATTACCTTACTATCTCTTGTTACACAAAAAAGACCAGCAGCTGCTGCTGCTGACTTGGAATGCATTTAGACAAATTAATCAGTAGCAGGATTGCATGGATATAAGCAGGACACTACCAGTAAACATGCATATTACCAGCGTGATAAAGCTGCTTTTCTGGTTTGATAGCAGATTTTTTCTTATACCTGAAGTTGACAAAGATTCTTTGAGTTAGGGAAAATCCAAGTTAAACAGCTTAATACCATGCTAGAAAAGCTGCATTTGCTTCTCTGTGACTAAAATAAGCTGCCTATTGTTGGTGTGTAAATGAATGTAGAGGAAGACAAATTTTACAGGCTTACTTCTCTTAATTGTCTATCTTCGCACTGCCTGATGGTGACACTGAGTAATAATAAATGCTCCCTCCTTGTAATATCTAGACCAGTCATGTAAGATATAAACATACCTGTATAGGTTATGATTTTCTGTATGATTTCCAATCTTCTATAGAAAAAACTAACTCAAAAATAATATTAGGATATTTTTTTAAATGAAATGTAGGTCATCTTAACAGCACCATGCCTTTATTGTATTGTAACTGTATATATTTACATTTTTCTCATACATTTATTGTCTACGAGGCCTTTTAACATACCATATGTGAAGCTCTTAAATAACCTTTAGAATCTGAAGAAATATAGTGACAGTACTAAGCAATTGCTATAATGATAATTTAGTACCTTAAAAAGACTAAATCTCTCTTCATTTCTAACAAATACATGACTGTCCTCTTGGATTTTTTCAATCTAAGTGTGCCATGAGGATTAAAATACTTTATTTACTAAAGACCTTCCATAACCATGCACTTCCCTCTCCTGAGTAAACTATTACTAACCTATTCAGGATAACTAAAATCCCTTAATATAGATTTATAAGTGAATAGCATCTCTACTATGGGTTGTCATATGCACCTTGAGATTACTTTTAACTGTAAAGCCCTTACCACACTCCCTACAACTAAAGGGCTTTTCTACTGAGTGTGTCCTCATGTGCACTTTGAGGTTACTCTTAACAGCAAATTCCTTACCACATTCTCTACAGCTGTATGGCTTTTCGATTGTATGCGTTCTCATATGCACTGTAAGATTACTTTTAACAGTGAATCCCCTACTGCATTCGATACATATGAATGGTTTCTCTACAGTATGTATTCTCATATGAACTTTGAGATTACTCTTAACAGTAAATCCTTTTCCACATTCTCTACATGTAAATGGCCTCTCTACTGAGTGTGTTCTCATATGTACCTTGAGATTACTCTTAACTGTAAACCCCTTACTGCATACACCACAAATAAAAGGCTTTTCTCCAGAGTGGGCTCTCATGTGGACTTCTAGATAGCTCTTATTAACAAAGCTTTTTCCACACTCAATGCAGAGGTATGTCTTGTCAGCTGAGTGTATCTTTGAATGCTGATCAAGATAAGATTTTTGGCTAAAGATTTTCCCACATTCCATACATGTAAATGAAGGCTTTTCCTCAGGGTGGATACTAGTGGGATTATCAAGGTAAGACTTTTCACTGCCTGTCGCTTCACATTCTTTACAAGCAAATCCTTCACATTCTTTGTAAATCGTTGTTGCCATGTCAAAAACTTGTCTACTGCTTAAGTCTGGTTCCATGACTGATGCAAGTAAAAGGTCAAGGTCTTAGTCAAATGAAAACACGCAATCAACAAAAACTGCTACTGAGGTATCTCGGAATATTTCTAAAAACCACTGTATATGAAATTTACTTATAAAACTATTAAATTAAAAGAATTATGATACTAAAAAATAAGATTTATTTTAGTTACAGTATACTGTATTAAAATTATCTTAACACTATTTACTTGGTAATTTTTCATTATTTTATACCAAACTCAATGTTTAGGAATGCTTTTGAATATGCATAAAAATTTCATCTATCAACAGAATGACACTTCATATTCATTTGTTAGTGACAAAAGTATACGTTCACATACATGAATTAATGTTTCTTCTTAAGAAAATTTATAATCACAAAAGTAAAAGAATAGATGTCAACAGAATCTATCGACTTGATAGTTTCCTCTTGAAGTTTTCTAAAAATATTTTCTCTGTAATGACTTGTACCTCTGATATGAATCAAATGTAGGAAAATGGTTTTAAAACCAGAAGGTAAATGCTAAATTTCACGATAAATTTATTTTCAAATTAAATAATAAGGAAAGAACCATTTTGTTTTGAGCAGAAACCTTGAAATGGGAATCAGACAAGGAAAATAAGTTTTTTAAACAGATTCTCAAGAGATTTCAATGTTCATCAAAAAAAACTACAAAGAAACCAAAACAACCAAAATTAGTAGGACTAGGATGAATTATCCTTGTATGAATATATCATCTTAGTAGGAAATTATGAAAAAAAGGGCAAAGCTGATAAAGTTTTCAACAACCTGTTTGAATTGAGAACTCTAAGAATAAGGGGATCCTTATTACACAAATTAATGCAGATTTATAATTAAAAAAACCACCATACTCAAAAGAAAATAATCATATTACAATTGCTGAGTAAAATTCCATCCTGATTTTTCTTTGTTTGCTGTGGAAGAACTTGATTCATCTGTTCTGCCATACATCCACAGTGATGGCTGATTCAAACTGGAAGTTACTAACATTCTTGTTTCACATAACCTGAAAATATATCATGTGAGCATTTAAAATACAGTTTTAAAGGGAAATCTATAACAGCAATAAAGAGTACTTGAACTTTATCAAATGTTACATGCAACAAATATTGTTGTCTAAAATGGAAATGTTGTTTAAAAGAATATACAGTACATAATTATATTGTTTATCAAATCTTATTTAAAAGAAAAAATAGTTGTCCTGTGACTCTAGTAACCAAGGCCAGATTGACCCAGGAGCCTGGGCCCCCGGCCACCCACCAAGAGGGGGCCTCCCACCAATAAAAACAATACACTTTAATTCAATATGGTTAGTATTGTAATCGGGCACTTATATTACCCATACTAGCCATATTAAAAATCTTATTAAGTTTGATAATAACATGGTGCTCATACATACGAAAGTTTGTGTCACCATGGTTGTAAGGTGTGTTTCAAATTGTAATTAAATGTGGCTGCAAAATAACATACTTCACTATTCTTTGTATTACGGCCTAATTAAGTTTCTAAGACGTGCCATAGTTAGAATACAACCTAACTCGTTAATACATATGTTTCACGAAAATAATAGCATCTATGAGTACAGTAGAACCTCCCAGTAACGGACTAATAAGGGTGAAGGTGTGTCCGATACCGCGAATAGTCCGTTATATCGCAAAAACTTTGCCTAAGCAGAAAATCAAGCAAAACTATACCAAATTCTATAGGCTATAGGCCTACCATCTATGCCCAACATGTGGCTAATATCAAAATGAGCAGCTGAGATTATCACACTTTCGTTTTTCCCCTTATGATGACATAATTAAGGAATTAACCCTGGAACGGTACGGTGGGTCGTCCGCGACCCCGAGCGTCAAAACAAAAGAGGTTTTTCTCACGTGACTCACCCCCGTGACTGAATTTGTGGGTGATCGACCTGCAGTAGGTGTCTCGCCTACACGCTCTAGTAGTGTCCAGATGTGCATCGCTGTAGCTGTACTCCTTCCCAGATTTCTGAGACGCATCGGGGTCGAGCGCGACCGAGTTTACCCTTCTAAGGTAATTTGCATAATTATCAAAGTTATTACGTATTATGAAATTGTCGTAGAATGGTGCAACTTGTATAGGTTATCAGTTGTGGAAAGTCTTGGTGGATTGTTTGGCTACCATGTGCATGATTTTTTTTTTAGTTAAAGTGTCGTTCATCACCACGAGGACCATTTTACCGCGAGTTGCCCCTTTTTCATTTTTTTTCATTTTTTTGCCAAGTCATTTTTCCGTAAGATATTGCCAAATAGTGTCGCAAAACTTTTGCTTTTTTAGTGTTGGAAAGTGTGTCTAGATGATCTGGCTACCCATGCATGACTTTGTTTTTGTCAGATACGACGTAGATATTGGTATGTGGGGTATTTAACTGCGGTTACCAATTTGTTTTTTTTTCAATATTTGTAAAAATTTACTACGTAGTAAGGAATTGCCGTATATTATTGATTTTTTTTTCATGTTTATTTGTTAGAAAGTGTGCCTTGATGGTTGGGCTAACACGTGCATGTCTTTTTTTTTATCTGAGATGCCGTATATTAGAATGTTGGCCATTTTTCCGCGAGTGCCCCTTTTTATTTGTTTTGCATTTTTTGCTTAGTCATGTTACCGTAAGGAATTGGCAAGTAGTGTCGCAAAACTTATATTCTTATAGTGTTGGAAAGTGTTTCTAGATGATCTGGCTACCCATGCCTATCTTTTTTTTTGGCCAGATATGGCGTATATATAGGTATGTGTTCGATTTTCCTGTGATTGCCATTTTTTCGTTTTTTTCCCATTTCTTTCAAAATTACAGTACTACGTACTAAGGAACTATCACAGAGTAATGATTCATTTAGATGTTTATTTGTCGGAAAATGTGCCTTGATGGTTTGCCTAGCACGTGGCTGAAATTTTTTTTTTTTCTGAAATTCCGTATATTAGAATGTTGGCCATTTTTCCGCGAGTGCCCCTTTTTATTTGTTTTGCATTTTTTTGCTTAGTCATGTTACAGTAAGGAATTGGCAAGTAGTGTCGCAAAACTTGTATTTTTATAGTGTTGGAAAGTGTTTCTAGATGATCTGGCTACCCATGCCTATCTTTTTTTTTAGCCAGATATGGCGTATATATAGGTATGTGTTCGATTTTCCTGTGATTGCCATTTTTTCGTTTTTTCCCATTTCTTTCAAAATTACTATGTACTAAGGAACTATCACAGAGTAATGATTCATTTAGATGTTTATTTGTCGGAAAATGTGCCTTGATGGTTTGCCTAGCACGTGGCTGAAATTTTTTTTTTTTTCTGAAATTCCGTATATTAGAATGTTGGCCATTTTTCCGCGAGTGCCCCTTTTTATTTGTTTTGCATTTTTTTGCTTAGTCATGTTACCGTAAGGAATTGGCAAGTAGTGTCGCAAAACTTGTATTTTTATAGTGTTGGAAAGTGTTTCTAGATGATCTGGCTACCCATGCCTATCTTTTTTTTTTAGCCAGATATGGCGTATATATAGGTATGTGTTCGATTTTCCTGTGATTGCCATTTTTTCGTTTTTACCCATTTCTTTCAAAATTACTATGTACTAAGGAACTATCACAGAGTAATGATTCATTTATATGTTTATTTGTCGGAAAATGTGCCTTGATGGTTTGCCTAGCACGTGGCTGAATTTTTTTTTTTCTGAAATTCCATATAGGCCTATTAGAATGTTGGCCATTTTTCCGCGAGTGCCCCTTTTTATTTGTTTTGCATTTTTTTGCTTAGTCATGTTACCGTAAGGAATTGGCAAGTAGTGTCGCAAAAATTATATTTTTATAGTGTTGTAAAGTGTTTCTAGATGATCTGGTTACCCATGCTTATCTTTATTTTTAGCCAGATATGGCATATATATAGGTATGTGTTCGATTTTCCTGCGATTGCCACTTTTCTGTTTTTTCTCATTTCTTTCAAAATTACTACGTACTAAGGAACTATCACAGAGTAATGATTCATTTAGATGTTTATTTGTCGGAAAATTTTGTTTACTTCTTTTTTGATTGAATATCATCAAATTTTTTTAGCTAAAATATTATGTTGTTTTACATTTTTTTTTTCGATTTTATTTCCCTTCAAAAATTTTTTTTTGGGTCAGAATTCTAATTTTATAGTCGTAAAATAATCGACAATCATCCAGCAATCCACCATACAATTTTTATGCATATCCAAGAATAATTAGATTAGTAAATAACACCTTGAAATTGACATACCCTTCCTGCATTTCAGGTGGCAGATTAGGGAGTCTGAGTCAGTGTGGTTGGCGGCCATTTTGTGGACATATCCGAAGCGTAAGTTGCCCTATCTATATATATTCTTGTTCCCTATAGAATTTGTGATATTTTGGTATATTTTTACCTGCATAAATATCATATTATATATTAAATATATGTATTTTTTTACGAAATTTCTAAGTACTCAAAAAATGACCTTTAGATATGGCCCCTGATATAAATGTAATTTACAAAATAATGAAGATTTTTTTACATATTTCTATTTTAGGATAACATATGTTTATTCCCTAAAAAAATTAGCCACTTCCTATTTTATTTGGGTACCCAAAAAAATTCATGAAATTTGGACAAATTATTTTGGCCAAAAAAAGTTACCCTTTTTTTCTCATTTCAGATCTTCACCTCCATGGGTCCGACTTTATCCAAAATACATCAAGATGTGTCCTAAACATTCAAGAATCAATTCCTAAAAGGATTTGTGTATATATGTATAAATTTTTTTTTATGAATTTTTATGTAAGGTCTTTTTATTTTTCTACTTAATTTTTTAAAATATTTACAATAAATAGTTTTTCAGCAGATGAGTAGTATTTATCTTTACAGTAGTTTTAAGCATTCATTGAACTTTTTTTTGGCAAAAAAAAAAGGAGGTTACTGCAAAAACAGATTTTTCAAGATTTTTTTTTGCGTCGGGGTCGCGCGCAACCGAGTATACCCTTAAAGGGGTGTCCGAGGAGCGTACCTATCCAGGGTTAAATGACACTCACCAAATGAAGTAAATATAGGCTACTTAGGCTAAATGCAAAATGAAATTCACAAAAATAAAGATTACTTCAATTATGGGCCTTTCCAAAACAAACTGAATACAGCACCAGCAAACACTAGTGAGTAATTTGGAAACTACTACTACAGTGATACCTCTACATAGGATCTTAATTCGTTCCAGAAACTGCTTCGTATGTTAAAACGATCGTATGTTGGAGCAAATATTCCCATAAGAATACACAGTAATTTTTTTAATTCGTTCCTCAACCTAAAAACCCATAATAACTCCTTAATAAATGGCTACACATAATTACACATAACATTAATACAATACGTACAGTATAATAATTATCTAAAAAAATAATAATAAAGAATAAATAAATAAAAAAAGTTTTTATGTAACACTTTACCTTAGCGACAGGCCAGCACAGGTGTAGGGACTGCTACGCAGGAGGAGATGGAAGATCAGCGAGGAGGTAGGGATGGCGACTTTGTACGATAACGTGTACGATAACTTACACTAACTTACACTACGTGAACTTTAACTTAACTTAGCTTATTAATTTTTTTTCATTTTTATAATTTTATATTTTTTTTAAATTTTTTTCTTTTCTTATTTTTAATTTTCATCACTTTCACTCGATTCGGTCTTCCTTTTCTTTGCTTCACTTTCTTTCTTTTCATCATGATCACTAGACCGTTTTAGAGATTTTTTAAAGAAACTATCGAGTGAAGTTGCTTGGTACGGCTTTTGAGGATTTTTCTAAAATGAGTTAAACAAACATTATCGAATTGCGCAACTACACGGCAAACCTGAAGTTTCTGTGGGTGATGCTTGTCGATGAAATCAACCACGTGTTGATGATATGCCAACATCTGTTTTATTTCCGCCATACCTAAGATTTGGCCTACCTCCTCGGTCTCCTCCGACTCACTCAACTGCGCTTGGAACTCATCATGCTGCATGGCTTGCAGCTCCTTGAGTTCCTCGGTGGTGAGATTTTCATGATGCTCATCGACGAGTTCGGTGATGTCATCTTCATCCACCTCCAGACCCATGGACTTGCCAAGGGATACAATCTCTTCGACGTCTTCCTCGGCGGCAAGCACAGGTTCATTCTCAGGGCCAAAACCTTCGAAATCTCTTGGAGCAACAGCATCAGGCCAAAGCTTCTTCCAAGCTGAATTCAGGGTCCAACGAGTTACTCCCTCCAAAGCATGATCTATGATCTTTAAGCAGTGCACGATATTAAAGTGGCTCCTCCAAAATTCACGCAAATTTAAGTTGGTGCTTTGCGTGACATTAAAGCACTGCTTAAATAAGTGCTTGGTGTAGAGCTTCTTAAAACTAGAGATGACTTGCTGGTCCATGGGCTGGAGGATAGGGGTGGTATTCGGTGGAAGATACAACACTTTGATGAATTTGTATTCGTCGATGACATCATCTTCGAGTCCAGGGGGGTGAGCGGGTGCATTGTCCAAACAAAGCAAGCACTTCAAAGGCAAATTCCTCTCATGAAGGTACTTCTTGACAGCAGGGCCGAAAACTACGTTTACCCATTCCACAAAGATATGCCTAGTAACCCAACCCTTAGAATTAGAACGCCATAGAACATGTAGCAGGTGTTTATTAATTCTAAGTGCTTTAAATGCCCTAGGGTTTTCGGAATGGTAAACTAATAAAGGCTTTATTTTGCAGTCCCCGCTGGCGTTGGCACAAAGCTCAAGAGTCAACCGATCCTTCATTGGCTTATGTCCAGGCATTTTCTTCTCTTCGGCGGTAATGTACGTTCGACTAGGCATCTTTTTCCAAAACACACTGGTTTCATGACAGTTGAACACCTGCTGCTCTACGTAGCCTTCCTCCGCCAAGATGTTTTCGAACTTTTTAAAAAAGTCTATAGCAGCCTTGGTGTCCGAACTCGAAGCTTCTCCATGCCGAACAACTGAATGAATCCCGGTCCGTTTCCTAAATTTCTCGAACCAACCTCAAACGCCTTGAATTCCTCCGTCGTAGGATCGGCTGAACTCTCCCCCGCATCACCCCCAGAGCCCGCCGCCTTCAAGTCACTGTAGATAGCTCTGGGCTTCTCACAAATGATCGTTTCAGTGATCGTATCGCCAACAATCTCCTTGTCCTTGATCCATATTAACAAAAGGCGTTCCATCTCTTCTAGGGTAGGGCTACAACATTTGGAAATAATCGTGATCCCCTTCGAAGGTTTCACTGCTTTAATGGCTGCCTTCTGTTTTATGATCGTCGAGATCGTAGACATATTCCGGCCATATTGTTTAGCCAGATCGCTAACACGTACACCTCGCTCATGCTTTTCTATTATTTCTTGCTTTGGTTCTAATAAAAGCATTGACTTCTTCCTTTTCTCACCACTACTACTACTTCCTGAACCGAAACTAAGCTTTTTAGGACCCATGATTACGAAACACAGAAAACAACACGTGAGAAAGGAAGATAAAAAACACTGTTAATATCTGAGCGAATAGAGAACAACCACACAATGCGCACAAGATGAGAGGACTGATAAAGGTGACGCTCGATTAGCGTCCCTCCGATGTGCTGCCGTCTAGCGGCGTCAACAACAAACCACGGTTGACGCTTTCGAGAAAATTCCACGCGTACACGTACATTGTTTACTTCGTATGTTGAAGCAACACTTCGGGTGTCGAGACAGAAAATTGGTCGAATTTTACTTCGAATGTTGGAAAATTCGTATGTTAGGACATTCGTATGTAGAGGTTCCACTGTACTGCCTTAATTACATGTATATCTAGTCAAAGAATGTCATAAAATAATGTATACAAGAATACTTTATATGTAAATGAATAAAAAAATAAATATGAATATTGCATATATCTGACCATGAAATGCCCTTTTTACTGAAGAATGTACAAAATTAAGACTACTTTCATTCTATCTCATTTGTGTGGTATAAAAAGACTGCTAAATCATAAAACCTTTTTTGTAAGCATATAATCTAGGTTTTGGTTATGTAAAGATGTTATTACAATTCCAGTTTACTTAATGTATGTTTAGATATTCAAAATAAACTAAATAAAATTGAGTCTACAGTCAGCGCCGATCGCTCTGTCCGGGCAGCATCCGCCGTGCATTCATTTTGGTTCCCCCCCCCCTATCAACACTAATACACAATATAAATCAATAAAAATTTAATTGAACACTCACCAATATCCCTTCTACTTGTCTATAGGGTAGCCTTTCCTCTTCTTGACCTCCAAAAGTCGTTGAGGAACGCTATCTGCTAAATTATGAAGAATTTCTGCAGGTATTTCAGCCCACACTTTACCGAGCGCCGCCTCGAGAAGTGTGACGTTTGTCGTAACTTCTTTACGAAGGCGGGCTTTAACTATCGCCCAAAGGTTCTCAATGGGCGAAATATCAGGACTTTGACCTGGCCAATCAGTCATATAGTCAACTTCGCTATTTTCAAGCCACTTTTTCACTTTCTTAGCCGTATGGCAAGGGGCACCGTCCTGCTGAAAAATTTCAGCTCCTGTAGCCGCAAAACAATCCGCTAAATTTTCCTTCAAAATGTTCAAATATCGGTCAGCATTAACTGTTATACCTTTAGGCAAAACAACAAGGCTTGGGGCACCACCGTAGGCAAACGTACCCCATACCAGAAGCGATGCTGGGTGCTTTACTGTCTTGGCCGTCAAGTTAGGCTTAAGAGGATCTGACCCCTTTCGCCTCCACACTTTTTTCCTGGTCGTCTCACTCACACAAAAGGTTGCTTCGTCACTCCACAAGACACTTCGCCACTGCTCCAAGGTCCAATCCTTGTATGTCTTGGCAAAAGCAACCCTCCTCTTTCTCTATCTCTCAGTTAAAGCGGGCTTCTTTCTCGCAATCACTTTCTTGTAGTCGAGGCGCTTCGACAGGTTTTCCTGAATCGTACGAATACTGACGTCGCTCAACAATTTAGGGTTCTGTTCTTTCAGTTGCTTAGCAGTGAATGTAGGATTTTTTTCTAGGCTTCGCTTTAAAATCACTAAAGTACGATCAGGAATCTTCCGGGGGGGGGGGGGGGGGTGGGGGGGAAACCAGCATGGGAGTGAGAAGGGATCTCGTCGCTACCCCCTTTCTTGAACTTGGCCACCAAGCGCCGCACTGTCCTCTCGTTCATGCCAGTATTCTTCACTATTTCCTTTGTTTGCAGACCTAACTTATGACAAGTTATGACTCTAACAATGTCATCGTGACTTGTACGGGGTTAGACATCACTGGGGGGGGGTTGATAGAAAAAATGTCACGCGAACTCACAAAAGAACGATTGCAACTCGGCCCTCTCAACCTGACACGACTTCACTCCACGACTTCAGGAAACACATTGACTAGTTTCCACCTGCGCAGATATGTAGATGCCAACTTGTATAAAAAGATGCCAATTAATCAATTTGTCCCAGACGATTTTTTCCCCGATGAACCCCATGCCTCCGATTTACGCGGAACGCTGTGTCCGGCCCACTACCCGGACACAGCGATCCGCGCTGACTGTATATCATATCTGCCCTACATGCAATGCCCAAAAGGGGAAACCATTTTGTTTGTTTACATTTCATCCCAATGAATGAATGAACAAACGAACAAACACAGTTATACATTCAAGTGATAACTAACGATATTAAACTGATACCGACTCGACTACGATCACTTCTCAAGCCATGGTCGAAGGCCAGAAACCTGAAGAGGTCAGTGCCTTTGCAACCACCTCTACCTTCAGTCATCATCCACACGGACGCATCAAAGGAAGGATGGGGAGGTCACTCTCACCAACGAAAAGTCCACGGGATTTGGTCCTCTCTATTTAAGACCTTCCACATTAACGTTTTGGAAGCCATGGCAGCCTTTCTCACGCTGAGGAAATTGTCCCCTCACCATTCAGACCACATAAGACTAATTCTGGACAGCGAGATGATAGCGAGATGTTTGAATCGTTAAGGTTCGAGATCACCCCAAATCAACCAAGTGATGTTGGCCATCTTCCGCTTGGCGGAAAAGAAGAGATGGCACTTATCAGCAGTTCACCTTCAAGGGCTCCGCAATGTGACGGCGGACGCTCTATCCAGGCTCACGGCGATAGAGTCAGAATGGTCCCTAGACGCAGAATCATTCTCCTTCATCTTACGTCAAGTCCCAGAACTGCAGATCGACCTCTTCACGACGAGCGACAAGAAGAAGCTACCTAGTTCTGTGGCCCCATACAAGGACCCTCTAGTGGAAGCGGTGGACGCCATGTCCCTCGACTGGAACAGATGGACCAGCGTTTACCTGTTCCCTCCAACCAACCTTCTGTTGAAGGTCCTCAACAAGCTGAGATCCTTTCAGGGAACGGCAGCCCTAGTGGCTCCCAAGTGGCCGAAGAGCAATTGGTTCCCTCTAGTATTGGAATTGAAGCTGAGGCTGTTCCCCCTGCCGCACCCAGTTCTGACTCAACAAGTACAGAAGTCGACTGTCTTCGCTTCATCACAGAAAACCCAAAACCTCCAACTCATGATTTTTTCTCCTTAGCAGTTAAGAAAAGGTTTGGGATCTCGAGAGACAGTATAGACTTCTTAGAAGAATAATAAGTCTAAATCTATCAGAAGGCAATATGAGTCGTCTTGGAAGAAGTGGGTTGCTTTTGTCAAGGCAAGAAGACCAAAAGAGATCTCAACAGATTCTGTTTATCCTTCTTTATTCACCTTCATGGACAAGGTTTAGCAGCCAACACGATAACAACATGTAAGTCAGCCTTGACTAGACCTCTGCTTTACGCCTTCCAAGTAGACTTATCCAATGAAATCTTTAACAAGATCCCTAAGGCCTGTGCTAGACTTAGGCCTGCAGCACCTCCGAAGCCCATCTCATGGTCCTTGGATAAGGTCCTACACTTTGCCTCAACAGTGAACAATGAGGATTGCTCTCTGAAAGACCTGACTCAAAAATTTATATTCTTGTTTGCTCTAGCCTCGGGGGCTAGAGTTAGTGAAATAGTGGCCCTTTCTCAGGATGAAGGCCATATTCAGTTCACAGAAGCGGGAGAACTGAATCTCTTTTCTGACCCAACGTTTCTCGCCAAGAACGAGCTACCTACCAAAAGGTGGGGTCCCTGGAGAATCTGCCCTCTGAAGGAAGATGTCTCGCTGTGTCCAGTAGAGTGTCTAAAGGTCTATCTTCGTAGAACTTCAGACTTCAAGGGAGGACGGCTCTTTAAAGGAGAAACCTTGGGCTCAAACTTATCCCTAAATCAACTAAAGGCAAAGATCACCTACTTCATTCGCAAAGCGGATCTTGACAGTACACCCGCAGGTCATGATCCCAGAAAAATTGCTTCGTCATTGAACTTCTTCCAATACATGGATTTTGAGCGTATTTGCTCGTATACTGGATGGAAGTCATCCAGAGTGTTCCTTAAACACTACGCGAAGCAAGTGCAAGAGCTGAAAAGATATGTGGTGGCGGCACGTAGTGTGCTAAAACCTGTCGCTTAGTGCTGCGAGGAACAGTTAATTGATTGGGACTGTTAAGAATCGGGTGTACGTGTTGACACCTCACAGTGCAACACGTAAAGTGAAGTGTCACCAAGGTGACACTATGGACTGTTCCAGTTATTAAAGGTGAAGAAACATAGAAATAACACTTGTGCCATGTGTTCTTTACACAGTGAGAAAAGACAGTCATTCATAGAAATGCATATCAAAAAATTTATTAAATTTACAGTTTTGTGGCATTAATTATTATTCCCTTTCAGGTGAAGTAAGCATTTCTGGTCTCGTCTGTATTTTTTGTTTCTTTTGTATTCACTAGCATTTTATTATTACTATATAATGTATGTTGAATTACTATTTATTGATTACCCATAAATATTTGATTGGTATTTGCATCTTATTTCGCAGCAAATTTGAATAAATAAAGATATGTGTGAGTATTATTCAACCCTTAATAATCTGCATATTGACATGTGAACAAAATAAATAACTTTGTTCTAACATGAATACAACCTTTCTCTGCCTATGCATACTTTGTTCCTACACAGGTACAAGCTTGTCTGATTTTGCATAAAGCTAAGCCTGTATGCTCTTGATGCTATAGTGGCTCATATAAATCTTTGCTTGTATTGAGAATACAAACTTTGACTGGCTTTGTATACAGTGAGACCTGTATGCTCTTGTTGCTAGGTTTGTTCATAAGGGATATGCAAATCTCGAGACTTTTCCTGAGTCTAGTGTGACTCTTCCCTGCAGGGTACAGGAAGCACTAACAAACTTCATGATTAGAAGTAATGACGTATAACGGTAACGCCATATGTCTCTAGGGTCTGAGTGACCAAGGAAATATTGTCTTGTCGTTAAGGCACATTTGGAAAATCCACAAATACAGTACTTTCTAAATAATGCTCTGGTAACCTTCCATCAGGACGACATGGCCTGAGCCCAAAAAACAGATTTTGAGCGAAGCGAAAAATCTATTTTGGGTGAGATAGCCATGTGGTCCTGATGGACCCGCCCTCCTTTTTATAGAAAAGGGCTTGGCAGGATCCTCCCCGAAACTACTATATCTGTAGCACCTTGCTCAATGCTACAAGGAATAAACATGGCGGCGACGATGGTGCCATCTAGATACTCAAGGTAGTAATGGAGGAAGGGTACCCTGATAACGGCTCCCCTTCTATTTTTGCCACTTTCCCCCTCAAAGCGAAAACGCTATTCGGGGTGAAGATTGCTATGTGTCTTATCAAGATATACATCCCCTGATACTATGCGATATCCTTGAGAGAAATGTTAAGGATATTCGTGCCAGGAGTTAGAATTCTGGAGACCTAAAGGTAAATTCTCTGGGAATATCACTGTAGTCAAATATACCATAGGAAGCTACTTAAAGGAACCTTCCATCAGGACGACATGGCCATCTCACCCAAAAATAGATTTTTCACTTCGCTCAAAATCCGTTTTTTAGTAAACTATATGAAGCCTTTGTTATTCATTATATGATACTTTGAATAAGTTTGGAAACTCTATAGGAATATTTATTCATATATGTACGTATCAGTGATAGTGGTAACTTGAATCAGGTGACAATGTTTATATGTACAGTATCAGGGCCCTGAATGAAGTTTACAAACTTATTCAAAGCATCCTATAATAAATAATGGACAAATGTCGATGTTGTATGTTATAAATTACCATAGTTTACATGAATGAAACTACGGTTAACATTATGCGATTCAACTCGGTGCAAGTAAATAAAATATGAAAGAAACATTTTAAATAAAACTATTAGAATTAATATGGTAATTGGAAAGTGATAGATCAAGTAATAATTGTTTCTTTTAGTGAATATGAAA
>NC_090725.1:160485256-160495256 GCF_036898095.1 Palaemon carinicauda | reverse complement strand
CTAATATTTGAATTATAGGAGTGTATTCTCTTCGTTCATACCGATCTTGCTTGATTCCATTTACAGTTGGTACTCCTGTTTTGAGAGCTTTTAGTTTCACTCGCGGTGTTACTATATGTATTACTTTTATTATTAAATTTTATTTGTTATTATGGATATTCATTATTTAGCGTTTAGAACCCTCGTGGTTCAAATTTTGGGCCGATATCATTTACGTATCGTTATGGCTGCCGACCTTCGTGCTAGGAGGCAATGTTATTTTTTAAGCCATCAGGTGTGTCTTTTGTGATTTAATTATTATGTTGCATGCCTTGCCCAAAAATTTTTATGTGTTTATTTTATATTATCAACGCTATTACTATTATAATGAATATTGTGCTATTACTCCGTTTGATCTGTCTGGTTGGGGATCGTCAGTTGGTAGCCCTGCTGCTCCGTATCACGTGATCCTCCCCCATGCTCCCCCTCTCGCTAGGTGGGTGGCTAGGCTTCTCTCCCCCTCTCCCCTAGGGGACCGTTGCCTTCCCTCCTTGTAGAGGGGGTAGTTCAGTGTTTATGGACTTTGTCCTCCGGGTGTCCCGGCGGGTTCGGCTCTGTCTAGTCTGGTGGGCCACCGGTCAACAGAGTTGGATCCCGGTGCACCCTATTTTATATTCACTTTTCACACTGGTTTATGTTATATGAAACCCTCTGGGTTCCGTTGGCGGTTCTTATCTACAGTTCCGCCCCCCTATTTAATTTATAACAGTTCCTATGATGATTATATGACAGATCACTACCCCGGAGTTCCTATACGAAATGGTTTTGGATACTTTTATTTCCCGGCCCGGGGCTTAGCCTCGCCCCGGGAAATCAGACACCCTGTGTCTTAAATTTTTGTTGTTGCATCCTTTTTTATACTCCCGTCTCGACCGGAATGGATGGCTATACTTTAGTCTTAAGCTAGACTTTTGTTTAGGCCGGGTCCTCCGGACCCGCCCCTACTTAAGAATATTACAGTTAAGCCCTAATCTTGTGTTAGGCTTATGTTAGGCCCGGGTCCTCCGGACCCGCCCCTACTTAAGAGAATTACAGTTTCTCATATACTATTTACTTTAGTCTTAAGCTAGACTTATGTTTAGGCCGGGTCCTCCGGACCCGCCCCTACTTAAGAATATTACAGTTAAGCCCTAATCTTGTGTTAGGCTTATGTTAGGCCCGGGTCCTCCGGACCCGCCCCTACTTAAGAGAATTACAGTTTCTCATATACTATCTACTTTAGTCTTAAGCTAGACTTATGTTTAGGCCGGGTCCTCCGGACCCGCCCCTACTTAAGAATATTACAGTTAAGCCCTAATCTTGTGTTAGGCTTATGTTAGGCCCGGGTCCTCCGGACCCGCCCCTACTTAAGAGAATTACAGTTTCTCATATACTATTCTTTTTATAGATGGTGCATTGTCAGACGACAGCCTGTGCAGCTGTTCTACATCAGCCCTGCGGCCATACCGTCTGTTGGTCTCACGCCCTCTGCGGTGTGCAGCTGGAGGATGTCGTGGTATGGCACCCGGATAACTGTGTGGTCTGTTTTGACCTCGTTACCACCCTTGGATCTGACTCGGTGAGTCCCGTTGGCTATGTTGCCTTCTTATTTATCTTACCTTTTTTTTGGCATACATACACTATTTAGTAAGATATCTATGGTCTTGAAGGACCACTGGGAGTCTGCCCTTTTATAATTCCCACTATTATTTCAGGCATCCCCGGAGCAAAAGTCTGCGGCTCGGGCCACACTGAAAGTGTGGGTTGGTGGTTTTGCCCGGAACGTGAAGTCCAAGCGGCCGTACGTCCTCTCCGAGGACTACTGTTCCCTGATTTACCCCAACGCCAAGTCTTCAGCCGCTGTGGCTAGGCATGTTGCAGCTCCCATCATTGCCCACATTGATGCCACCATAGCGGGGTTTATTGATCCAGAGCAGGATCCGTCGGACGCCCCCGGAGATCTAGAAGACAATGTTGCCTCCATGAACCTTGACGTGGAACCCATGTTATTGGATGATCCAGATACAGGTAGGGTGGTAAGTGAGGCAGGTGTTTCTGGCGCTGAGATTCCTATCCTCAGCCCCTCTCTTTCTTCTTCTTCTGATCGCTCTTACTTCCATGGTTTTTCTGGGGACCGTGATTCGTCCCAACGATCACACCCGGTTCCCCCCAAGAATAAGTCTAGAACCTTACCTAAAGTTCATAAGCCTCATAAGGCTTCTCATGGTTCTAAACAGAATACAAACCTGTCATCTAAGGCTTCTGGCTCCTCCTCTAAGTCTCGCGACCCGGGAGTTCATTCCGCCACACCTGCTGCTAGCCCGGGCCTTTCCGAATCAGCCATGCTTCGCATCGTGTCGGAGATGCAGGCTAAGTTTGTATCAGAGATACAGTCTAAGATGGACACGATGTTCTCTAACATCGGTCAGAGACTTGGGGCATTAGAGCAAGGTGCTCCAGAGCGGGTCCAAAGCTCTCTCATCCCGGATGCCTCTAAGCTCCCGCAGTTTGCCAAAAACAACCCTTGGTGTATGGCTCTTCATTCCCCGTTCTCAGACGGAATGTTAACTTTGGAGGGTCTTGGCACTCGTCCCCTAGAGGACTTTGAATTCTTTCCTCCTGGTCTGGCATTTCCATTTCATGGTTATGCCAGGCTTACCGAGGAAGCTTTGGTTCGGTTAGACAAGGTCCCCAAGGAGACAGTCATCTTCCCAAAAGAGCAGGCCCAATCTGTGTGGGCCAGATTCCTGAATGACATCGGCTGCACCAACACTATGTTGACGCCTTATAAGAGCTCTTTTACAATGTTCCTAATGGACAAAAACACCGTGACTCCATGTGTCAATAAGGTAGCAGAGCTTGCCTTCCAATATGCTCTGGAGGAGAAGCCCTTGCCTCCCATCCGAGAGGTGGATCCAATCTCCCTCCTTCTTCCTTCAGGCATTGAGTGTTGGGACAACGTCCATACCACATTTACCTCTGGAAAGCTAGCAGCAGACTGTGCTTCGGTAATGTTTAGTGAGCGGCTTCCCCGTCTCCCGGAATCCCTCATTAAACAGGAGTATGATTCTCGCCTACGCGTTGGCCGTACTCTGAACCTGGCCACTTCCACGGAGTCGATAGCCTTGACTTACGATACTGAGAGTATTTTTAAATCTCTCAACAAGGCTACGTTGCAGTCATTATACTACGACCTGTATGACTTCGCTACTGCTAAACGCAAGTGTCGCAAACATGTCCTGGCAGAGGCGACTATTAGGCATGAACCTAATAAGCTGATCCGGTCCTCCTGTTGGGGTCCAAACCTCTTCCCTGAGGACCTTGTAGAGGAAGTCTTGGCGGAGGCCACTAGAGTCAACCAGAGCCTTAAAGCCCGTTGGGGTTTGACTCCTAAACGTAAATCTGACCCTGCAAATTACCAAGCCCGGGGTAGGAAGAAGCTCCGTCCATATACTTCCACCCAGTTCAGGCAACAGCAGACTGGTTCGCCCATTTTCCGGCTGCCTCTTCCCCCATCTCCTGTTGCCCCGGCACAGCCTTCCACCTCTCAGGCTCCTTCGGACGACTATGTCACCGTTCTGCTTCCTAAGAGCCAGCTTTCTGGTGCCTCCGCCACTTCTCCTGCCTTTAACCAGTCGTATGAGGCTCATAGCTCTTCCCAGAGTTATGGTAGAGGTAGAGGCTACCACCGTGGTTCTAACCAGAACAAAGGCAGGGGAAGAGCTTTTCGCAGAGGAAAGAACTTCCGAGGCGGACGTGGAGGCAACTCCTCAAACCAATACTGAGGTGCAGCAGGTAGGGGGGAGGCTCTATGCCTTCCGCAACAAATGGAGGTTCAGTCCCTGGGCGTTCAGTATCATCTCCAAGGGACTGGGGTGGAGTTGGATTCAAGGACCTCCTCCTCCGAACAAATTTCGTCAACATTCCACTCCGGACCTGGTCGAATTTGTCCAGGATCTTTTACAAAAGAACGCCGTACAAGAAACGAAACACCTGAAGTTTCAAGGTCGGCTGTTCAGTGTCCCGAAGAAGGATTCAGACAAGAGAAGAGTGATTCTAGACCTATCCCTTCTCAACTTGTCCATTCAATGCGACAAGTTTCGAATGCTTACCGTCTCGCAGGTGCGGACCTTACTTCCCCGTGGGGCCGTCACCACCTCTATCGATCTTACAGACGCCTATTATCACGTCCCGATAGCGAGACACTTCCGTCCGTACCTAGGCTTTCGCTTAGGGGACAAAAGTTACTCCTTCAAGGTGATGCCTTTCGGGCTCAACATCGCCCCAAGGATCTTCACAAAGTTAGCAGAAGTCGCTGTTCAGGAACTCAGGAATCAAGGGATTCAAGTAGTAGCCTATCTGGACGACTGGCTCATTTGGTCAGACACCTCCCAAAATTGCCTAAAAGCCACTCACAAAGTCATCCATTATCTTCAATCTCTAGGCTTCCAGATCAACTTCAAGAAGTCCCGTCTTCTTCCAAAATCGAAGTTCCAATGGCTCGGCCTGCAATGGGATCTTATATCTCATACTCTGTGTCTTCCCAGACCCAAGAGGTTAGAGATTGCAAGGAACACCAAACGCTTTCTCAAAGACAAAGTAAGTTCCAGACGACTCCAAGAGAGGATTCTGGGGTCCCTTCAGTTTGCCTCAGTGACGGATCTTCTTCTGAAGGCAAAATTGAAAGATATCAATCGTGTCTGGCGTTCGAGGGCGAACCGGAAGCTCCGGGACAGGAAAGTCCGCCTTCCTCCCATTCTACGGGAAAGACTTCTTCCTTGGACAAGAGCAAACAGTCTGTCAAAGTCAGTTCCCCTTCGATTTCCGCCTCCGAAATTAATCATTCACACGGACGCATCCTTATCAGGTTGGGGCGGTTATCTCAGCTCAAGAAAGTTCAAGGTCTTTGGACTCCCTTGTTCTGCCAATTTCACATCAATGTGCTAGAGGCCATGGCAGTTCTTCTAACCCTGAAACGTCTTGCTCTTCCCAAGAAACAACACCTTCGTCTGGTCCTCGACAGCGAAGTGGTGGTCCGCTGCCTCAACAGAGGCGGGTCAAAGTCAGGGCCTCTGAACCATGTTCTAGTAGCCATATTCTCCCTAGCAGCCTTGAACCGTTGGCATCTTTCAGCTGTCCACCTGGCGGGAGTCCGGAATGTAGTGGCAGACGCCCTGTCCCGGACCTCCCCTCTAGAATCGGAATGGTCACTCGATCTAAAGTCATTTCGGTGGATTCTCTCTCAGGTTCCCGGTCTCCAAGTGGACCTCTTTGCCACGGAATCCAACCACAAATTGAGAGTATATGTGGCTCCCAATCTAGACCCTCAGGCTTACGCCACAGACGCCATGTCACAGAATTGGGACACCTGGGAAAAGATTTATCTCTTTCCCCCGGTGAATCTTTTGCTGAAAGTTCTAGACAAACTGAGATCCTTCAAGGGACAAGTAGCCTTGGTCGCACCCAACTGGCCCAAGAGCAACTGGTATCCTCTCCTGCGAGAGTTGAGACTATACCCTCACCCGATACCCAATCCGGTTCTGTCTCAGATAGTACAAACACGCGTTGTGTACGCTTTCTCAAACATTCAGAGCGCCCTAACTTTATGGACTTTATGAAGTTTGCGGCTATGCATGGTGCCAATATTGATCCTCAAAACACCTTGTTCCTAGAATCGGATAAACGGGATTCCACCATCCGCCAGTATGACACTGCAGTTAAAAAGTTGGCAAAATTTTTAATAGACTCAGACGTGAACTGTATGAACTTGAACCTTACAGTCACTTTCTTTAGATCTTTATTAGAATCAGGTCTGGCAGCCAATACTATCACCACTATTAAATCGGCTCTGAAAAAGATCTTCCTAGTGGGTTTTAACATAGACTTAACCGACTCTTTGTTAGCTTCAATTCCGAAAGCTTGTGCCAGACTGAAACCGGTTACTCGTCCTACTCCGGTGACCTGGTTCCTTAATGACGTACTCAGATTGGCTTCTGATACCATTAACAGTTCTTGTGATTACATTCCCCTTCTCAGGAAAACACTTTTCCTGGTGAGCTTGGCTTCCGGGGCAAGAATTTCTGAATTGGCAGCCTTGTCGAGAGACCCGGGTCATATTGACTTCCTGCCTTCGGGAGAGGTCCTTCTTTCTCCTAACAAATTCTTTTTGGCTAAGAACGAAGACCCTCAAAACAGATGGTCTTCCTGGAAAATTGTTCCCCTCACGCAAGATCCGTCTCTGTGCCCTGTTACTACTCTTAGGTCTTATTTATCCCGGACCTCCTCTAACTCCTCGGGGCCTCTATTCGTTAGAGAACAAGGCGGTACCATTACTATTAAAGGGATCAGGCAACAAATCTTGTATTTTATTAAACAAGCTAACCCTGACTCTTTTCCTCTTGCACATGATATCAGGGCGGTTGCTACCTCGGTGAACTTCTTTCACCACATGAATTTTACAGACCTTTCCAGGTATACAGGGTGGAAATCACCGTCAGTGTTCAAGAAACACTACCTTAAACATTTGGAAACCCTAAAATTTTCTACAGTAGCCGCAGGGAGCGTAGTTACTCCCAAGTAACTCACAGGTTAATGCCTTGACTCTTTATCTCTCCCTCTTACCTGCCTCATTTATACCCTATTGTATTCGTTGGTCTCGCACCTGAATACTGTTATTATATTTGTAAATTTTATACTCCTGAGTATCTGTATATATTATCACTCACGGCATTATTATACCTACCTTATTGGATTTATGTTCATATTTAAGATACCCTTATAATTGTTTTTTGGTACTCATCTCTGATTAAAAGCATCCTGTATTTCCCTTACGCTTATGTTTTTTCCTTTATTTTGCAAGTTTGGTGACATTTTCTCTTGTATAGATTCACTGGGCGGCGCAGGTTCGAGCCCAGAAAAGGGATTTTGACGTAGGAAAAATCTATTTCTATGCGAAGGACCTGTGCCGCCCAGTGAACCCTCCCAGCTCCTCTCCCTTGGAGTCCCCAAACTTTGGGTGCTAAGGAGTTGGGTTCTGAGCGGATGCATTGTTAGTAGTACCGAGTGAGGTTGAACGGCTCTCCTCTATTGGGGTTTCTGTCGTGGATGAATCTAAATAGTGCGGGACCTCTGGATTATACGCCCAATTTTATACCGACACCAATAGGTGAGCGAGCTAGTTAACCTAGCACTCCTTTACATTTTTTCTCTGGTATATTTAGCAGTAAATTACCTAAGAATAAGTGCTAAATGGAGCTTATTCACTGGGCGGCACAGGTCCTTCGCCCAGAAATAGATTTTTCCTACGTCAAAATCCCTTTTTTATTCAGTATAGAATATATAAAAGCTTTAGTTTTCCCTGTGGGTATTCAAGGTTTTCACACGTAGGCTGGGTTCGTTTATCGGCAGTGAATAGCGTAAATTTCGGTAACAAGTCAGCAATATTTTGTCATCTTCTAAACAGTATAGATTTGTTTTACAACAATTTGTTTTGTATAGTACAAGGTGTAATCATAAAATCCTCTCTCCAATAGAGAGAGAGAGAGAGAGAGAGAAGAGAGAGAGAGAGAGAGAGAGAGAGAGAGAGAGAGAGAGAGAGAGAGAGAGAGAGAGAGACTCAAATCTCTCTCTCTTTCTCTCTCTGTATGTGTGTAAAAAATAAAATCTTAGTTCACATATTACAACCTGAGTTTAAGAATGAATTTAACATGACTATTATTAGTTGCGGTGATAATTTCCTCGCTTCAAGTGGTACAAGAAACAAAAACATGGCATTCGATTACAACTGCTGATTCTCTCTCTCTCTCTCTCCGGTGTTATACTATACTTACATATACTGTACTGTGGATGAAGAACCCAAAATAGGTTTTATTAAAAAGCATCAATTAAATATAAAACAAAAAATTATACAGAGTATAAATCCATTTCAATCGTAGCTTAAAATATGACATCTGATTTCGTCAGCAAACCACTATTTTTAGGAAACTTCACTTTAATCTAGAAAATTGCGTTAAGAAAACCCTGTACTTTTGTTTTAAATTTCGGAAATGTTTTATAAATCGAGTATTCCCGACTTATTTTTGTTTAACTTTTGGCTGTGATCAGATCAGCTGATGTCTAGCTCTCGCTCTCAAGAATATGAGCGTACGAATACAATAACAAAGCATTGTTTATACCATTTCTTAACTTATTCAAACCATCTATACAGTTAATATTACATAAGCACCAATGTCTTATAACCTATCATATTTATTGTTTATTACATTTAAAACCATCATCCTCTCTCTCTCTCTCTCTCTCTCTAGGATACCTTTCGCTACCCCCCTCATTTCTTACCTCTCTATCTCTCTAACAAAGGAAATCTTTGTTGTTTCACAAAGTTCAGTTTTATTAAAAATCAAGCATGATTCAATTTTCCTTACTTCTCCAATCTTGCACCTTCTCTATCATATCGAACTTTCTAGCGGTAACCTAATTGTTCGATGACTTTAAAAACCGGCCTGGGACTTACTTCTTCTTTTACCTTTTTTTCCAAATGGTTCCATAATTGAGGTGGGTACAAGTTGACTTATAACTGCAGCTAAGAAAAGTATTTTGGATATGGAAAGGACAATTATCTTTCGTAACAGTTTAGAATTGTCGTAAATTACCATACTGTTAATAGCGGCTCTTTGCTATTGTTGATAAACGTATGAAAAAGTTTTCCTGCTTTGCTACAATTTTAGGAATTTATATGGATACGGTAAGTAAAATATTTGTAATAACATGTTTACTAAATGCTTTTAATATCAATAGTTATCACTTTGATCATGTGTGTTTAATGCGTTCGTTTGTTTATTATGATCGAAGATGGAGCGTGCAGTAAACAAATGGAAGGTTTCCGTTTTAGGCGGCGTCATAAAGGAAAACATTTTTTCATTCATTTCGAAGTTCTAAAAAAAAATTAAGTAGAACAACATTGGTAATAACAAAATCATCATATAAAACTAACCTATACAAAGATGTGTAAATGCGTTCGTTTCTTCGTTATGATCAGAGATAAACGTAAACAAAACAATGGTCGTCATTTTTCTTTGTGCTTTTTGGCGTGTTTAGGAAACTCGTGATATGAAATCTCCTTTATTTTGATAATTTATGATTTTCAATGATACAACAAAAGCTAGTCTATAGAGTGATGGTTTTGCTATTCACCAGTTGTCTTATACAATAGATATGTCAAACATTAAAATTTGTCTGTATTTTGGGTCCTGTTATAACAAGAAATATACGGTGTTTACACACATCCTGATTGTAACTTTAACCTTTTTTTCAAGTTATTAGAACTTTAAAGTATATTAAATGTTTGATTTATTTACAAAAACAATTTGATATTATAAAATAATACAGTATAGTATATAGAAGTATTGGAAATGGGTAGTAAACACGTTTGAATAGGCAAGTTGCTGGTTGCCCTGGCCCAAATGTAATTATTTCTGCTAGTTGTGTGTTTTGAAATATGCGATTTTCCATTTATACGAAGTCATTGATCGACCAAATTCTCGAATAATTTGGGACCCTACTGTATGTATATATATATATATATATATATATATATATATATATATATATATATATATATATATATATATATATATATATATATATATATATAGATAGATAGATAGATAGATAGAGATATATATAAATATATATATATATATATATATATATATATATATATAGATAGATAGATAGAAAGATATATATAAATATATATATATATATATATATATATATATATATATATATATATATATATATATATATATATACAGTAGGGTCCCGAATTAAGCGTGTTCGAATTACACGATTCCCCTTTTCCGCGATCGCTATTTTTCAAAAATAAATTTTTTGTATCTGCGAGGCTGTTCAAAGTTCGCGAGTCAAGCACTACAAAATGTATCAAATCTATTGTCTTTTTAAGTATATTGGTAGCCCTAAATAC
>NC_090725.1:160472756-160480256 GCF_036898095.1 Palaemon carinicauda | reverse complement strand
GTTGGCTGCTAAGCCTTGTCCATGAAGGTGAATGAAGAAGGACATGCAAAAATCAATGGTGATTTCCGTAGGATTTTTTGCTTTGACGAACGAGACCCACTTTCTCCAGGAAGATTCGTATTGCCATCGTATGGATTCGGTCTTGTATTCCTCGAGGAAGTCTAGACTTTTCTTCGAGATTCCAAACCTTTTCCTTGCGGCCAAGGAGAGAAAATCATGAGATGAAGGTCCCTGACTTTCAGTGATGAAGCGAAGACAGTCGACTTCTGTACTTGTTGAGAGAGAACTGGGCCCGGTAGGGGGGATCAGCGTGGGCTGCAGCTCCAGGACCAGAGGGTACCAATTGCTCCGGGGCCACTTGGGAGTCACTAGGGCCGCTGTCCCTTTGAAGGTTCTCAGTTTGGAGAGGACTTTCAGCAGAAGGTTGGGGGGAGGGAACAGGTATATCCTGGACCATCTGTTCCAATCCAGTGACATGGCATCCACTGCTTCTGCCTTGGGGTCCTCGTACGGGGCTACATATCGAGGAAGTTGATTGTTGTCGCTCGTTGCGAAGAGATCGATCTGAAGTTCCGGGACTTGGTGAGAGATGAAGGAGAATGATCTTGTGTCTAGAGACCATTCCGACTCTATTGGGCTTGTCCGTGATAGAGCGTCCGCCGTCACGTTACGGAATCCTTGTAGGTGAACTGCAGACAGGTGCCATTTCTTCTTTTCTGCCAAACGAAAGATCGGAAGAAGTACCTGATTTATCTGTGGCGATCTCGAGCCCTGACGATTGAGACATCTGACTACCACCGAGTTGTCCAGAGTCAGACGGATGTGGATCGAGGGAGGCGGGGAGAGTTTCTTCAGGGTGAGAAGAACCGCCATGGCCTCCAAGATGTTTATGTGAAACGTCTTGAAAAGGGGAGACCATGTTCCCTGAACCTGTCGTTGGTGGGAGTGACCTCCCCAACCCTCCAGTGAAGCGTCCGTGTGGATGTTGATCGTTGGAGGCGGGTGTTGAAGAGGAATGGACCCTTTCAGGGCCTTTGCTTCCGACCACGGCTTTAATAGTAAGCGAAGTCTGTTTGGAAGCCGTCTCTTGAGGTCTCTTCGAGCGATGGATGCGAAACGTCTCCAGACTCCCGCGGCATCCTTTAGCTGTGCGCGAAGCACTGGGTTTGTCACAGAGGCGAACTGTAGAGAGCCTAGAACTTGTTCCTGCTGTCTTCTTGAGATCCGTTTGGATTTCAGAAGTCTTCTGACAGACCCTGCTATTTCCTTCCTTTTCTTCTGCGGGATGGAAAGGCGGTATGACTGAAGATCCCAATGGATTCCCAACCATTGGAACTTCTGAGCTGGAGAGAGGCGAGATTTCTCGGTGTTTATCTTGAATCCCAGATGTTCTAGGAACTGAGTGACTTTGTTGCAGGCTCTTACACAATCTTCGGGCGATGTCGCCCAGACCAGCCAGTCGTCTAGGTAAGCCATCATTTGGACGCCACGAAGGCGGAGCTGTTGGACGATGGCGTCTGCCAGCTTGGTGAAGATCCGTGGAGCCAGGTTGAGCCCGAAGGGCATGGCCCTGAAGGCGTAACTTTTCCTTTGGAGTCAAAATCCTAGGTAGGAGGAAGCGTGATGATTCATTGGAACGTGCCAGTAGGCATCCGCCAGGTCTATGGAGACCGTGTAGGCCCCTTGAGGCAGAAGGGTCCTTATTTGTTGGAGAGTCAGCATCTTGAACTTGTTGTTTGCAATGAACTTGTTGAGAGGGGATAAGTCTAGAATGAGTTTGTCGGAGTCCTTCTTGGGAACGCAAAATAGTCTCCCTTGGAACCTGGTTGACTTTACCCTCCTGATCACCTTCTTGTTCAAGAGTTCTAGGACGTATTCTTCCAGGAGGGAGGTTGACTGTTGGAAGAATTGCTGGAAGGCTGGGGGTGGTTGCGTCCAGCTCCAGCCTAGTCCCTTCTTGACGATGCTGTGTGCCCAGGGATCGAAGGTCCAACGATCCAGGAATTGGCGGAGTCTTCCTCCCACCGGAAGCACTTCATTGCTTCTGGTGTCCCGAGGGTTTGCCACCTCGGCCGCTAGCTCCCCTTCCTCCTCTGCCTCTGGAGGGGCGGCGAGACGAATCTCTGCCGGAACCTCTGTTTGAGCCCCTACCTCTGGGACGAAAGGTAGTAGCATGTTGCTCAAATGCAGGGGTAAAGACCGGTGACTGCGACACCACCGGCTGGGGGACCAACTGAAAGGTCTGCTGTGGCTGTGCTGCCACTTGGGGAGTAGCGGAACCCGGAAACTGCCGTCTCTGTTGACGTTGCTGGGGTTTCGGTTTCTGAGACTTCCTCTTAGGTTGAGGGCCATCGTCCTGAGAGGATTTCCTTTTTCTCGACATGCCCCACTTGTGGAGAAGGTTCCTGTTCTCCGTGGCACCCTTGTCTGCAATCTCTTTCACCAGGGAGGAGGGAAAGAGATATTTACCCCAGATATTGGAGGAAATCAGACTCCGGGGTTCGTGTTTTACCGTCGCGCTGGCAAACACGAATTCACGACAGGCTCTGCGAGCCTTAATGAAGCTGTACAGGTCCTTAGTCACCGTTGCCAAGTGTGTTTTGGCTAGGACCATGTAAAAGTCCGGGACTCTAGTGTCCCCGGCCATGAGTTCAAGCTGTACCTGGAAGGACAGCGAAGCGGCAAGCCTCTCCTTCGTATCCTGTTCCCTACGAAGGAGGTGATCATTTAGCCTTGGGAGGTCCTCATTGAACTGATGACCGGCTACGTCAGGCTCTAACTTCCCCACCGTGAAGGTTGACTGGACGTCTTTCCAGTGCCTATCATCGGGAGGAACGGTAAGGGAGAAGGGTCTGCACTCCTCCAGTGCAGGGCAAGGTTTCCCTTCCTCCACTGCTTTTAAGACCACTGTGAAGGCCTTTTCGATAAAGGGGAAAGTCGCAGCATTCGGCGCAACGAAGGTTGGGTGCTTCTTACTGAGCGCCGGCATCTTGGAGTTGGTGAAACCCCTACTCTTAACCGCACTGGCTAGCATAGCCTGGGCCTTCGCCAGATCGAACACGATTACTTCCTTCGGTTCGGTCTCTTCCTTTGAGGCTGGTTCGGACCTGAGCCGGACGTAACAGTCCGGATAAGCCTCGAAGTTCGGGAAGAATTCCACTTCTTCCAACAAGATAGAGCCGACCTTCTCACTGATGAAGATCTTACCAGTCGTGATCGGCATATGCTCGGCATATCTCCATGGGTTAGTATCCGAGCAAGAGGGGAGGTCCTTAACCGAAATCTGTTTCGGTTGTTTAAAGTTCACTAGGGTAGACCGGAATTGCTCCTGGGTCTCTCAAAGTTTTCTTTCCATGAGGGCTTCAAGCATCTTGAAGACCTCCTGAGTGCCCGATGGAAGACGGTCCGGGGTGGCGGAAGTCGAAGGAACAGGTTCCTCGGACATGGCAGGAGTCGCTGCGGGAGTAGGAGTGGGAGCGACCTCGGACTCCGAATCAGGATATTCCACCTGATCTTCCTCATAGTCGAACTCCTCGCCCATGAGGTTCTTCTCCGTCTCTTCCGACACTTCCGACATACGTTCCACGTTATCAGAATCCAAGTGGCACTCATGCATGGACTGGGCCATGACGATATCAGGTTCCACCACCAGCTGGACGGTGGGGATCTGATCACTGGGGATCACAGAGTCTTTAGATGCCTTTGGAAACAGCAAGGCCCTCAAATCTTTGCTGGCGAGATACGGTCCGGTGGCGTTCTTCTGGAAGCCACGCACCCACTTGTGTAGCTTCTCTCGAGCGTTGTCCCTTGCCTCCGCTGAAGGAGGATCGTCGAATGCCTCGGCCAAACGACTCTTGCAGACTGTACAGTGCTGCGGGTCCCAGTATTTCAGGTCGCCTCTCTTGGCGGCGCAGGGGGCGTGGGTCCGGCACGCCTTGTGCCCGTAGAAGTCCGGGCGCTTCACTCCACAAAAGTTGCTTTCGCACTTCATATACTCCTCCTGTAAAAGAAAGAGACCATGAGTACATGGAAGGCATAAGAATGACTTACTTTACTCTAAAATTAAGATAACTTAATCTAAATTTTTAAGCATTAAAATAATTCATAAGGTATTATAATGCCTGAGAGTAGAGAGCGGGAAAGGAAGTAGATAGACACATACTTGTGAATCTCGCCCAGTCGGTTACCGTAACCTTATCAGTAGGCAATTTCTTTTGTGGCCGAAGGTCACATAACGGAAATCCATATGGATAAGCCGTGGTGGGTAGAAGCTAAGCCTCTAGCAGAAATTGCCCGCGAGGTGTAGCAGGGACTGAGACCACTCAGATCCCTGGGTAGAAGGGGAGTAGAGAAAACCCCTTATTAGATATAGGTTCCGGCAATAGGCTGCGCTAAGACACACAGAGTATGCTGGAATATTGTAATGTGCAATCAGACAGCACAGCCACAATTTCAAAGGTAAGACAATACCTATATGTGGAAGTGGCTAAGCCATCTGGCTGCAGCATGTTGGCTGTCGACATATTGTCGGCAGGCATGAGAAGGGGTGCATGTCCCTTAACGTCTCCAGGGGGTTCCGGCAGACCGGTGGCACGCCGGAGGCCGGTCCTGCAGGGTGGAAGGCATCAAGAGAGACACATTGAGTATGTAAGATATATTACCATCGTGGCGACCTCCGGCACAGCGGCGGGTCGCCGGCAGGAGGCAGCGGCTCCGGCAGCCGACGGCTGACGGCCTGGTGAGCTTGGATCAATTCATAAGATAGATAAGAATATGGTTGTATACCTAGACCGCCGGCAATCAATGCCGGCACACAGGTGGCCGGCACGGAGGGTTAGCCAGCTGTTACTAGGTAAAATGGTGTGTGGGACGTCGGCATACAGCCGACGGAAGGCGGCAGCCTCCGGCACACGGAAGGCTGACGTCTTAGAGGGGGAGGGCATCTTATGAAAGAATGTTACCAGAGGCAAGGCGGTATCGCCGGCGGTGGAGGCGGAAAGGGACCGGCACCAGGATAGACGAAGAGAAAGGTAAGGAGTGATGGAAGGGGTAAGATCACATACCCCTCCGGCATCCATCCGGAGAGAGTGCACTCATGATAGGAGTAGATACTCCTAGCATCCGGCGGCATGGGGCCGGCAGTCGGCCGGGTGCCTGGGGTAACCCAAGGGAGGGTTAGAGGGCACTCAAGAGGGGGAAACCCCCGCCGGCTGGACCGCTGCCGGCGACTACCCCCATAGAACGCAATGAAGGGTATGTGTACCAGAGTGGCCAGCTCAGCAGGAGAACAAGTTAGCCCTACCACTCCACCCAAGGGAGGAGTTGTAGGACTAAGGACAGATGTGTATAGGCAAGCCTACACCAAAGGGATAGGTGGGGAGGGAGAAGAAGAGGGGTCTTTCTATAGGGGAGACTCTGTACAAGAACGGCCACCAAGGAGAGGGAGAACGCTCCCTAACCTAGGTTAGGTAACAAGAATGAGAATGGTACAGGAGTACCGTCTCAAACTATAAAAGAACAGAATCAACCCCCAGAGCTTAACCTAGAGAAGGAGGGTTAGCTCCTAGACTAGGTAAGCTGAAAGACACATCGCAAGTTGCAGGGAGGAAGGAGTAACCCAACCAGGTGCAACTGAGGAAGGGCAGAGCCGTTCCTTATTTCTCGGACACGACCCTAAGGGGGGATCATTCCCTTAGGGTAGACAGAGAAGCCATAAATACTCTGTTTGTTGACAAGAATCCCCTATATAGAAGGGGAAGCAGGGCCACACAGAGGGAATGCCCGCAGGCAGGGGATTAGGGAGCATATAGGGGTTCCTACATTTAGGTTAGGGTGGAAAGATACGCAATCAACCCGGTCCCCTATATGGTCCCCGAAAGCGAAAACACTTACATCGCAGTTAACAGTATGTTTAATAATGCCACAATCTTCATAACTTAACCAAGGAACACTGGTATATATCATGCATGAAAACAAGCACTAGGCTATCCAGCCTAGGGGCTAAGCTAGCGATCTAGTATGGGGTTGAACGGCGACCGAGTCAGATGAGCGCTAAAGCACGATACTGTATAAGTAATTCCTAGCTATGAAGACTAAATAACTAATAATATTAATTAGTTAAGAGACCGGATAAGGCTGTTCTGGCTAACTAAATAAGGCATGCGACATGAACAGCGACGCCATAAAATGGCGCGTCCGGGATCGGCACAGCTCCGCCACAAAACACAATATTTTACGAAAAGTAAAAGTTACTTTACGGCTAGAGCTTATTTAAACAATACTGGGACCTGGTACTCAACTTTCCAGAAGAAGGCGAGGCTGAAGGTAACGACATAATGGCGATGTAAGTTGATGAAAATCGCACAAAGGGAAATCCGACCAAAGCAAGGGGCTACAGGCTGAAGGATGAGGACGGACGTGACGTCATTTAGCAATGGCGCCCATTTGTTTACGTTTCGAGTACCAAAAGGAGCCACGGACGAGTGTAACTGTGGAACGGCTCCCCAGTTATTCTCCACCTTTCCATATCGAAGTGTTAACTCTATATGGGGTGCAGATAGCTATGTGGCGTGTTAATACATGTGTCCCCTGTTGATATACGATATCCTATACTGTAGTCTATTTTTTATAGCGGTGCATATTAGCACCCACTCACAGGGGTACCCTTTTAGCTCGGAAAGGTTCCTGATACCTGATTGGTCGAAAGTATTTTTGTCCGAACACCTTCATTGTTCTCGAATAATCACCAAGTAATATGAATCGAAACTTATTTATTAACCTATATTTCTCCATCAGATATATCTTTTGTCAATAAACAATGTGAAAGAATAAATATATTATAAAGAATCGTCTTGGTACTTGTAAGTCTAAATTTAATAACACAATCCGCCGAAGTCAACGACAGCAGCTTATTTTCGGATGCACGCTTTTTAATTTTGTAATTTTTCACATATTTTAACGCAAATTGGGATAAATTACACTCAGCATAAGTTAAACATGTTATTATAAACTTTCTTTGAATACCAGAATTTACCAAAATCATGGAATTAATAAAACCCGATATTTGTGAAAACTTATGGGGAGGTAAAAGAACAGCCTGTAGCGGCCTGGCAGGAAAACGATCCCTTCTGACTAGTAGACGCAGTTTTTTTTTCTTTCGTAATATAGTTCGGCCTATTCCTTTCATTTTAAATAGTCTTGCATTGTCTCTCTTCGTATTATTTTGCTTAGTATTTTTCCACATTCCTGTTCCTCACATAATATCTATCTATTTTCCCCTATATTCCATCTTCCATATAGGCCTATGTGATATCCAAACTACGATTCCTTATGTTTTGTACCTTACGTCAGTAAGCATGTAAATAATAATAACAACATAAATTTTATACTGTGTAGAAAGGATAACCTATTCTGTAAACCTGAAATTAAGCATAGTATTTTTTCTTTATTCCCGCATCTACACTATTTTAATGAGACTAGCACACGCTTCCCTTCAAGCCA
>NC_090725.1:160450256-160470256 GCF_036898095.1 Palaemon carinicauda | reverse complement strand
GTCATGGGTGGCAGCCACTGTCTCTCTTCATCGCCGTCGAGTAGAACGATGTTCTTTCTGCCCCAGCTTTGATTCAGATAGTGACATACTCAAGGTGTCCTTGTCTTGCCAATGACAATGTCGTCAGCACAGAAAGCCATGCTTCCCCAGCTCATTGTTTGAGGAAGGCGATATACCTGCCGCCACCTCTGACATCAATGAACTGTAAGACCCTCAACCCCTTCCCACTGTCCTTTAGTGACGTCATGCCGTCACAAGATTCTTTCACCGGTATTCTGACAATCATCCCAGCTTGCTAGGATGACTGCGTTACCGGCTGGTACCCTGCCGGCGGTAGTTAGTTCAGCCGTCTCTGCCATCTTCCCCCTAACTCCCTTCCTTCACAGAAAGTTAATAAAATTGGGGGAATATTGAGACGGCTTCTGACGGCTTCCGGTGGAAAACCTAAAATACTTTGGAAAGTCCTCAGCTCTCTCTCTTAAGCTGCCATCCACATTCATTGCCGCTGACTTCATTGTCGGCAACAGGCCTTTTGTGGATGGGTGGGAACCAGAATGTGATAGATTCTTTCCCCTCCTATTGGAACTTTCATTCTGGTAAGGAAACAGTAGGCGGTCTTATAGTTCTCCTACACTTCCAGCTGTTATGTTCATTCATAGTAATAGGAAACTCTCCTTCCTTAATCTTTCTCTCTCTCTTTCAGTTAGCACCGTTAGGTACTAACCCAACACCGGCAGTGTTCGCCGGCAAACTACTGTGTACAACTATACAGTAGTACATATGTTTTCTGACATACTCTGTGTTTCCTATCACAGACGATTGTTGAGACCATGATATTCTGTTGAGGCTGAGTACTCCCTCAACACCCAAATGGTTTTCCTTGATCATCAGGGACTTGAAATACCCAAACGGTATTAATATAATACTACAGGTGGATAATGTTAGTATAAGCTATTTACTAACTCTAACAATAGTTCCTGGAGTTTCTCTACCTTTTATCCTCCTTATAAGGGAAACTGAATATTAATACTGACGGAGGTCTCAGCAATGGCCTGGGAGAGGAAATACAGATATGTGTCTTTTCTGTTTCCTTTCAAGCTTACTATCCTAAGCTACCATAAACAATAGAGATTACTATTGTTAATATAAACTGTATGCTTTTATATCACTGATATAAAAAACAAAAATACTCATTAGTATTTTTCCTTTGCAGGATGACCCTATGGAGAAGTGCGGAGCAATGTTCTGCAACCACAAGGGGAAAGACTTCTGTGGCCACACGATGTGCAGGACTCATGGCCCACGCAGCGTCGCCATAGGAGTCCTAAAGTATTGGGACCCAAAGGGTTGCCCCACTTGCTCAACCCTGCTGGCCACCGGTTTCAGCGAAGGCCCCCTAGTTACTCTAGAGACTAGAGATACAGCGAGGGACACCCTTTGCAAATGGGTAAGAGGGTTCCAAAAGAACTCTCCAGGACCATACTTGCCCAATGACTCCCTGAGGTGCCTACTGTTCCCCCAAGGGTTTGCCGAGTGCGGTGGTGTCCCAGAAACAGCTCCGGTCCCCCCTTCGTTCAACTGAAGATTGACTTGGACATTAATAAGGCCCTAGAAGGCATGGACATCCACCAAGAAAGGATGTCAGAAGTGTCCACCGACACAGAACAGGGCCTACTACAAGGTGGCCCTGAATAGAACGTGGACCCTCCACGAGCGGAGGAAGAGGGATCTTTGTCAACTGCAACAGAAGACCCTCAGTTTGCCGTGATGGCATACCAACCTCTGGCGTCAACGTCCTCGGCCCCAACTCCACAACCTGTTACCCAGGTTAACGCAAGCGAAGAGATTCTGACATCTCTTCAACGAATGATGGAGTCGTTCCAACGGGAACAAGAGACGATGCGGGAATCGATTAATCAGCAGCAAAAGTTGTTGCAGGAGATGGATCGCTTCGGAACCACCAAGGGGACCTCTAAGAAACCTCTTAGAGTGTCTGATCTCCCTCATTGCTCAGAAACTAATCCCTGGAGGTATGCGGAGCATATGCCAATGATGAATGGGAAACTGTTCGTTTCTGAGAAGTTGGGAGCCAGGTAGATTGAAGACCTTGAGTTCTGGCCTAACTTTTCGGCCTATCCAGAGTGCTACGTGAGACTGCGGGACGAAAATGCAACCCTAGAAGAAACGGTCCTCAAAGAGGTTATCGTATTTGAACACGAGAAGGCGCAAGCCATCCTCCTGAAGGCGTCGAAGGGAGCTGGATATACCAACTCCAAAGTCTCAGCACTGCGCAAGAAACACCCCAACTTTCTTGCTCCTTCCTCCATCTCTTTCCCCTTTTCGGAGAAAGCACTAGACTTTGCTGTCAAGGCCGTCGATGAGAGAAAACCCTGCCCGACCCTAGAGGAATGCAAGCCATTCTCTCTAGCACTACCTACCTGCGAGGAAAAGTGGAAGGATGTAAACCAAACCTTCTCCATTTCTAAGTTAGACCCAGAGATTACAGGCCAACAGTTCAATGAGAACCTTCCGAAGTTACCAGACCATCTTCTGAGGAAGGAACAGGAGTCGAAGGAGAAGCTTGTGGCTTCCCTCTCTCATCAGAACTGTTTGGAAATGAGTGCAGGTCAACATAATGCCCCAGAAATGTTCCTGTTCCTGGCTAAATCTCACATGGGTACCCTTGTGAAAGACCTATACACTTTCATCAGAGCGAGGAGAGCTTGTAGAGAGTTCGTCCTGGCTTCAGCAACCATCAGACACGAACCAAGGAAACTGATTACCTCAAGTATTAGGGATAAAGACCTTTTCCCACAGGAACTGGTCCAAGAGGTCATTGTGAGAGCAACCACGGACAACAGGAACCTCCTCCAAAAGTGGGGCATGTCCTTAAAAAGGAAATCTTCGGAAGGAGGTCCCCAGCCCAAGAACAAAAGGTCGAAGAGACCACGAAGACCTGCACAACTCCACTCCATGACTATGACCACGATGCCTCAGACCACCTTCCATATGGTCCCTCAACACCTGGTAGCCCAGTCACCAGTATTTAACCCTACCTTGAGAGGCAGTCAACTTCCTTTCGCCCTAGTCAGAAAGGAAAAGGTCCTAAGAGAAGCTCTGCAGGAGGTAACTTCTCTCGGAGCAGAAGAGGACGTGGTCGCAGAAATAAATCCGCAGGACCCCCCAAGCAATGAGGGGTTCCGGGTAGGGGGCAGACTACATCACTTTCGGGTTCGCTGGACCTTCAATCCCTGGGCTCACAGCCTAATCACAAATGGACTCGGGTGGAAATGGAGCAGAACTCCACCCCGTTTTCCAGAATTCTTCCAGCACTCCACCCCCTCGTTGGAAGAATATCCCTCAGAACTCTTGAACAAGAAGGTAATAAAGAAAGCGAAGTCCATCAAGTTCCAGGGAAGGCTGTTTTGTGTTCCTAAGAAAGACTCAGACAAACTCAGAGTCATTCTAGACTTGTCTCCACTCAACAAGTTCATCGAGAACAAGAAGTTCCAGATGCTTACTTTGCAACACATAAGGACCCTTCTGCCAAAAGAGAAGTACACGATCTCAATAGACCTAGCAGATGCTTACTGGCATCTCCCAATGGGTTGCCTTTTCTCTTCCTACCTAGGATTCAAACTACAGAAGAAGTTTGTCTTCAGAGCAATGCCCTTCGGATTCAACACAGCCCCAAGGATATTCACGAAGCTAGCAGACACAATCGTTCAATAGCTAGGCACCGTAGGTGTTCAAGTGGTAGTATATCTAGATGACTGGTTGGTATGGGCAGCATCTAAGACTACTTGTCTGCAAGCAGCCCAGAGAGTGATCCAATTTTTGGAACACCTGGGCTTCAAGATCAACCGCAAGAAGTCTCGTCTCACTCCAGCTCAACAGTTCCAGTGGTTACAATCCAATGGAACTTAAAGTCATACCACCTCTCCATTCCATCCAAGAAGAGGAGAGAAATAGCGGGATCTGTCAGGAGACTAATCCATCACAAGAGGATTTCAAGACGCCAACAGGAAGGAGTATTGGACTCTCTCCAGTTTGCAGCAGTGACAGACCCTGTGCTAAAGGCACATTTGAAGGATGCGTCAGGGGTCTGGAGGAAATAAGCATCAAACGCTCGAAGAGATCAACTAAGGTTGACCCCGACCTTGTTGCGCATGCAATTAAAGCCGTGATCAACAGCCAAGAGGCTAGCACGGACAATTCCCCTGCAACCACCACAACCATCAGTGGTGATACACACGGATGCCTCTTTGGAAGGATGGGGAGGTCATCCTTACGACAAGAAAGTGCAAAGGAATTGGTCGCACCAGTTCAAAACCTTTCATATCAACATTTTGGAAGTTATGGCAGTATTCCTGACATTGAATACACTATCCCCTCACAGATCAATCCACATTAGATTGGTCCTGGACAACGAGATGATAGTAAAGTGTCTAAATCGAGAAGGCTCGAGATCACCCCACATCAACCATGTGATGTTAGCCATCTTCTATCTGGCAAGGAGGAAGGGATGGCACCTATCAGCAATTCACTTACAAGGGTTCCGCAATGTGACGGCGGACGCTCTATCCAGGCGAAAGCCCATAGAGACAGAATGGTTCCTAGACGAAGACTCATTCTCCTTCATCTCGGAAAAAGTCCCAGAAATGCAGATCGACCTCTTCGCGACGAGCAACAACAAGAAACTATCTCGTTACGTAGCCCCTTACATTGACCCTCAAGCAGAAACGATGGATACCATGTCCCTCGACTAGAACAGGTGGAATCGCTTTACCTGTTTCCACCAACCAATCTCCTGCTAAGAGTCCACGACAAGATAAGATCCTTCAGAGGGACAGCAGCAGTAGTAGCACTCCAGTGGCCCAAAAGCAATTGGTTCCCTCTAGTCCTGGAGTTGAAACTGAAGCTGTTTCCTCTGCCGAATCCAGTGCTATCTTAACTGGTCCAGAAGTCGACTGCTTACGCTTCATCCTCGAGAACTAGCAACCTACATCTCATGATTTTCTCGCCTTAGCAGGGAACAAAAAGTTTGGAATCTCGAAGGATAAAGTTGACCTCATCGAGGAGTACAAGTCAAGTTCTACTAGGAGACAATATGAATCGTCATGGAAGAAATGGGTGTCCTTTGTGAAAACAAGAAAACCGACAGAGATATCAATAGCTTTCTGTCTTGCATTCTTCATAAACCTTCACGAACAAGGCCTGGCCTCTACTACAATTACTTCTTGTAAATCGGCCCTGGCTAGACCACTTCTGTACGCTTTTGAGGTGGACCTCTCAGGTGAAATCTTTAATAAGATCCCAAAAGCATGCGCTAGACTCAAGCCTGCAGCCCCACCAAAGCCCATTATGTGGTCTTTGGACAAAGTCTTGCGCTATACTTTTTAACCTAGACAATGAAGTCTGTACTCTAAACGATTTAACACAGAAAGTCATCTTTCTGTTTGCAATAGCTTCAGGGGCTAGAGTTAGGGAAATAGTGGCCTTATCCAGAAACAAAGGCCATATTCAGTTCCTAGACTCAGGAGAACTGAACCTTTTTCCTGATCCTGCCTTTCTTGCCGAGAACGAGGTACTCACCAAAAGGTGGGGTCCCTGGAGAATCTACCCACTGAAGGAAGATGCCTCTCTGTGCCCCGTAGAGTGTCTCAAAATCTATCTTCGAAGAACTTTAAACTTCAAGGGAGGACAGCTCTTCAGAGGTCACGATCCGAGGAAAGTTGCTTCTTCGTTGAACATTTTTCAACATATGGACTTTGAAAGACTTCGCTCATACACTGGGTGGAAATCATCGAGGTTCTTCTACAAACATTATGCGAAGCAAATATATGAAATACAGTAAAACAATTTGTGGTAGCGGCGGGTAGTGTCATTAAACCCGTCGTCTAGTACTGCGATGAACAGTGGACTCTTTTGGGACTTTACAGTGCATCGGATGCATGGGGATACAGTACCTACCCACTAGTGCAGATCTTAGCTATGGTTGACATATTGTTCTGTTTAGGTGCATATGATTAATAGACCAGTGCCGAGTGAACGTTTGCGTCACAGTGTTTATGCATTTCCGAACATCTGACCATGTCAAATAGATTTGGTTTCACATCTCCATTGAGTGGCGTTATTCCGATAATGTATTTATATATTTTTTCTACACGAGAAAATATGTGTTTTGATGTGCTGTAATGCTGGATCAGATTCATACTTTGTTGTAACTAAATTTGATAAATTAATTGCATAATAAAATACTTAACCGCATTCGCGTCTTATTACTGCTCCCTCAGTTATAAGCTAATAAAGTACACTCGTCGTCGTCGTCGGCGCCCACTCGTGTCCGAGTATTGGGTTCTGTCGTTAGCCATCAGCCTCCTATCTGTGGGGTGGGTCCTTATATCTGATGTGGCTGTTAAGTCCTAGTCTGTGGTGGAAGAGTCGCGGACAGTGTTCACAAGGGAGGGTAGGTGGTGGGCGGGGCTGTTCTAATCGCTCTCTCCTTCTTCTCCTCCTAGCCTCCTCATTTTGTCTCCTCCTCTCCTCGAAGTCCACGGTGCCATGGTGTACTATACTCCTCCAGGTTTTCCTGTCCCTGGCTGTTTCTTCCCATGAGGAAGGATCGATGTCAGTTAGAGCCAGGGTGCGCTTTAGTTGATCTTTATAGCGCATTTTCGGGGCTCCTCGTGGTCTGGTGCCCTGGGTCAGTTCTCCGTAGAATATTTTCTTTGGGAGCCTAGATGGATCCATCCTATGCACGTGTCCTATCCAGCGGAGGCGGTGGTGGATGATGGTGGCCTCCACGCTGGTCAGTGAGGCACGTTCTAAGACTTCAATGTTGGTGGTGTGGCTCTCCCAGGGGATTTTCAAGATCTGCCTCAGTTTCATTTGTTGGAAGCGTTCTAGGTTTTTAAGATCGTTTTTATATAGCGTCCATGTTTCACATGCATACAGGAGCGTGGAGAGGACTACTGCCTTGAACACCATTATTTTGGTGGTCATTGTCAGTGCGTGGTTGTTAAATACGCGGCAGTTGAGTCGGCCAAAGGCGGAGTGGGCTGCACTGATCCTGGTCTCCACGTCCTTTTTGCTTGTGGGAGCTGATGTTAGGATGCTCCCTAGGTAGGAGAACTGGTTCACCTGTTCTAACGGTTGGTCATTCACTGTGGTATTGAAGTTGGGGAGCATCAGTCCTGGTGGATGTTGGACGAGGGTCTTGGTTTTGTCTGTGTTGACTTGCATCCCAAAACGTTCGTAGGCAGAGTTGTACGCATCAGCTAACGACTGCAGGTCCTCTGCCGTCTGACCTGGGGTGGCATTGTCGTCAGCATACTGCAGTTCTCGCGCTGCACACAAGGTGGTCTTGGTTCTGGCGCGGAGTCTAGCGAGGTTGAAAGCGCCTCCATCCATGCGGAAACGTAGGTCGACTGAGGGTGTGTCTGGGGGAATCTCGTTGAGCATTGCTGCGGTGTATAGCGAGAAACACGTTGGGGCCAGAACACAGCCCTGCTTCAGGCCGCCGTTGATGGGGAATGGGTCCGAAAGAGAGTTCTTGTGGCAGACTCTCTCAACCATTCCGTCATGGAGGGCACGCACCAGCTTGACAAAATCGGGTGGGCAGCCATATCTTTTGAGGACAGCCCACATGGCAGGTCGAGGTACTTTGTCGAAGGCTTTTTTCAAATCCCAGAGGATGAACATTATGGGCTGTTGTTGTTCGAGGCTCTTCTCTTGTAGTTGTCGCGCACAGAAGATCATGTCTATGGTCCCGCGGGAAGGTCGAAAGCCGCACTGGGACTCTGGCAGGACGTCTTCTGCGAGAATAAGGAGGCGGTCAAGGAGAATCCGAGCGAAAATCTTACTCGCGATGCTTAGTAGTGATATTCCCCGGTAGTTGTTACAGTTCTCCCTGTCTCCCTTCTTGAAGATGGTAATGATGTTTGCATCGCGGAAGTCACTGGGGGGGGGTCTTGGTCTCCCATATTACCAGTGTTTCTTTCAGTATTCACTCGTACCCCTGTTGAAGAATCGAAGTACGAGGTGGCTTTGAATAATTCTTAAGAATAATTAGACAGTTTGTTTGACGTGTACTTAAGAGACCTTTGGATATTCAGTGATTTATATATATTGCTGTCTGGGAGTTATAATATTTTCAAGTTTAACAGATTTAATGTAAAAACAAACAGGGGAGTTAGGAACTCAAGAGGTTGTGTAGCTTGCCAGCCATAATATATATTAGATTTTGGTTCCCAGACCAAAGGACTATAATATATTTTTTGGTGCCCAGACCAGGGATCAAGTGAGCCTGTTCTAAATAATAATGATAATAGGACAGTGTTTGATTAAGGGTTTGAAAAATTTAGTGTTGTTGGGATCCTGCGTATTATTAGGATATATTTTTTGGAGAGAGGATTTATTTATTTATTTTTTTTTTTTTTTTTTTTTTTTTTTTTTTTTTTTTTTTTTTTTTTTTTGTAAAAGTACAAGATGGCACTGTTTAATATCCAGGAGTTTTTGAATATCCTAAATGTTCAGGAATTGTCAAAGCCTAATGTAACTAAAGCTTAGTGGTTCTCTATTTTAATGGCATGTGGTGGCCATGCAACAAGTGGAATGATTAAAGCCAAAATCAAGTGTCTAGCTTTAGAAACGTTGATAAACTTGGGGAAATTGTCGGAACAATATGTTCTAGCAGCTCATGAACTGTTGGAGGAGGCTGAAGAAGAATTTGTAGCGAAGTAAGGACCAGTTGACCTACAAACTGAAGACATGAAAGCAGAAAGGGATGCTGAGGATGAAAATTCGACGAATCACAGCAGAGAAGAATTTCATCAAATTAAAGATGATGGCAAGAGAGAAGGAAATGGAAGCAAGACGAGAAGAAGAAGAAGAGAGAGAAAAGCATGTCGCACGAAGGAAATGGAAGCAAGACGAGAAGTAGAAGAAGAGAGGGAAGAAGCACGACGTGCAAAGGAACGAGAGGCAGAACGAGAAGAAAAAGAAAGGGAAGAAGCCAGAGAGATTGCAAGACATGCGAGGGAAATGGAAGCAAGGGAAATAGCAAGACAAGAAAAAAAGAGAGAAGACAGGAAGAAAAACTTAGAAGAAGCGAGACAAGCAAGGAAATTGGAACTGTTGAATGCTCATGCACGGTCGGCAGAAGAGGCTCCTGATGAATTCTTCGATCATTTTGAAACGGTCACATCGATGATGGAATGGCCAGAAGATAAATGGTCTGTGTTATTTCAAAGTGTATTGCTTGGGAAAGGTTGCAGTACTTACCTGTCCTTATCTCAGGCTCAGAGGAATGAGTATTAAGAAGTGAAGAGGAGCGAGCTGCAAGTGTATCAGATGATCCCTGAATATTATAATGAAAGATTCCAAATTTTGAGGAAGGACGAGCAAATGACTTTCATGGAATACGCTTATAAGGTACAACGATGGTTTAAGAGATGGACAAGAGGCTGCTAACGTGAGGGAGATGGGTGATTTAGAAGGACTGATAGTACTAGAACAGCATCAACGATGAATTCCTGAACATATTTGAACGTACTTGAGAGAGAGAGAGAGAGAGAGAGAGAGAGAGAGAGAGAGAGAGAGAGAGAGAGAGAGAGAGAGAGAGAGAGAGAGAGAGAGAGAGAGGTGAAGAAACTTATTAAATCTGCTTTGCTGAGTGAAATATGTTATTTTCATTAGTAAAATAAATTTTTGAATATACTTACCCGATAATCATGTAGCTGTCAACTCCGTTGCCCGACAGAATTCTACGGGAGGGATACGCCAGCTATCACTATACTAGAAGGGGGTGTACTCACAAGCGCCACCTGTGGCCAGGTACTACAGTACTTGTTGTTGACGCCACCTCACTTTTTCCTCGGTCCACTGGTTCTCTATGGGGAGGAAGGGTGGGTCAATTAAATCATGATTATCGGGTAAGTATATTCAAAAATTTATTTTACTAATGAAAATAACATTTTTCAATATTAAACTTACCCGATAATCATGTAGCTGATTCACACCCAGGGGGGTGGGTGAAAAACCAGTGTACAAGACTAAAGGATAGCTAAGTATCCCGTATTTCATATAATCAGTTATCCACAATAACAATGAAATAATAAGTACCTGGTAAGGAAGTCGACTTGAACCGTTACTCTGCCTTTAATAAGATCGTCTTCCTTACTGAGCGCAGCGTTCCTCTTGGAAGGCTGAATCAACTCAAAGGTGCTAAAGTATACAGGGCTGCAACCCATACTAAAGGACCTCATCACAACCTTTAACCTCGGCGCTTCTCAAGAAAGAATTGACCACCCGCCAAATCAACAAGGATGTGGAAGGCTTCTTAGCCGACCGTACAACCCATAAAAAGTATTCAAGAGAAAAGTTAAAAGGTTATGGGATTATGGGAATGTAGTGGCTGAGCCCTCGCCTACTACTGCATTCGTTGCTACGAATGGTCCCAGGGTGTAGCAGTACTCGTAAAGAGACTGGACATCTTTGAGATAGAATGATGCGAACACTGACTTGCTTCTCCAATAGGTTGCATCCATAACACTCTGCAGAGAATGGCTCTGTTTGAAGGCCACTGAAGTAGCCACAGCTCCCACTTCATGTGTCCTTACCTTCAGCAAAGCAAGGTCTTCTTCCTTCAGATGAGAATGTGTTTCTCTAATCAGAAGCCTGAATAGTAAGAAACTGAGTTCTTAGAACTTGGAAAAGAAGGTTTCTTGATAGCACACTATAAGGCTTCTGATTGTCCTTGTAAAGGTTAAGACCTTTTTAGATAGTACCTAAGAGCTCTAACTGGGCAAAGTACTCTCTTCAGTTCATTCCCCACCAAGTTGGACAGGCTTGGGATCTCGAACGACTTAGGCCAAGGACGTGAAGGAAGCTCGTTTAGCAAAAACCGAGCTGCAAGGAACATGTAGCCGTTTCAGATGTGAAAACAATGATCCTGCTGAAGGCGTGGATCTCACTTACTCTTTTAGCTGTTGTCAAGCACACGAGGAAAAGAGTTTTTAATGTGAGGTCCTAAAAAGAGGCTGATTGGAGAGGTTCAAATCTTGATGACATAAGGAACCTTAGGACCACGTCTAGATTCCAGCCTGGAGTGGACAACCGACGTTCCTTTGAGGTCTCAAAAGACCTAGGGAGGTCCTGTAGATCTTTGTTGGTGGAAAGATCCAAGCCTCTGTGGCGGAAAACCGCTGCCAACATACTTCTGTAACCCTTGATCGTAGGAGCTGAAAGGGATCTTACTTTCCTTAGATATAACAGGAAGTCAGCAATCTGGGTTACAGTGGTACTGGTTGAGGAAACTGCATTGGTTTTGTACCAGCTACGGAAGACTTCCCCTTGAGACTGATAGATTCTGAGAGTGGATGTACTCCTTGCTTTGGCAATCGCTCTGGCTGCCTCCTTCGAAAAGCCCCTAGCTCTTGAGAGTCTTTCGAAAGTCTGAAGGCAGTCAGACGAAGAGCGTGGAGGATTGGGTGTACCTTCTTTACGTGAGGTAAACTTAGAAGGTTCACTCCTAGAGGAAGAGTCCTGGGAATGTCGACCAGCCATTGCAGTACCTCTAAGAACCATTCTCTCGCGGGCCAGAGCGGAGCCAACCAACGTCAGCCGTGTCCCTTTGCGAGAGGAGAACTTCTGAAGTACCCTGTTGACAATCTTGAACGGCGGGAATGCATACAGGTCGAGATGGAACCAATCCAGCAGAAAAGCATCCACGTGAACTGCTGCTGGGTCTGGAATCGGAGAACAATACAACAGGAGTCTCTAGGTTATCGAGGTAGCGAACAGATCTATGGTTGGCTGACCCCACAGGGCCCAAAGTCTGCTGCAAACATTCTTGAGAAGGGTCCACTCTGTGGGGATGACCTGACCCTTCCGGCTGAGGTGATCTGCCATGACATTCATACCGCCCTGAATGAACCTCGTTACCAGTTAGCTTTCGATCTTTAGACCAGATGAGGAGGTCCCTTGCGATCTAGAACAACTTCCACGAAAGAGTCCCTCCCTGCTTGAAGATGTAAGCCAGGGCTGTGGTGTTGTCAGAGTCCACCTCCACCACTTTGTTAAGCTGGAGGGACTTGAAGTTTATCAAGGCCAGAATAACCGCCAACAACTCCTTGCAATTGATGTGAAGTGTCCTTTGCTCCTGATTCCATGTTCCCGAGCATTCTTGTCCGTCCAAAGTCGCACCCCAGCCCGTGTCTGATGCGTCCGAGAGGAGACGGCGGTCGTGTTTCTGAACAGCCAAAGGTAGACTTCCTTGAGAAGAAAGCTGTACTTACACCACGCGAGAGAAGACCTCCTCTCTTCGGAAACAGGAACTGAGACCGTCTCTAGCGTCATGTCCTTTATCCAGTGAGCAGCTAGATGATACTGAAGGGGGGGGGAGGTGGAGTCTCCCTAACACGATGAACAGGGCCAGCGATGAAAGTGTCCCTGTTAGACTCATCCACTACCTGACTGAGCATCGGTTCCTTCTCAGCATGCTCTGGATGCATTCTAGGGCTTGGAAGATCCTTGGGGCCGACGGAAAAGCCCGAAAAGCTCGACTCTGAAGATCCATACCCAAGGAGACAATGGTCTGGGATGGGACGAGCTGAGACTCCTCAAAATTGACCAGGAGGCCCAGTTCCTTGGTCAGATCCATAGTCCATTTGAAAATCTCCAGACAGCGACGACTTGTGGGAGCTCTTAAAAGTCAGTCGTCTGACGGAGCCGGACACAAGATCATGGTACTGCTGCACAGTCTGTGAACTGTCAACCATGGGCAAGCGAGGAAGTACAGTGACAACCCGAATCTGTCTAGACTGTCTGGGTCGTACAGACAACTCCTTATCGGGTTGCTGAGGTTGCCGCACTGCGTCACAACAAGTCACTTCTGCTGGTTGTTGAACGTCTTCCCCGTGACACATTGACTCCGTAAACAAAAAATCCTCTAACAAGGACTAAGCTTGGACTGCATGTCTTGCAACACAGCTCAAGGTCTATGGGAGCAGGTGTGGTAACAGACGGGATTAGCGACTGAAGTGGAACCATTACCTTCCCTGGAAGCATGTTATGCTTAAATAAAAGTCCATAGGAGGCTACGCAGCTAAAGGCTCCCTCCAAATGACAGAGTCCTCAAGGGAATATCAGAAGGAGGGAGAAAAGCACTTTCTCATCCACAGGGACCATATCCGAGAAAAGCTAAGTTCTCTCAGTGAGGGTTTCACTGGTGCAAAAGCAGCAGACTAGAAGGCAACGTTATGAAACTGCTTGACAGTCTAGTGAGTTGGCAACAACCAAAGATGTGTGACTGAGAAGCATGCGGTAAGGTATGCAGAGCATGTTGTATGCAGAGTATGCTGTATGCAGAGCATGCTGTATGTAGAGCATGTTGTATGCAGAGCATGCTGAATGCAGAGCATGCTGTATGCAGAGCATGTTGTATGCAGAGCATGCTGAATGCAGAGCATGCTGTATGCAGAGCATGTTGTATGCAGAGCATGCTGTATGCAGAGCATGCTGTATGCAGAGCATGTTGTATGCAGAGCATGCTGAATGCAGAGCATGCTGTATGCAGAGCATGTTGTATGCAGAGCATGCTGTATGCAGAGCATGCTGTAGGTAGAGCATGCTGTAAGGTAAGCAGAGCGTGTGCATGGCGTTTAACATTTCTCAGAAATTCCATGACCAGTGCTAGAGTGCTTTATGCATGCTTGCATGGGGTTTTAATATCAACATAATATTTACCTTACATACATAACTCATGATTCATATTTTTGCCATATTTTGCGATATTGTTAAAAATATATTGCAAGGAATACAAATATATTTTTATAAGTAATACAAATAACCTCCATTATCATAATGTTTGAAAATGGAGGTAAGGTATGCTGAACAGCAGAGTCAGAACGAGCTGGAACAACAATAGTTGTGGTTTCCTCTTCAAGACTCTGTTGAGGGAACACCTGAGGCTCAGTCTGCAAAGGCTGATCAAAAGAAGTAGCAGAAGGTAGGCGCATGGGTGGAGGAGGCTGACTCCTGGTATGAGTGGCTGAACTCAAGGGTTGCGCTTGCTGAGTGGTTGGCGGATGCGCAGTAGCAAGTTCCTGAGGAACGAGTTGAGGTTCCTGCGGTGTGAGCTGAGAGCGAAAAGGTAGTGGCTGCGCAGAACGCAGTAAAAGTCTCGCAAGTGAGGCTCCTGAGGCGCAAGGCTAAGGTGTTGAGGTGCTTGCCTTGAGGAGGGTTGAGCTCGCTGCAGCGAGAGCTGAGGAGACTGACTCATGGATGGGAGAGGTTGTTGTACCTCAAGCGAGTGTTGCCTCACTGGTGGAACAGCAAGTGGAAGCGGAGGAAGAGAGGTATAAGCCTCCTGTTCCCATTGCTGAGGTTGCCTTAAGGAAGGCGGAGGGAGCTGCACACCACTGGGATCAGTAAACTCATAACGTGGCTCAACATCGTACGCCTGGCAGGCGGTACTGCGGTCAGGCGGAGCGAGCGCAGGCGGAGCGAGCGCAGGCGGAGGGAGCGCAGGCGGAGCGAGCGCAGGCGGAGGCGCAACCTTCTCAGCCCGACACTCACGCATCAAGACCGAAAGTTGTGACTGCATGGACTGCAGTAGAGTCAACTTGGGGTCGGCAGACACTAAGGTCTGCTGAGGTAAAGCCTTAACAGCAGAGATCTGTTGCGGCAGAACCTTACTCCTCTTAGGCGGAGTGCATTCAACTGATGACTGCGGCGAGTCAGAGCTAACCCAATGACTGCATCCGGGTTGTTGAACTCTAACTTCGTACGTCTGGCATAGGTCTGGACTTTACGTTTAAGAGGTCTTGAGACCTGAGACCAGCGTTTTCTCCCCTAAATTTCTTCTGCAGACGAGCAAAATAAGGGCTCAATCGTCTGCGGGTGGGAGTGACGGTCTCTGTAAGACACGCCCGCAACCACCGAGGATACTTCTGTGCGTCGATCAAGGCCTGCCGAACCCTTTTGCCCTTCGACATTGCTTCTCCCCTGGGCTTGGGAGCTTGCAAGAGGTCCCGGACTGGGAGGACGACTGGGACGCACAGAAGTACCCTCACGCACAACACTGACACACTTTGCGCTAATCACTTATCACTTTGATTTTCTGTTTGCACTTATTTCACTGAACTCGAAACTTTAAGTGGTTTGTACCTGAAACACGCAATTCTATCCTTTCTCAAAAGTTAGTAATTGCGAAAACAGAATTACAATGTAACAGAAAAATCTAATGAAAGATAAATAATTCAGTGGCTGGAAAGAGTAAACACTAGATCACTCTAGAAACGTTTACCTTCTTCCCCTAAAGAGACTAGGGAGAAGAGCAAAAACGATAACAACGTTACTCGCTTGAATGAAACGTTTATCCTCCTCTTTCTCCCTCCGTCTCTATCTCTCTCTCTCTCTCTCTCTCTTGACTTAGAACCTGAGAGAAGAGCCCAATCATATATATCGTTAAAACATATTATTGTTAAAGGAAAAAACTGAAATATTTCCCAGAATGAAAAGTTCCTTTATTAGAATTAAAACCATTAAGTTAAGAAAGAATGAACAAAACGCTAGACACGGTTACTCTTACTGCAACGTGACACCGTGAAAATTCTTTCTCTATCGTAACGATAGAGCGCAAGTTGAACGTTCTGAACGTCAACAACTGCAGAGACAAAACAAAACGTTAGTTCAACTTTGAAAACAGTACGAGACTATCAAAGAAATTCTTTCAAAGACATTAAAATAGCATAATATGTTAACAGGTAAAACCGAAATGACGGGCTCAATGTTAATTAACTTCGGTACCAAGAAAAGACCGCCTACTATTAGGAAGGTCGAATATAAACAAATATAAAAATTAATTTTAATAAGTTTATAATAAAAGGAAGTTAATCGAAGAGGCCTATAAGAGGCGGAGAGATATAAAATAAATCTATAACTTTTGTTAAGCAAAATTAAGAAAGAGAGTCTATACTCTCTTAGACACCAACACTTCCGTCTAAGGGAAGGGTCGGCCATTTAAAGGTGAAAGAGAGTTCATACTCTCTTCGTCACCATAATTAATCAAATTAATTCCAAAAGCTAACTAAGCTAATATAGAAGTTTCCAGTATAGCGAATAGCTGCAAATTTTAGAGAAATACTTCACCAAACCGTGAACAATACTCCAAAATCATAAGCGTATCCAAGAACGTCTTGCCGGAAGCACGACAGAGGAAAAAGTGAGGTGGCGTCAACAACAAGTACTGTAGTACAGTAGGGTCCCGAATTACACGTGTTCTAATTACGCGATTCCTCAATTACGCGATCGATAGTTTTTAAAAATTAATTTTCCTGTATCTGCGAGGAGCATTCTAAATCCGCGAGTCAAGCACCGCGAAGCGTAGGAAATCTATTGTTTTCTTAATTGTATTGGGGGGGTGATGGTTCCCCGATGTCTGAGAAGGGGGGGGGAGAATGTGAGAGAAAGATTTCTGTTCAAACATTTCAAGACTAGTTTTGGATGAAAAATGTTAAGGTTTGCCCATCTGTTGTGTGAACTTGTCGCTAGGCCTAGCCTAACTGTCCAACACCTATATGTATAATATTCCATATTTGTACTAATTAATTTTTATACTTACGTTGTGATTATGGTGAAAAATCCTTATTCATTAAACTTTAAATTAAAAACCATCAAAATAAAGACTATTTTTTATCATGCTACTGCCAAACATGTCACCACAACCAAACCCATTACTTTGTTTGGTACGTTCCATCGCCGATCATAACGAACTCGCTAACCAATTTTAACATCTGTCTATAGGTTAACTTTTGCGGCAAAAGATATCTTACCAGGTACTATGTAATAATAATGTTATAATTAATGTTGTTTTATTTATCCTTAGAAAATCAAAATATATGAAATATGAGCAATTTTGTTTCGTGTTGTTTTTTTTTTCCTAAAAAAAAAAAACGCCTTCTTAAAAGGAAAACGTTTTTTTTACGTTTCATCGTCGATCATAAACGCATTTACTCCTGAAAGTGATATTGAAGAGCTTTTACTAAAGATGTTATTATAAATAAAGATTATAAATAGGTGGTAAAATATCTATAATTAAAGTGTAGCAGCATCAAGAAATGTTGGGGTTCGCCCTTTACATAAGAATGTACTGTACATTGGATTAGACAGAACGTAGAAAAAATCAATTAGGGAAAAATCGGTATTCGATATCCTCTTCATCAGCATCGTCATTCGTCAATCGGGCTTTTTATTTTTTTTATTCTCAGTCGCTAACTAGTTATCGCACTGCCAAGATCTGCACACATTCCGATAATTCACATTTGAAGGTTTTCTGGGAGAGGATGGATAGAGAAAATACCGAACTATATAAAATGTTTTTTTTAACCTGTTAAGCGTCACCCACGTGATAAACCGTTCACCACGATCTACTCGGTACCGCCTTCAACTGTATATTCCGTTCATGACTTTAATTGCCTTTTACAAGCCGTCAGTCTCGTGATGTTACTTTACTCGTATAGTAAGTATAGGATCACCACTTGGCAACACTCTCAGCATATGGGGACTGTGAATAGAAACTTATATGATGTCTGGCAACTATTTTTCTGAAGATAGCTTGATGTTGGAAAACTGGTTTCCTATCAGTGCGCTCGGGCGTTCATGCATAAGTGGTTATTTGTTGTTCCTTTTGTAATGAACGGTCTAAAGAGGAAGGTTATTTCTTTAGATGAAATAAATGATATTCTTGTTGAGGAATTTGATAATGATAACCTGTTTGATAATGAGAGCACAAGTTCTGAATCCTCCAGTGATGAGTATATTGAAGAAACAAAGTTTTCTTTCGATGCCGAAAGCGAAAATGACTTCTCATTACCGAATGACTGGACAACGAAATTTCACAAAACTATAAAGGGAAAGGAAACGCCGAGAGAGAGAGAGAGAGAGAGAGAGAGAGAGAGAGAGAGAGAGAGAGAGAGAGAGAGAGAGAGAAATAAAGTGGATAAATAATGTACAAATGTATGACGAACATATTTGAAAACTATACAGGAAACGATATGAAGAGAGAGAGAGAGAGAGAGAGAGAGAGAGAGAGAGAGAGAGAGAGAGAGAGAGAGAGAGAGAGAGACCTATCCCTTTCCTTTTGTTGCTTATCCAGGCGTAAGATTTACGATTGAAGATAAAAAGAACCCATTAGAATATTCAGTATTATGTAGCCATTTGAAATTAAATAATAGTAGTTTTAATTGTTTTTTTACTCAACCATTTAATTAATATCCCTACTTTTAACTATAATTACGAATTATAAGCATAAAGAAATTATATTAACTTTGAAAAATTATCATTAGTGAAATGACCGCTCAGGGCAAAAAAAAGCGTGATTATCGTACAGCAGCCTAGTGCACACTTGCGCCTACTGGCCGTGTTTACGTGTGGGAGTGTCATCATGGATATACAGTACTATACTGTAATTTTTAACTATTGCTAGATACTGTATCAAACCTTGAAAACCCTTTTTTGTTTTTTGTATCTATAGGAAATAATTCTACATCTTTCGGAAAATACTGAAAACAGTAAGCTATGCATAGTACAGTAGTAAATACTACAGTCATAGAAAATTATCAAAACTTTAACAACTTTTTATTGTTTTATTTATCCATAAAAGAAATTTTGTACAGTATTTTATAAAAAATCTATAAGAAGGATTTCTTACAGTATTGTTAAGATAAAAGCTACAGTATATATATATATATATATATATATATATATATATATATATATATATATATATATATATATATATATATATATTTTATATATATATATACATACATACATACATACACACATACATACACACACACAGTGTATATACAGTATATATATAGCTAGAAAGCTAGAAATGGAGTGAAAAAAAAATTGACGGGTAGGTTGCTGTTTGCCGCCATGATGTGTTTCGAAATATACGAATTTCCAATTACACGAGGCCTTTCATCGACCAAATTCTCGCATAATTCGGGACCCTACTGTACCTGGCCACAGGTGGCGCTTGTGAGTACACCCCCTTCTAGTATAGTGATAGCTGGCGTATCCCTCCCGTAGAATTCTGTCGGGCAACGGAGTTGACAGCTACATGATTATCGGGTAAGTTTAATATTGAAAATATAATGTTATCTGTCGTAAAACCTCCTCGGGTATGAATTTTCCCCCGCCGTTTTGATTCAGTGTCAAGTATTCGCCGAACCATGGAAACCAGTTCAGTAATAACTATGTCAATAAGTTCAATAGTTATGGCGGAAGTATCACTGATACTGTCCCTAAGCAGAATGTGATAGTACCACAGCAACGATCGTCGAATCATCCTCCTTCAAGTATCCTGAAAGACATGCAGAAGGTTAATATTGTATGTTTTAAGTGTGGCAAGATAGGCCATATCAATAAGGAATGTTGGTCGAATCAACCGTAAGGAGTCCCCCAAGTGGTTACGGATAATTCAACTTCACAGAATGCAAGGACAAAGAAGCAATTGGGAAAGAACAAAAAGCAAAATAAACCAGCCAAAGTTTACATGACGAACAGGACAAACCCAAACAGCGTGGATACCTTTAAACCATATATTACGAAAGTATGCTAGGTATATAGCATTGAAATTTAGTATGTAACTTAGAAAGACATTATAAAACAATCAAATGTTACCTTTCTTTTCAAATTTTTCTTCATATTTTCTTTCTCAATTTTTTCCCCCAATGTTTAGGGTTTATTTTTTTACTATAATGAAAAAATTCATGTCAAGCAAAAAAAATTACTTTTAGAAAAAAAACTCATATTTTTGGAGGTCTACATCAGATCTATATAGGGTAGTATTCCCAGGTCTTAATATTAATTATAAAGGGAGAAGATAGAATTTGAAAAACTCATTTTCAGGATAATTCGCCCCGCCGTCGCAAAACAGAAGGTCAGAGGCAGAAATCCTATGCAGTTTGGTGATGTCCTAAGTC